>NW_017804032.1:1792940-1954317 GCF_001625305.1 Branchiostoma belcheri | reverse complement strand
AAAAGAAGGGAACAGGCAAGTTTAGCACTGATACACAGTGAGGGCATACCTCGACTATATTAAGATAAGTTCTGCTTTAATCAAAAATGTCTTTTAGGGATAAGATTACTATTTGCATTTTTTTTCTTCTTAGGCCATGTTGATTTGATTATATGGATGACATCCGCGCGCGCATGAATTTTCGGCCGTTTAAAATAAAAAAGGTTTCAACCATACTGTAAATCGTGCAAAACAGTTGCTAAATGAGCAAAAATATACCATAAGTTGCAAGGAAAACATTTAGAAACGATACCAATGTCGTAGAATGCCAAAATCAAAGGAAAAAAGACAAAAATGTAAAGAAATTAATTCGAAGAGTAGATTATTCGCCATAACATATTCTGTGCCATTTGTTCAACCTTCATGACCACGTAGATTTCATAGTGAAAGCAACTTTTTTTTTTGCAAAACTTTTTTTTTATTCGCACGCGCGCATCAGTTTTGGGGTTCCCAGAGGATGTCATCCATATAATCAAATCAACATGGCCTAAACATCTAAAACGTAATTTGTGAAAATAGATATACGTCATACTTGATAGAGAGTTCTGAAAAATACGTTTCGTCTGCATGTGTAGAGGTATAACTTAGATTAGCAAGGCCTTGAACACGTCAATTTTTTTTACAGCCATGAATTCTAGCCTGGAATTTTTACAGATTTCGCTAGGAGTCGTAAGTGTCGTACGGTGGCTTGAAATGTCGATTGACTTGTTGCTGCAGGTTATACATACACCGCTAGGTGGACAATAGAACTACCGACGGAAGAAGGAAACTCATATTATAGCAATTCAATAATTTTATTTTCACTATTTGACTAAAGCTATTGACTGTATATTATTCATTTATTCTTATTATTCATTTATTCATTCATCATTATTGGGTGGCTCTAGATCAATTACAAAATCACATACATCGAATAAACATGAAAATACGCAGACATAAATGTCAAGATACGTTTGCCTGATTTAGAAGATAAAATTAAGCAAAATGCTGTTGAAATAAATTATAAAATTCATTACTTCGTATTTACTGTTGATTAGAAGAGGATAGAAAAGTTAAGCCACCGATAATGACTTAAATTGTGTGAATAACAGACTTTAGGAAGCGCATTTTGCTGGCATTTATGTATGTATTTGGGTCGGCGCCAAGTTATTAGTGTTATCTAAGGCGACCCACCGTCACCTCTTCCGTCAAAGCAACTTATTGAATTTTTGCTTAGACACGTTGATTGCATTGTCTGCTGCTCAAGGAATATTTAATTCAAAGATCACGGTGTACAATTTCTGAAAGTCGCTTACGTGTAACTTGTAACGGTGGATACTTTTGTAAGAAGTTGAAAGTGAGTAGGAATCTTCTGTGTAATTCTATCTAAAAGGAAAATAAAAGGAGGAAGCTGGCATTGGAATAAGAAGAGAAATTGCTACCCCCCTTCGGGCCCCTACCCGTAGGCCGTTTCTGGTCCCTGTCAATACCGATAAATTCTAGGTCAGAAAGACCATCCTTCATAAAGATCAAACTGTTCCGACGGTAATATTTCTCTTAAAACGCGTCAAAAAGTCTCACGACCTTCCTCCTTGGTCTTGTGTTAGATGTTACGATCGGAACGCGGGTGAGAATAAGGCTGTGTGATCTGGTCGGCTCGGAAGGCGCGTCCAGGGGTAATCTGGAGAGATATCGGGTTGATCCGGCTGCGGTAACTCCGTACATGAAGGACAAATGGGCATTTCACCACGGCTGATATCTATTGATTTTATGAAAATAAGTAATGCGACCGAGTACTTACTGGTAAAAGCGTATTTTCACTTCATCGTAATTGCAAAGGACCAGAGTACGGGATATAAAACAATAGATAGAGAAACCATGTTCCACCTTTGTTTCCGTAACAAAATACAGAAACGTTATTCGGTATAAGCGGCTGATATCTATTGATTTTATGAAAATAAGTAATGCGGCCGAGTATTGATTGGCCATGGGGAAAGCATTATACCATGATGACAACGGACCAGAGTGCGTGATATAAAACAATAGAAAAAGAAACAATGTATCACCTTTGCGTTCTTAAAAAAATACAGAAAAGTTATTTGGTATAAGCATGGATATTACCTGATGAATACAATGTTGATCCAAACACGTTTCTCTCTAGGGATTCAAAATCCGTTATCTTCCAAACTCCTGCTAGCTTTAGCTGTAAATTGCTGCTAATTCAACTGTCAGTTCGTTAATCTTGTACTGATTATGAGGATAATCTATTTTTCACCTTGACGATTGTTTGAGCAGGCAATTAATTTTTTTGAAAATGTGCATTGTTGCCAAATTCTTGTGACCGTGTAACGTTTTGAGAAATACATAATTCATACTTTGAGCATATTCACAATTCTGCATAATGCATGAATGCAGACACTGTAAGTAATAACGTATCTTTGGCGTCATTTTATTAATAAGGTGCAGACCTCTTTGAAAACAGCAAAAAGACTTGAAATTAAAGTTGCCTCTTCAAGGGGGTGATCTTTAACCTCTGCTCCTGGCTGAGCCCACGTCTTCCCGTGTAGAGAAATATCAGGTGACGGCGGGTCGGCTTTACTCATGTTTACATTCAGTCCGACAGGCTCCGATGCACTTAGCGCAATCGGTATAACTTTTGCCTTATGTAAGTCGACAGTCTGGAGTTAGAGTTGAGTGCACGGAGGAAGGGAGGTCTCTGAACGTCAGAAACGATGTGAGTACACGTGAGTAGGGGAAAATGAGACTGCGAGCAGCAAGAGAAACTTTGAGAACAGTTGTGAAAGCGCACAAGCACGTGCAGTCACATTGGGATTGCGTTAAGTAGCTGACAGCAGTACCTGTCCTTGGTGCTGAACACCGCACATACACATACATTGGCACACACACACACACACATACACATACACACACACGTACACACACACACACACACGCACGCACGCACACACACACACACACACACACACACCGGACCTTTCTAAACTTTATAGGCAGTACATAGCATTTTGTCTAAGTTTCGACTATAAAGTGCCATTTGCTTACAAAAGCGTGCAATTTCATCAGAATTAAGGTCATATGATAAGAAAAAAAATTAGGTCAATGTGATTGCTTCCAATATACAGTAGAGATAATATGATAGGACTAGATCGTGTTGAAAGGCCTATATATGGCTTTTAAAAATACATTAGCAGCCTTTTCTAAGGCGCTAATAGCTAATAGAATTGTGTTTACCTTACTAAATAGTCTCTTTGTAAGTGAGTCAAATCTGTCACAGGACACAATTCTTGAGACATTTCTGATTAGTTTGAAAACAGGACTGAGACTAAACGTTATTTTGCAGTCATATATCGTAGCGCACCTGTGACTTATCTAGTTTTTTTATTCCTTCGACTCTGTCATTCAAGTGTCCTTTTTATTAGGAGGCCTCTGCCGCCACATTCCGGTCTTTTATTCCCCTGCTTTGATGTGACGTGGTCAATGGACCCACACTTAAGTGCGCAGAGGCCAATAACAGCATTCAACTACGTAGCTGTAAAAACAGTTACTCAAGCAACTGGATATGATTCTGGCATCCACTACCTTTCGTCAGTGACACTAAGAGACTGCAGGAGAAATGCATGCAGGTTTATAAGCACAAACTATTGATTGATATGCAAAAATTGATATGCAAAAATGAAATATATAAACCTGCATTTTTCTTGCAGTCTCTTAGTGTCACTGACAAAAGGTAGTGGATACTACCTGAAACTTCTGACCGTTTCCAAAATCATATCCAGTTGCTTGAGTAACTGCTTTTTGGCGTATCTTATTACCTGGATGTCTAACCTTCACTGACTTACGTAGCTGTATAACCACCAAGCCTATCCTAGATGTTCACTATAGGGATGTAGGGTGAAAAACCTTGTTTCCCCAAAAGAACACGAGGCCCCATTTTAATGAGTGAAGGGGTTTCCCGGTTAATTAATGTTTAACCGTACTGGAATCAGGTGCCTTAGTCCCCTTTGGTGGTTTATACTCGTAACCACGCCCACCTAATGCATTTATTGTACAGGTTTCACCTCCTGTGATATGAGTTATAGAGTTTTTGCACGTGACATTACACCCACCAGTCTGGTCGTCTGGACATGGGAGTCACACCTATAAATCTCCCACATGCATTTGTCATAATCACACATGTATTTGGCTGTAATTACATATAAAACTGTCATGGACCTGGCGACATACGGGTTTAACCCCCCAATATGGCGACAAAATGCTGACGTCATTGTCACATGGGTGCAAAAACAATTTTAGTTGCTGATGCTCACGCCATAACTTCTCTCTATTAGTTGTTTTCAATGTATATCCCTTTGCCATATGGCATTTTAATAGATTTTGATTACATATATGTTTTACGTGTACAACCTTACCCAGAGAGAACTATATAAGTCAGTTCTTTTTACCTTCAAGTTGGTATTCAACACAGTAGTTGTCCATGTATGTTCCTTTATTGAATATCAATACTTGTGTAACAAAATCTTCTACTTGATAAGATTTATCTGCAAGAATGTAAATAATTCAATGATTTCCCAATTCATTACAATGATTTATTATAAGCATAATCGCTGCACTATTGGATAACAAGAAGAATGTCCCCACATGCCCAATAATTTATTTATCTCATTATAAAATGACACCATATTGATGGATTGTTATTGACCTCACACCTGCCACCTGAGGTCATTATCATATTTCATGTACATCATTACATGTATCTATGTTAATTGTTAAATATTTTTCGATTCTCTGTACTGTCAGAAAACAAATACAGTATTTTGATAATTTTGTCTTTGATGACTGCAAGTGTTATCTATTACTGATGTTTGCCAATGTATCATTTTAACAAAATCTATCATGCTACAGTAACAGTTACTGAGTATGTATTGAATAGCTCAACTGCCGACTTTTCATTTCATGAAGAATTTGTTCACACCGGAGATTTTTGTATAAGCGATTCCAAACATTTTGTATCCAATAGCTAAATCCCTGTCTTCGATACTCGATACCTGTTTAAGCAATTCCAATGTTGTATTCAAGGGATATATCATTGTTTTTGATACTCGATACTTGAATATCTCATGTAAAACTGTTGCGCGTAGAAGTCACGTATTTATCACATACATGTAACAGTAGTTTATATCATATCTGCGTGCGCGTTCAACACTTAGTGAAAGGCTTGGCAGCGGATCATCTGGGTCACAGATATATTATAGATATAGATAAATTACATACACATATTTGACAGTTACACTGTATCTAGAAGATATCTCTCTCTATATCTCTCAGTATTGACCGACGGCCACATATATATATATCTATATCTCTATATCTCTGGCCTAAAGAATTTGACTATTACACGTTCATAATTTGTCACTGAGTCTACCTCAAAATCTGACAATACCGGTGATATCAGCTTTCAATATAGTAAAAACAAAAGATAGTGAAGTATCATGCTCATTTTGACAAGCTTGTCAGAATTCTGCCTAGCTTCTTTATCTTAGAATATCCCGACTTGATTCTAATATACATGTTCTATTATGCTTGTAGCTGCAGTCAAGGACAATTCCACTTGTAACAGTTTGACTTTGATAGATGTGAATCAGTAGAATACGGTGGCTGTGATATTGAACAGTAAGAAGCCATGCATTTTAATCTAATCTCGCATTCTAACATTTCGTTTAGTGATTGAATGCTTCTATAGATATATCTTTTGTGAGGTTGTCGTGCAGCTTTAATGTATTCTAGTAGTAGACTTGAAGGAACAAAGTGAGCAAAGTTTCCTGAAAATGTATTTTGTTGTGATATTGAACAGTAAGAAAACATTTTACACCATCTAATCTAGATAGAATTCTAACATTTCCTTTAGTGACAGAATGCTTCAGAATCTATAGATATATCTTTTTGAGGTTGACGTGCAGCTTTAATGTATTCTAGAGGCTGCAATCCTACTCGAAGGAACAAAGTTTCCTGAAAATGTATCTTGTGATATTGTAACAGTTAGAAAACATGTATTGTACGATATCTAATCTAGCATTCTATCATTGCTTTTAGTGACTGAATGCTTCTTGCAACCGTAATGTATTCTAGTGGTAGACTGCAAACCCTCTCCAAGGAACAAAGTTTCCTGACATCCTATTTTCCAAACGTTCTCCCGCAGCTCAAATTGGCTGCCAACAGATCTGTCCTTGCTTTATCGCCCTAACCCCGCAGTCACCAAACGACATCTTATCGACCACCAATCTTCCTGGGACTAAAAGCTGCCCTTTTCAACATGCCAATCAGATAACACGGGAGGAGGTCCTTGTAATTTCCAAGGTAGATAACTCATAGGGGTCAAAAGGACGAGAAGGACCAACTGAAAGTACGTGTTTTTTTGTGATTGGATATGTATTTGGCACTTCTTTTAGGGATATGTTTTCATTAAATTACTGTTAGAAAATTGTTTTCCGACTTAGTATGTTATAGATAATGCATCTGGCATTCCTGTAAATATGACAATATCAACGTCAAAATGATGATTTTTTACCAATATTCACAGGCTCCAATTCAGACAGGTTTTATAGTTCGAATGAGCAGAAGACTACATGGGACCGTACTTACACACCCCGTTGACCTGTTTATTTAAAACATAAAACGTTAAGACAAATGGGTCGATACCCAGATATCTTGATGAACCCCACAAATGTTATGGATGGGCCGTTTTTTTTCTTGGTTTACAGAATTACCTTCACGCCAGCGGCACCTGAGGCCCTGTCCACGGGTCAACGACTCCTCACACATGCATGCAGCGGTCTTCAGCGAGATATGACCACAGAACCACGCAATGGCTTTCCGTTAAAGTGTTAAATTCAACCCTGCTAGATGGAATCGTTCAGGACAAAACGCAAAGTCCTTTGCTGGATAATCCTCGTACTTTGGTTGGACGTAATATTGATTTCTGTTCGTGTATTTCACGTTACATATTGAAGGATATCTTAGTTTTGAAATATAGATATTAATATTTCTATAGATCACGATTAGGTATTGAGAAAGTACTCATTTTATTAGCCTGACTAAATCGCGCTCCTGGCGGCCGCCGCCCTAGGTTGCCGCCCCCCGGTGGGGGTCATTAACCTCCAGCCGAGAGCTTGTATACACAGGCTATCATTTTATGTCCATACGAAATATTTCAAAAGAAAAAAAGCTCCCAAAAAAACAAGTACCATGCGGCTTTACGTAACATTCTTGCTCCGCATGGGTTGTTGCGGTATTGAGTATAGATTTTACGACTGACTTCCCTGCTATTCTGCTGTGAAGGGTCTTAGAAGGAGATTATGACACTCATAAGTATGAATTATGTACAGCTCATGTGCACCATTCATACTTTAGCACCACCTGCACTATTATAAAACCCCGTAAATACCGACTAATGTCATCCCTTTAATATGGCCATTTCACATTTTATTGTTTTTCATTCATCCCCAATAAATCGATAAAGGGAGGCCCTATATAGGACACTGATGTTTTTCTGTTTTCTTTTTTATTTTACTAGCTAGTTAACCCTTCGTAAAAACATGAGTGTGCTAATTCATATTGATATATGCATTCAGAAACTATGAAATAAATGATACATTTTTCTCCAGCGTATTACGTAATGTAGAGAAACGGCTGAACGCAGATGCTTAGCTTTTATTTATTTATTTATTTATTTATTCATTTCAGCTTTCTTTTTATTACACATATACCTAAAAGGCCGAGGGAAAACAGGAAACTCCTTACATTATAGTATTATAGCATTATACTATAAATTAGCATTAAGTATACAAGTAGAAGAAAATTTAAATTGATTACTTATCAAATTGTTTTGCTTCAATACTAATCCTTACTAAATGAGTTGCTTGTGGTGATCTGCAAGTATGAAAAGCTTTTGTAACGTTTAGGATTTCTGGTTTTCTTGTTACGGTCCATGATCTAACTTTCCAGAATGGAAAAACATCATCCACCTCGGCAGCTGTTTACCAATCCAAATAATATTCCCTGACGGTAGCTACAGCCGTATCCCTAATCGCACACCATATGGAAGTCAATGCATTTGATAAAAAGAATGAACCCCATCTCATCTCTGAGGGTCGTTTTAATTAACTGTGAGGCAGCCCGCTACAGAGCCGACGGGACCTCATCTGTGGCGTGGTCCCAGGAAAGTGGACCGTATGAGAGGTCAGGGGACGGGTCGACTGCGCCGCTGCCTCCGGGCGGATGAGTGATCGGAACTGAGAATAGTGTTGATGGCGTCGCGGTCGATTCAAAGCCTGAGCGGCCATTAATATCATATAGAGGACTTCAAGTCATATTGTAGCCACTACTTTCCCACAGTTCAGCGTGTTAGGCCACAACAAGTAATTTTCATGGATGACGTCCTCTGGAGACCCTAAATCTAATGCGATAGCCCGAACAAAAGCAAGAAGGACCAAAAAAAAACAAGATTTCAAATATACTAAGAGACAACAAATGTTAGGACACAAATTGAATGAGAACACAGTGTATCAACCAACAAGTCTTTTTTTCGTCATGAAAAAAAACAATGGAACAGCAGTTTTCGTTCTTTCCTGTTTCTTTCCATTCATCACATCTTTCAAATTTGCGGCAGTGTAGTGACTCTTTGGTCATAGTTACAGGAAGCGGAATTCTTGGGGTTTTTTTCTGCGAACAGGCCACAATCCATGCCCGCGCCGACGTCATCCATGAAAATTACTTGGTGTGGTCTTACAGGCAATCTAGGGAGCTTTTCAGAACGCAAGACCGGGTCGGGGATTTGTTCTATTGTATTTTTGTACGGAGGAAAGTGATTCTTTTGAAATTTCCTGGACGTATGGGCTAATGGGACGCTGTGTTGCAAATTATCATACAGAGGACTTCAATCCATATTGTAGCCTCTACTTTCCCACATATTGAGTGTGTTATACAGGAAAGCTATAGAGCTTTTCAGAACGCAAGACACGGGGATTCCTTCTATTGTATTTTTGTACGAAAGGACGTGATTCTTATGACATTTTGTAAAGCTCCTGGGCGTAAGGTCTAATAGCATGCTGAGTTGCAAATTAATATCATACAGAGGACTTCAATTCATATTGTAGCCTCTACTTTCCCACATATTGAGCGTGTTACAGGCAGTCTATTGAGCTTTTCAGAACGCAAGACACGGGGATTTTTTCTATTTTATTTTTGTGTACGAAGGAAAGTGATTCTTATGACATTTTGTAAAGCTGCTGAAAGTAAGGGCTAATAGCACGATGTGTTGCAAATTAATATCATACAGAGGACTTCAATTCATATTGTAGCCTCTACTTTCCCACATATTGAGTTTGTTACAGGAAAGATATAGAGCTTTTCAGAACGCAAGACACGGGGATTCCTTCTATTGTATTTTCGTACGAAGGAAAGTGATTCTTATGACATTTTGTAAAGCTGCTGAAAGTAAGGGCTAATGGCACGCTGTGTTGCAATTTAATATCACATATAGGACTTCAAAACATATTGTAGCCTCCACTTTTCCACATATTGAGTGTGTTACTGGCAGGGACCTTTTTAGAACGTAAGATCCAGTGATTTCCTCTATTGTATTTTTGTACAAAGAAAAGTGATTCTTATGACATTTTGTAAAGCTGCTGAAAGTAAGGGCTAATGGCACGCTGTGTTACAATTACTATGCAAAGAAATCGCCACAAGCGGCACGACCAATCAATGCGGGCCCAATCAGCCTGATTACAGCGACAGTGCACACTTAATGAAATTGGTTAGCGTGTTCAAACGGTCCGAACCCTCCGCGGACGGGCTATCAATTTTCTCCTGCTTTAAACCTTGATGACGCTGTCGTTTGCAATTTCCGACGTGCTTTTCATTGGATCCAAAGGTGCGAAGTACACAATTTACGTGAACAGAAAGACACTGCCTCAATTTCTCATAGTTACTCTGTATAATCTATTATCTGTTGTTGAGTTGGTTGAATTCACATTAGGACAATTGTTATATTAGCATTGGTTTACCAATAGTAATTTTTGTTTGAACAGATCAGAATATACCATTTTCTGATAGTGTCTGATAAACTGTCTTTCCATTGCTGATAAACCATTATTATTATTATTATATTATATATTATATTATATCATATTATTATTATAGTGTCTGGTGAATTGGCAGCATATCGAGTTACTAATGGCAGATTCGCTGATATGGTTTAGCATTAGGCATTCAGATGTGTTCATGGAATCTCCTGTGGTTTTATAGATGGCTTTCAATAAGAGAGACCCAGGTCAAATGTCGCACGAATCCCTGAAAATTTTTATGACCGCTCAAAAAATCATCGTTGGTAGAAAAGTGTTCAAATATTCATTGGCGTTTTTATAGCCTATCTCTTTTCTTTGTTGGTTCACACTTGCATGAATGGTAGTCACGAACATTTATTAATTGAAATTCCAAGCATGTACATGTCTGTTTCTTGGTTATATGTATATGGTCATTGTTCAAAGAAGGTTACACGATGTCACATTACATGACGGAATGTCATTGAACTCTTCCTAATAGTTGCGTGTGGCATTTTACATTTTGCTGTGAAGTTTTGCTGTGTCTG
The DNA here is from genome assembly GCF_001625305.1 of Branchiostoma belcheri. Classification (NCBI taxonomy): domain Eukaryota; kingdom Metazoa; phylum Chordata; class Leptocardii; order Amphioxiformes; family Branchiostomatidae; genus Branchiostoma; species Branchiostoma belcheri. Next base: position 1,943,633 of record NW_017804032.1, on the reverse strand, counting down.
TTTTCCACATCTTACATGTAGGTGTATATATCTATTACGTATGTAAAAATGTCAAATATCAATCCTTCATATTGCAATGAATGGTCAAATAGTCTCAATGACGTGGAGGTCGTGTTTTTGCTCGCGATGGACAAAAATCTCTTACTGAACATAATTTATAAATACGGTGATGTTTGCCTTTAAGCATTCAATAATCAGGGCTAATTTGAAACGTTCGTGCTCTTCAGCAATTACAACCTGATCCCTGCTCATTCGTCCTCTGCCGTTCTCTCTCATTAAAGCTGCAGAATGTATTCTCCGCCCTAGCTGAGCGTGAACGTTTAAATCCTTAATACTGCAGAAAATTCCACCATTCAGCTGCTAATGATGAGTATCAGGGCAGTCAGCCGGCTCGGCTGGAGGGTGATGTGGGCTGTGCAGGATGTCAGTCAACACCTCCGGCAAAATCCTTCTTCTGATCCGCGCGAGGTTTAATATTAATGCTGGCGGTCTACGGATTTGTCTTTCTTGAGTTCGTAATTGAGTTTGGCGTGCGATATGCTTAGAGTAGTCTTGTATTACCATTGGAAACGTGTAGTGGTTGCTAGATGTGACGAGATGCGACATAAAAAGGTCTGAACACTTCTCCATACATGTGGCCTCCTTTGAACGTATCTCTGAACACCCTGGCATAGCTGAACTATGGATTTAAGGAATGAATAGTGGCTTTCATTAATAACAAGGCCCTGTTATTTTTTAAGGCAACACACACGGATTCATGCACGCCCAAACCAATTTCTTGGGAAGCAATTCTTTGTCCAAGAATATACGACTATTACAAGAGAGGCATCAACGGTTGGCTGTCTGCCCGAGGTGTGGTCAGAACTTCTATATGGCACCAGTGAGAGGGATGTCTAGCACCGCAAATTAAACCCCTAAGACATTCGTGGCAACAGCCGAATTAAGAAGCTGTCAGCACATCAAGAAGGTGCTATCAACATCTCCGCAAAAAAGCTGAGATGGCCTCTGTTTTCGGGTCAATAACTAGGTGTGCGAATGAACCAGAATCCTAGGCCTTCACAGGCAGATTCCCTTGCCTCACGCACATCATAACTAAGGCAACATTGGCACATTCCCGCCGGGCAAAAAATATGCAAAACAATATTCTTCGAGAAGCATTCCGGCTCAAAACCAATTACTTCTTATTGAGAGTGATTGTAAAGGAACGAAAATTAAGAGTTGCCGGTAGGGCTGTCAGATTCCCCCAGTAATCCATCTGTGTGATGGAAGCCATAAAACATCCAGCCAAGCGAACCCACGGCAGCTGTTCCCGCGATGTTCGTTCTCGGAGTAACGGGCCGCTCAGCGATATTCTTCTTTATTTTCCAGCAACATAGAAACGTACAGGACACAGTGGTGGGCAACTATAGCAAGTAGCTAATCTTAGCCCTACCACTGACAAACAAGAGTACATACAGTGGCAAATGATAACAAAAAACAGCAATAAGAGACAAAACAGCAAATAAGAAAACAGCAGATGGGCGATATAAATAAAGGATAACATGCTAAAAATGATCATAATGTTTTGAAAAAGGAATAGTTTTCCGTAGGCAGCTAACGCATTTAGTCAAGTGTAAACCGTTCGAATATTGATTAGAAATATTTGCCAGAGGCAGGGAAATGTTTTGCATCTTTCTCTCAGTGTCATTGGTGTTGTCAGTTACAAAATGCACTACGCTGAGAGAAAGTGCAGACGTTTTGAACTTGTTTTTCTCGTGGTCAGAAAAAGCTTGGGACAAAACATACCAGACACACGCTTGGCACTCACGATGAATAGTAGGCTATGATTTATTAGTCGATATCATAGAATGGACCTTCAGTTTGGTAATAAAGAGACATTGCCATTATAAATCATGTTATTCTTCTGCGGCGATAGACCGTACGTTTTACTGTTACTGCAGGGAGATAAAAGTGATCCAGTCAGCACATTTGTAGAACGGCAGTTATATAGCTATAGTCCAGTAGACAACCCCCATAGGTACGTGGCTCTGTAATAGTAACAGATGTAAAATGTAAGCTGCTGCTACGTTTGATATGCATCAAGTATAAAAGGCAGTGAAACTCTTCAAACTTATCAGCGATGACAACCCTTACGGGTGATAGCAGACCCATGAAGACAGTTTCATTCCTACTTGCACTCAGACATGTAAAAAGACCAGACAATTAGTACCCAGAGACGTTTAATTGCTAACATGTCTATGCTATATCTCGCAAACTTTTAATCGAAGAATCCAGACAATTTGGCAAGTATATTGATGGATCCTGCATCGTATCAGTATGTATCCTGCATATACACTATTCTTATCATGTGTTATTTAACAGCCTTAGACAGACGATGCCAGATGTATTTTTTTAATTCTCCTTTGATGTTTGCAATATCTTGATTTCCAGAGGCAGGCATGAATAGTTGGGCTGTCATTAAAACGGTACTACAGGCGGATTCTACATTTACGGTATCAAAGGAATGTAAAATCGCCTGAGTAAACTTTTGCGAGGCCTTCGACCTCTTGCAAAATGTGAAGATGGGTGCAGCATATTCAAAACGAATCTTCATAATGGTATTGTCAACAGATGGCACGGTCCTGCAGTTCAATGAAATATTTTTGGCACTGCTGAGAGAAAACTTTGACAGTTTTCATACATTTTGTAAACTTTTGTGAAGCCTTCGACCTGTTGTAAAAATTGAAGATGCGTGCAGCATATCCATATCGAAAGGTTTTCATATGATAGTGTCAACATATGCCACGGTCCTGCAGTTCAATGAAATATTTTTGGCACATGTAACCCTGCTGAGAGGAAAATTTGACAGTTTTCATACATTTTGTAAACTTTTGTGAGGCCTTCGACCTGTTGTAAAAATTGAAGATGCATGCAACATATCCACATCGAAAGGTATTCATATGATAGTGTCAACATATGCCACGGTCCTGCAGTTCAATGGAATATTTTTGGCACATACAACTTTGCTTAGAGGAGAATTTGACAGTTTTCATACATATACTAAATACATTTTTCATCTACTTTGACATCTCACAATTTCTTACTTTTTTACTCATTGCCTATAGCTAATATATATAAAATGTATATCAAATGCATGTCAAAAGCGAGTTACTTTGACATCCAATCACGTAAATGTGCGCACTTTTATGGTTTAATGACTGGGACATATTGTTATCAGTCAAAACACATTATGATTAAACTAGAGATGTGACTTTAGATCGTGTATTCATATGTACAGATGGTCCTAGCAATAAGCTTTGATATCAGGCGACGTACACAGTATTGATTATATCTTATGGCAGATCTTTATATGATTGCATCATATCAATCAATCAATCAATCAATCGTCGATAGGCAACTATCAGCTGATCTGAAGGGAGAATAAACTAGTCGTAAGGTACTTTCAAAATCATAAAAAATTATATAAGCGTCTCTTCCTTATTAACCCGCTTTCAAAGTTTCTAACACAAAAGTTTTCTGCTATTACGCTAAGAAGCCACCAGCGCGCCCCAGTGTTCCTAATACCTACCCAAATACCAAAACAATTATACATACCTATTCACAGTATCTAGGGAAATTCTACCTACATACAGTTCACCCACATACAAACGGAGCTGAAGATATTACCATCTTATCAATAGCAAAACGGCATGTTTTGCTATTGATACTAATGTGCCTTGCCTGAATCATAGATAGTAAGAAATTTGTGGAAAAGTTCAATACTAGAGTAACGTTAACACTAGTACTTGTGTGATAGTTCTTGTACGCCTCTTATAACGTAGGTTACGAGCATCAATGTCATGATAATGATAGTGATGGTTTTGATGATTACTGATGATACTGATGGAGTATCATATTGATATGGTAATCGTTTTAAAATCCTTCGATACATTCCAAGAAGCCGCAGCTGCAATATCGGGGTGACACAACGTATACATCTTGATAAAAGTCATTAGTTTTCATTACCAAGAAACGCCTGGCGTAGAACCAATCTTTCCAGTCCAATAGTTAGTTTCCTGCATGCTTTATGACAAGATACCAGCGCAGATAAACGCGTTGACCGTGATGAATTCAGTGGCAATGCATTTATGACTGACAGGCTTCGAAGGAATTCTAAGTACACAGAAAGGCAGACAGTTGGATTGTCTTAAGGGGATCCAGAATGACAAGATAAGCAACAGACTGCCGAGTTACGATAACCTTGCTTCTGCCTCACGGCTGTTAAGTGCTGACACGTGACAGACGGCTCTAATCATCCCACCACTCACTTAAGGGCATTCCCGCAGTCGATAAGAAAATGCTCGGCGAGAACCTCTCATTTGGCACGTTCAAGAACCCGCGCACGTTTCGTGAACAAAGCAGAAGCAAGTGTAAGATCCGTGTCTGAGACACTTGAGTGCTTTTGTGCCGTCAGGGTGTATTTAAGCGACCTGCCGGTATGATAGGGTTGAAGCCTTTTTCCCCTGCTGACCTGTAGGAGATACTCTCCTGCTCTGATGTATTCTTTCGCCTTCAGCACAGGAATTGGAACTTAGATGTCATTTTTCTGATTCAGAAATAACTTGCCCTCGCTAAAGGCAGCCCACGAACATTACGAACGTGTACTCAATGTGCTTCTGCCTTTTTGAATATTGCTGGGTTATGTTTTTATATGACCTGTGCAGAATTTGCAGATGTGTTGAATCTCTTGAAAAAATTACACTTAAATTAGAAGCATATTAGTATTTGCATAATCAAAAAATACAGCGTTTTACCTATGTTTTAATAAACACATTTCACTTTTGCTAAAACAAGATAGATATTACCCAAATAACAGGATTTTGAAAAAGGATTTCGGATTAAGACGTTTATTCAAGTGTAGTACTGTTGCAATTTGGTACATTTAAATTCACCACACATTTTATCAACTCCAGAAATAAGTACTCTCCGAGTCGATCCCACTACTATGCATTTTATAGGTGGCCCCACATGCCTGGTGACGTAGCGCATATGTTGGCCATTAATAACGTTTGTCCCCATGGCCATACGTACTCTGTCATTGCATGTAAAGTGATAAATGTTTAATGAAGCCCCTTAGTCCCTTAAAAACCATGGGATGATAAAACGCACATTTTCCTGATGCGACGAATTTCATGGATTATGCGTTTTTACAAGCAAGGCATGTCCCTGTCTTTCATCAGCTGTTACTATAGGATGTGATAAATGATTTTACATCCTAAAGTTTAGTTATGTGACTTTATTACCTGGAATTTTCACCCCCTGGTGGCCCTTAAATACAGTACTACTCAGACATAAGAGGATTAAAAGGGTAAATCAGTAATGACTAGTAACAGAATTTGATCTCGTAAATTGCTGATTTGCATATGGCATTCAAAGTAATAGAACACGCCTCGCTTAATCCAAACTCATACATGTTTTCATATCAATTACGCGTTGATGCGTTTAAGTTCAATGTGACGTTATCAGCATCTGGCAGCGTGTAATCTGCCTTTTCCGTGCCTTTGAAGAGTAATCACTGTTATTATCCTTGCAGAAAAGCTTCACGCTGATGTATATGTAATTTTGGGCATTAGTTCCGCGAATATTTTCGGGTAGTGATATACGTTTGGCAGGGATAAATATAGTTGAGTCTGTCAGTAGAGAGCCGTATTGTCAGTTTCGATGAATATATATTTTTTTTATCCCGCTACTATAGCTAGCGCACATGTGCAATTTACTGATGACATTTTGGCTGAAAACATCGCGAGTTACGGGGAGAAGAGTGGGAGAAGAGGGTCACTCGTAGCGCTGCTGCTTTATTAATTCATGATAAACCGAGCAAAGCGCGTCGATCGAAGGCAAGGCGCTGGCTGGGAGCGGGCTCCCCAGGGCGGCTCTCCGATTTGTCAGGTTAACGAGACGCCGCGCGTGATCACATTTCCAGGCGGACCAAACCTTGACCCTGCCCGAGGGAGGTCGTTGAGCATCACCCATGATTTCTCTTGGTAAAGACTCCAGAAATAGTGTCTTAAGTTCGCCTCAGCTGCGACGCCTCCAGGGCATGAACCATGTGAAAGTAGTAAAACATTCATCTCAAAGACACAAAACTGCTCTACGGTTGGACTTCCACCATCCAATGTTTATAATTCAGTCCACACATAGCAAGGATCACATCGCACAAATGTATCTTGTCATAAAGCGTATCTGCCTGTATGTTATTGCTGTCAAGCAGCATGGGCCACGGTGTAATCTACAGCCAGTGTAAGAGAGAGTAGCAGATTGAAGACCTCTGCTGAGGCTGCAACGATCGGAGATTGAAGACCATTGCTGAAGCTGCGGATGAGCAGGAAAGGTTGATACTCTAGTTGGGCATTAGAGACAACATGGTAACATGTATAGATGGTAGTAAATAATTCAAGAGGGAAAGACGTCCGGCCGGGTGACCTTGACTCTGCACGTTATGTTCTATCATCATCAGAGGTGTTCATAGATATCAATGTTGTAATTCGTTTAGCCTCAGACAGGCTGTATAACATGAGAGGCTTGAAAACTGTACAGGCACTGCGATCACTCTCCAGTATCTAGAAATACCAGTTTGTAGATTATACCTGATACTAGTTTTATCACTGTGATGATATCGTTGTCTATTTATCTGATGCGAATATTATTAATAAAACCATGAATATACCCTAAACAAGACGATTTGTCTGTTTGAGCCATTCTTGATGGCAATATACCATATTATTTGATACATTAAAGAAAATGGCTTTAGAAGCGTTTTCGTTGTCGAATATTATGTTAATTTAGATTTACATATTTTGTTACTAAATTGATGATATATGATGTATATGAGTAAGTGTTCAACATAATGGGTATACGTGTGTTGTGTGAGTTCCATATCTACTAAACGGACCACCTAAAATGACCTATGTAACTTGTTTTCGGAGAATTTATCTTTTGAAAACCAAGCACGCAATGGATGTGGTTAGGTTCTTTGGGTTGAAAGAGAGCCATGGTACCCAGAATACAAATACATTCCCAAGTGCAGTTGCAGTTGATACCTTTGAACGGCGGCAACTAAAGCACACAATAAACGGAACCTGAGCCCCGGGATGTCCTATGAAAGACTTTTGTGTGTATTTCATCGCATCCGAATGACCTTCGTGGGGTTTCTGTGACATCGATTATATCCAGGGTAATAAGGAAGCTGACAGAGTGATTGATCAACATATAACCCAGTGGACTGACCTGAAATTGAGTTTCGGAAACTCCGTGCTATTTCCGGTCTTGCCGGATCTTTATCGAGAGCCATTCTAGAAGGAGAAACGAGGGCATGAAAGGCATCCAATGCGATTTCAGAGCAGCAAAACTGGAATGTTCTGAATAAGGCAATCTTTATGATATTGACACATACTGCTTTACATTAGCACATTTCAATCAGTATTTCATACTTTGGGTATTTAAAACTGCAGAAGCAAGCCCCAAGATGAATCATTTATTTTCTGGGTGGTACCCTAAATATCAGACAAGGGCCCTTCCAGTAACCATTTTCCGTCAGAATTTTGGGAATTTTTACTCCACGAGGGTCAATATACATTGGGACTGTGTGGTTTCAACTCAGTATGTAGATAAAGGACTAGAATGGTGACTTTTGAAAAATCGGGTTTCCCAGCCCTAAAAACTGCACCGGATGCCTTTAAGGACAGTGAATTCGAGCTTTCCTTTATGTTTCCTCCGACTTGCTTCTTTTTTTTACTTCGCTATCTAGCAATGATACTAGAATTTTTAAATTTGAATGGTAAATACTTGTCCTTTACCTAGTATGTATTGACATTGACCGGACACAGCACGTCGTCTTCTGAACACGTTAGTGGAATGCAGAGTGAGGAAGATCGAGTCACAGTGACTCAAATACGTCTTCCCATGCTCCCTAGGTAGTGTCTACCGTTCCCCATGAGTGCTCAATCTCGTGGAATCTCGTTGGATGTCTGAAATCTTCGAAGCGAGAGTGTCTATGAATAACAAGTGGCGTCTCCAGCCTCCGCGGCAGATCCTCTCAAATTGCATCGTGAATCCTCCTGGCAGGCCCGAGCTGTCTTCTCCCACATCCGTTATCTCTGGATTATTTTCTCGACTTGTGAATGTCAGGTTGGATGCGGAAGACTTTACCTTCAATTATCATGCTTTACGTATAATGATGACCGGATTTGTTACAACCATAGTGGCCCTTGCAACGTCACTTAAGTTATCAAGAACCATATATTTGATAGATATGTATTAAATATGTATACCTCACACTTTATACTTCATACTTATTATTTATATAAAAGAGAAAGAAACGTTAACTATAAAGGTAACATTTGCAAAGCAAATGCATAATGTTTACCTTCGCATATGGTCTGCTCTGTTAATTCTTACTCAAGCACATTCACATAAATGGACATGAATCTAAATCCCTCCTACTATAAAATTGCAGCATTATGCAACCCAACACCAGTTATCATGGTGAGAGCCAATCTGGTCATTGCCCATGTCAGAGGTCAGTGTTTGGAACGGAAGAAGAAGAAGCGTAGCAAAAACAATATGTTTTCCTTCGGTAAACATAATCAAAGTTGAAGATATTAATTATCAGAATATTCAAATTGGGAACGGAAAAGAACAAAATATTTATGCCCTTTCACAAGTGTGTCTTTCATAATGATTATGCATAAAGGCAAAGTGATTTTATTCCTATCTAGATCTTGACGCACATGTGCTACTTTTAGAGTCCGGGAGGAAATTGTGTTTTAACAATGGTGTTCTCTGAGATAAGAAGACTAAGTAATCCTTTCAGCCAGCTTTAATCATGCATTAGCAGGTGCGCCGTGCGACACGGGCTGAGACAAGAAGGCGCCGGCCACGCATGTATAAGACTGAAAGATAGATGCTAAGTTACAAGAACTTTTCTCTGTATCTACAGGCACAGCGATTGAGGTATTTCTCACAGGCAGCATCACATCATGTCGGAAGGCAAACCAGTGCACGTAAGGTAACAGTCTTTATATGCTTCGTAACGATTTGCTCTTCTGTTCAAATAGTAGGTGACTTTAAGATAAGTGTAGACAGGTACATTGTGACTGGTGCTTTCTTATGTGTATGCAGCTTGACATATCCGAGCATGGTCGCATTAATTTTACTGCCATTTCCATGGACACCATCATGTCCTTCATGTAAAGGCTATTTTGAGGTGAAAGCTTTAAAGAAAGAGTACATCTTGTCAACGGAGTCTGTGAGAGTGTGGAGGGGGGGTGACAAAAAAAGGAAAAACCTCTTTTGTTTTGATTTTTTCTTTTATATCGGATTGATTACTTGCATTCCTTATTTATATTATCTATTGTCTCTACGTTTAATTATTTGATTCACATGTTTAATTTTGTCACACACTCACTGTATTTAATGTGATTTGTTTTATGTCATTACGTAACTTGTTTTGTTCGGCTACCTTGGAAGTCAGCTGTTCTAAACTAAAGGTAGTACCCAATGAATAAATAAAAATTGTGGTGTTGGCGTCAGCTGGGTGGTATTAGCATATGTTTCAGCGTATGTTTCCTACCGTCTTCGGTTCATCATCAGCTTTAATTAGTTATATAAAATCGATGCCTTATTAATGAAATCACCACAGTGGGGTGATTTGCAGTGGTCAGCAGCACTTTTTAATTTATGTGATGAAACACCGAAACATGCATGGAAACAATGCATTCATTACACATCTTGTTTTTAATTGTGATATTGTAATTTTACGAACTAAATTTGTAAAGTTCTTGAAGCAATTGAGATCTGCACCAAACAAATAATCCCTCAATATGATTTATAGATATTACCCTTAAGCACAAGAACCAGATTGCAAGCCATTATTCTTTGTACGCCAAAAACAGTTACTCAAGCAACTGGATATGATTTTGAAAACGTCAGACGTTTCAGCTAGTATCCACTAGCTTTCGTCAGTGACTGAGAGACCAGAGGGGAAAGCAGGTTTATAAGTACAACCTGTTGATTGAATGCAAATAAAGCGAAGACAAATTATTCTTTGTAGATTGATTAATTTTTGGCGTTCAATTGTTAAACATAATTTCGTTCCATCCTTTTACAGAGTTAATTCTGGCGACTCAGGAACATTGAATTGAAATAAATTTACGGGTGTTCCTTTGTGGTTACATCCTCTTTAAACGGCTTTAATAAGTTATCATCACCTTGGCGTCCTTTTTATTTCATCTAAAGCATTTATTTGGCCCCAAGTGTGTCTTTATGTCTTCTTTTATTTGTAAAAGTGGCATTTATTGCTCTTGACATATCACTTAGCTAGCGGCAAAAATAAAACAATATTGAAATGTTGAAGGGGTTGATAAAGATGTTGCACTTATTATTGTTATTTCTTCCGGAAGGTATGTATCTAGGGCGAGCAGGGGGTGTTTTTGTCATTTGCTCCGGACGAACATTTGCCACTAATTCTATCAGCTAATCACTCCCAGGGGACCTTACATCACGTGACTCGCCTCCTATTGGACCACCCCGTTCCCAACGCTGCCTAATATGGTGTTGTCACGTGACTGTGCCCATAAGAGGTAATTCATTATTCAGCAATATAAAGCTCCAGGGATGAGAGCCCATCTATACCTTTTGTAACAGGACACTTTGGCCGCCGCACCTAGCTGACTGTACCTCAGGCTTTTCTACCACGGCTACAAAACAACCTAGGTGAGCTCAGCTTTTTTACTCTAGTCTCCTAAAAAGCTTAACGTTTTAACATTCAGTTAACGTCCATGTCCAAGTTGTGTTTTTTTCATCTGATGTTGACATGTTTAAGGAGCTATGCTAGGAATAAGTGTGATATACCTCGCGTGGTGGCGTTGGCATTAAGATGATGGAAGCTAAAAGCGGAGTCTGATTCCCCACAGAACTGAACACAATCTACAGAGGCCGTTAGCGGGACATTTAGGGTAATTCTTCTCCCGCGTGTGGTCGTCTGGAGGCTTGCGATAGTGGGGCAATACTCTCGATTTGTAAGAGAAGAGAACGTAGAGACTTTCGCCTCATCCAGCTATGTTCCTTACCTGACTCCTCTGTCCTGAGTGATAGTCCCATCGGCGATTTCAAAGAAATGAAACACAGTCCTGGCCCAGCGCCATCTGAGTTTTAGTTCTCGCTAATGAACCTATCTTGCTGTGGTGGAAACAGTTTTTTTGTCATCCAGTGCCAAATAACATCTCTGGCTGCTAGTCTGTTCGTATTAGGAGTTGGAATTGGGAGCGTTACACCCCCTTAGGGAATGCTTACCTTAATTACCTTTCCAACTGCTCTTTTTGCTTGGCAATGAAAAGGTTAGATTGACTAGCAGTTCTTCTTTGTTGGGAGGGTTTTGAGACTTTTGCTGTTGAGACATCCCTTTTCAAGTCTTGTGATCAAAGAGTCACTGTGGTATTGAACGTTGTAAAGAAGGTATCAGTAGTCAAAGCATTTTTTTCATTATGTACGGGGTCAATGAAACGGCCAACGCCCAGGTGCTATTCATATTCAAATACAGGTCACGCTATATGAATTGCTCGTAAGGGGGCGTAGGAACCCTCTTTTTCGCAAATTGATTTGTTCACGGTGTCTCCGATCAGATTGCAGGCATGCAGCGGCGCGCCACAAATGCGCCGTCCCCCGTGCAAAGCCTCTGCACACCGAGGAGTAGGATTACTGCTGCGTACTGGCTTGATGGTTTCAGTTATTCCCGGCAGAACCGGGTGTACGATTCCCTACTGCTACACTATCGTCCAAACGTTCACGGCCGCATTAGGTTTAGCAGAAGAAAGCTGCGTCCAATTAACTAATCGAAATGTATGGTGCCGCGCATGAGATGAATCCAATCTATCGAACGCCAGCTCCGAACTTTTGAAAGCAATCATGGTGACATGTCGGGAGATGAGTTAACCAATAGGCACCTTAAAAGCACGCCAAGCAATTATTAGGAACACAGGCAGGCCTTATTCCATTAGCCGTTATTAGATTTGTGAGGTATGAACGCTGGCTTGTCAAATTTGACGAGACATACCGCCCCTTCCGCACGGAAAAATGGGCCAAAATGATGCCTGGATTTTCACAGACTGCACTGGTGACTACAAAGCAGGTTCTATGTTTTTCAGATCCATGCTACTGCAGCGTAATGGATAGGTAACATCATGGCGGCACATTGTCTATCATGGCAAATCCTTTCATACCTTTATTCTCTCGTACCGTATGAAAAGGCAGAATCGGGGTTGTGGTTTGGAGCTTTTAGTAGCACTCAAGTGGCAAATGATGGTCGTTAGCACGAGACAATGCCGCGACATAATGCGGAGAGAATAGAGATGCATCCTCACGTTCTGCCTGGCACGCAATTGGCCATTTACTGTCAGGGCTGATTTATTGAGTGAACACACCTAATTAACAACTGGCATCTACTCAAAAGACATGTGAAAACTCAACATCATCAACGCAAAGTATCATGATCACGGGAAATTGTGTTATTGGTGATCAAGAATGTAAATATATTTCAAACTTACAAATGCGTTTTATTTTATATTTATAATCGTAATAGCATTAAACGTTAACGTGAACAAACCACATGAATTTTGGTGGCGCTACTTTTAAATAATGCATTCCCTCCTGGAATATCTACGTCGCCATCTGATAGGATCATGATAAGCCGCCTGGCTGTGCATTCCGAAACGACGCGGAGTCATGTTGTTGTAACTCAGGTCATTCAAAAGGCAGAGGCTTTAGACGGCAAATCTGAAAAAAAGGGTATTCTGTGAAAACTGCCATTGAGTGGATTATAGATATTCCTGAATAAGCAGGTTAAGAAAAGGTAACCCAATTATCATGTAGAGTGTGAGCTAAAGAGTACAAGTGAAGGACACTGAAGTAGATTCTGTTCAATAACGCCACTTTCAACGACCACAATTTCTTCTGGCCTGTCAGTTGTAAAAACGATGCACTCAGAAACAGCGATAGCACTTCACCTACAAGGCATACAAGTGTATCTCCGACTCAAATGTCCTCCCTCGAGTGAACTATTTCTTGGATTCTTTCCCTCTCCGCAACCGACAAACATTCTTATCTTCGGCATCATCCAAACATTACCTGCCGTCGAGTCGACAATGATGAATTGTGTACCATCCTGAAAGGATGAGATAAGATGGCCAGGGCTTTTGAACTCATGTGACTGCTCATGGCGTGGCTTAGGTTATCGTAACATGCAGCCTTTCGGGGGCGTGGCATCTTTCTCCAAAATGACGAGGTCGACATCCTCTATGCAGTATACATGTTACCGCTGAAATCGAAATACATGATTTTAATTTAGGCCACACCAAGTAAATTTTATGGATGACGTCCGCGCGCGCATTGATTTTGGCCTGTTCCTAGAAAAAAAACAAGAAATTCCGCTTCCTGTAACTATGACCAAAGAGTCACGACAGTGCCGCAAATCGTTAGATTGACGTGAACCCCGTAAGGCAAAATGGGTAAAGAGCACATGCTTTGTTTCTGCAGGCCTGCAAAAATGTGATGAAAGAAACAGGACAGGACGATAACTGCTGTTCCACCTGATTTATTGCTGTTTTGATGATGAATAAGACTTTTTGCTTGTTACACTGTGTCACCTCATTCTGTGTCCTAACATTTGTTGTCTCTTAGTATATTTCTAATCTAGGCATCTTGTTTTTTAGGGCCCTTCTTGTTTTTTTTTTGCCCTCTCGCATTAGATTTAGGGTCTCCAAAGGACGTCATCCATAAAATTTACTTGGTGTGGCCTTATAGTATATCGGTAATATGTTTGGTGTTCAATGATTTGTGTTTTCTGTAATTGCATGAAAGTGTAAAATTTATTGTTGTTTTAATAACTGATTGGGTTTTTTTGCGTGCAAAATGGGCAGACATTGCCGCGCTGGTGGCCCACTGCGGATAGCCAAATGAGTTCTGAGCAGGCGAATTGCCCACAAAAATCAATCGTTCTCTTGGGATTGGATAAGAGGGAGCAGGTGTGCTCTACACAATGGGTGTGGTCTGAAAATATTCCCTTCGATTTTCATTACTAATTGTACTGGTTACCCACCAATAAGCGAATCCCTTTACCACAGTATTCAGTAAAGTATCACGAACGAAGACGGTGGCCTCGGAGAGCAACATTTTGGTACTAGGGATACTTTAGAATTGTAAGCCTAGTTTAGGGAATATCATAAATTCTTAATCACATTCAAATGATATTTGACATTTTATTTGCTGCTGAGGGAGCAAATAATATTTCACGCAGACAGAAGGTCGAGGACAACTGCGATATGACATTTTTTGATGACGATGATATTACAAATATAATTGTCAGCTAACGTTTTACCTCAACGGTGACGTTAGCCGATCGATCTCATTTAAGTATTCATCAAGCTACTCTGACATTTCGCTTGTCTTTACGTAATAAAATCCGTCACAATTGACATTTATCATTGGAGCTTCCTGGATTCATGGTCTCGACCTTGATTATTGCGAAAGGCTATTGGTAAAATATGTTAAATGTTAAAATAGTCTTACGTCATTTCTGTAAACTCAGCGGACCTTGTATTCACGGCTTTATCTTTTCCCATAGAGTCCAGTAACTGATGAAATGATTGATTGATTGATTGATTGATTGATTGATTGATCGTTTGCTTCCATGATTCATCATAATTTGACTATTATCATTATACATCCAGGACATGCGTTATCGGGAACTGTCTTGTGCTCTTCAACGTTTTGCAGAGCATAGCCAGATCACACGTCGTTTCAACCAACGACAGTAACATTCAATTTGGCGTATTGGGCTACAAGAACTAACTTGTATAACTGTGCCTAACGTAAGACAACTTTATAAAACATAAAAGCTACCGAGAGCCGTATGATGACCGGTTATCAACCCAGACTTTGAGGCTTAAAACTGCCTGATAACTTAAAGAGTGCGTATCTTTAACAAAATGAACCCGAAGCTAATATTATGATCCCTTCATCTGAAGGCCGCATTTGTCCCGAGGCTGTTTGATAGAGTACATCTTTTATCTGAATACCACCCTAACTGTCTATGACGGGTTATATCTGATTAGCTTTAGGCATGGACATCGTGATATTACATCGCTAACTTGAAGGGATTCTAATTGCTTACGGTATACGCAGAGATAATGAAGAATAAATAACAACCATATTGTTCTCCGTTGATGTTCTGAAGAAGCCCTCTTGGTACACACAATCTACGGTGCAAATTCCCTACCGATGATTTATTGCACATTATCAAAATCTTATTATGGAGAAGCAATAACCTAAAGGCAGTCATCGCTCTGTAAGGGGAACGGTATAAATGATTAATAGACTTCATTGTTTGTTCATTTCAAAGGACATTTCGTTGATGGCATTAACCGTACCTAGGTACTGAAAGACCATAAAAAGCGAGATGCGTTTTCACATACTCATTTGTGTGTAAATTATAATGATTGGATATATGATCATAAATCAACATTCCTCGAGCAATTCAATTATGACTATAGCCCAATAAAATTGTGTAGGAAATTATACTTGATCTGTATGTTCCTCCTATCTTTCCTGAGAAACTCAGGATCCAGCTACATCTTAAGACATATTTTGTATCCGTCAGTTCTGTAACAATGAGTCTCTGAGGGTAAATTCAGGTAGCAATTTCCGCCTTGTCATCATTAACAGTTCGCGTGCCCTGCGCCATATCCGAGCTCCCCTACTATTCATCAATGCTACAGGCATTGTCAGAGGAGCACCTCACGTTGTGACCCCCACGTTAATTCAGCTTCTCACCTGGCATGTTTATGTTACAACACCGCAGACAGGCGCAAAGATCACCCGGAGTTTGACGGGATTTATCCCGACAGCGCACGGCTCATGGCGAGGGGCGCTGATGCTCCTACAAGGGTACCAGAAGGACATGCGCGGCCACGCTGAGCCGCTTTTACGATACACGAAGTCACATCAAAGTTACGCGACATGGGCGCGCGGCGTTATTGAACATGAATGATGAATGAAGTTATGTACTTGAGACACTTTCAAGTGTGACAGGAATATGCCGTATATGACAGAGGAGATGCGTCCATATGTGCATGGTGATTACCCAAGACGTGTCTTTCAACGTTCCGTTCTTTCACCTGTTATTATATACGCTGTGAATACATAACAAGGAATTCACATTTCAATAGATAATCTTACTGCGTACATGAGAAACTTTAAATTGTTCTCTAGGAATTTCCAAAACTTGATCTTCCTCAGCTTTCTGACCCAACGCATTGCTTTGCCCATGTAGTTTTGTTCACGTGTGACGTCATCAATGGGTCAAAGTTCGTTGGAAGTCGATATCGTCCCCCCGTCACGTGTACTTAGATAAAGAATTACAGACGCATGTCTTTGAATTACATATTCAACAGCAAGCCAGTCGTGCACTATGTAGTTAGCCAACCAATTTGACATAACACTCGTCGTTCCTTCAGAAAAGCATCAAGGTTCAGATTTTGAAATCGCCAAGTTTCATCGCCCATCGTGGATTATTCTACTTCATGATATAAACTATCCCTCGACTTCGAACGGGACGCCAATACAACGATTTATCCCCAGCTAAAAGATTCAACAGTAGAAACAATCTAATTTCACGCCCTGGGCACATCAGCGCACAGTCGTTACTTATTCAGGAGACCCCTAGGAAATCAGGGCGTGGCATGACGGGCCTAACTAGCTAGAACCAGTCAAGAACCAGCTAAAACCAGCCAAGAATCAACAATCAAAACATAAGCTAAGTTCTCTTCATAAACGCAGGCATGAAAAATGACAGAGTAGCATAAATGTTATAGAAAAATATGCCAGCTCTTGTGTAACTCTACGAATCTAAATGAAATGTTCGGATGTTACATGTAAGTAATAGATTGCCTTGCTTTAGTTTGTTGGCAATATCTGATGTCTGAGACAAATACGTTCACACCTGGTAACTCTGGGATCATCAAATAATGATGACCCACTGATTAATGTAAAAGGTTAGATTACGGGAATTTCCAACCTGCGCAAAAGCGTTTAATAACGTAACAGATCGATGAGGTGCCAAGCCGAAAATCGATAAAATCAAAATTCCCTTTCTTCTAAAAGCTTTTTTGTTGCTTGAAAATTATGAAACTACATGGCACACTCTTGTTTCTTGGTTTTGCTAAGATTCAGTGCAAAAGAAGCTCAATAGGAAAACTGAGAGCAAGTTAAGATGGAATTTGTTTAAAGCTAACACCGTGCCCAGTGTGACCCAAGTCTGAAAACGGTCGATACGTGAACGAAATACAGGGCTGATAACCACAGCTGTCCGGAACGTGGGATTATGGGAAATCAATATCAATTTCCAGCAGCAAATGGCAAATAAACTTGGAGTAGCGGAAAATTTCGTTTCGCCGCATTGAAAGATACCCAAAGTTTATTACTAGAACGTGTATGTTTGGATTGTTTTACAAAGACAGCCGTAACATTCTTAGCTTCCGTTGGTATAATCTCATTGGTGTAGCAGGCAGGAACTCCTGTAAGCCCCAGAAAGGGCCAATTATTGATTTTTGTTATCTTCTTCGGTACGAGAGAACCTTTTCAGGGATCTATTTTAAGAGCACCTCAATTTACTTCTGGACTGGATGGAGCAGTGCTCTTTGACTTGTATTTGCTGATAATGGTCAAATATAAACCCAGCGATGGGTTCAAGGCCCGGGGCACGGAAAGGGGAGAATAAAACACGAAGTAGACAAGTCATTATCGACAAGTCATCCATATTGGCCAACTCGTATTTCGTGTTGTATTTCAAATTTTCCCCAAATCTCTTTTCAATGTGAGTTTGAATGAAGCTCCAACAGAGTGCGATAACCATCAGACCTAGACGTGACTCGCATGTACGTAAAACTGCCGTTACCTGACCCGTAGTTTGCCCTGAGGATATATACGGAAACCGATCAGCTCTTTACCCGTATAAACTTTAGTTCTTAATCGATAGCTTTGCTCTCTGATTGAAACATTAAACGAATCCCTTAATGTGCTTCTAGCTCTATTAGAGCTAAAACTTAGAGCAAAACAGGCTAGATGTACTTTATAATCAGTGTAGCGGTTACAATAGACAATCAGCAAAGACACATTATAATATCTTAAACATGATGAAAAGGTTCAATCAAAAATGATAGAGAAAATAAAGTGTATCAAAATGTTATCAGCCTCTCTTATTTTCCTTCTATCTGCAATTACTTATAATCGGTTTAATATCGTTCAAGTTTGACGAACCAACCATCTAGCTCCAGAAAATATTGCAGAACGTACGTTCCAAGAGCAAATGAAAAAGGGAAAGAAGTTTGGGTGCTCATTTGCTAGGTTCTTAAGAATTTCAGTGGTGTGCCAGCCCTCAAATACGTCCAGCTTTTATGTTTCATGCGAAAAGAAGTCCCCTATCAAAGCTATGTGATCATACTCTAGTGAGGAAAATGGTGTAAAGTGGCATTGCCCGAAAGCCCCTCATATGAAGCTGTCAGCGGTTCTGACCGGCCAGTATGGCCACAAGGCTATCGCTGCCACTGAATGGACGTCCTGGGTGATGCATGGACCATAGTACTCAGCAGGGGCAGTATTGGTCCACAAGAATGCCTGAAAAATCTTCCTTTCAGCACGTCATTCAGTGAGCGATTGGGTACGTTTGACCCCTGTCTACGCAACCAGCGCTTCTGGCAGAAGCATTTGAAAGGACCCAGGTTAACCATTGTGGCCTACTATTCATACCGGCGACGTACTCACTGTTAGGATTAAGCAGTTTCTATTCAGCGCCTGTAAGCAGCTTGTGGCCAAAGTGTACTGCGTATATTCAATTTGAAAGTTGTGCACGGAGTTCATGTAGATTTATGTCCACCCCATGCAGGCTTATGGGAAAGTAGATAGCGCTGAAGTGTGCAAAATTAGTCCACTCAGACATGTACTATTCATGTCCATCATCTGCCATGGGTGTGACTGTACGTCTTATACTCGTGCAATATTCTTTACTTCCACCTCGGTGAGCAATTCTCCATCCAAAGGAAACGTATCATTTGAGATTTGCTGAAGCTCTCAAAAACAATGATTCGTAAATTTCGAAGCTGCATTTGTGATCAAGATGTTCTGCATATTCAAAGGTGTTTGGAAGTTCATTTTCCCATAGTAATAAAAGAGACTATTTATTTGATTAATTAATAATCTGTCATAATCATATTATGTTTATGTGACCTTTATCATAAACTATACTTAAGAAAAAAAATAGATAGGAAGTATGAGTTGCTAACGCAGGAAAACATCGATTTTTTGCCGAGTTGCGCTTTCCGTGCATATGCAGCATGCATATGGGCTTGGTTTGTGAAAAGTTTGATACAGGAGTTTAGAAGTTATGTCTGGGATAAAGATTTGTATGGAATATTTGGAATAGAGAGGATCAACATGCTAAGTGGCAAAGATCTATATATGTATGCGTCTGATCATCTCAAAGTTTGCGTGAGTGGTGATCTTCTCCGCTATCATTTCAGTATTTTCACAAGAATACCGGTAGCGAGATGCGACCTGTAGGTCACGAATGCGCTGGTGTGAAGTAAAGAAGTGTGCTAGGGTCCTGACCCTGAGAGTTAGGTAGATTCTTTGCGACATTTAGGAAGATACATCTGCAAGTCAACCCTCTCTCAGGGGTACAGACAGGTGCAATCCCTGCGCGGCTTACCGCGGAATGAAGTGGAACCTGCGGGATTGCACGCCGGATTAGGTGAGATCCGTCTGGGGGACGCTTGCGGAAGGTCACGTACGTTTGACCGGTTCTAACGTTCCTCTGAGCCGGGGCTTTCCGGCTACAGACGTCGATACTGATCAGAGAGATAGAACGTCATCCGAAGCTCCCGGAATATGTACATGAGAGAGTAGTTCTGGGGTACTTTCTCAGCAAGCCCTGGTGTCCAGAAACATTTTCGTCAGTTTAGCCTTGGAAGTATTAGGTCATTAGTTTAGATCTAACGCTCTTGTCCTGCAGTTACCTCAATCTGATGTAGTCTGAGACTGTATACTAGTATCTCATCATCTTGGTCCGGACTTCCTTTTGTGCAATGAAATTGAGCTTGTGTCGTATGGGAAACGTTTCATCGAAGAAAACTACATTCTTCTGATTGTATCTTGAACGGAATTGATTTCGTAATCACATGAAGTCAATGGCCGGACCTGTTTTCAGGTAAAAAAACTTTATTTGACAGCGCCTTGTGTCTTCTTTACAATAATAAAAGGAGCTTTACTTAAGTACCACTACTGTTATCTCTTCTAGGCTACCTACATCAAATTTAAGAATGCCGTACCCTTAACACTAAGATGAAAGACCTATTGGGCCATATCCAGTCGTTGAAGTTGACTCGGAAAGTATGTGATTACAGGACGTTGTAGGGCGTTTTTTCTGCGCTTCAAAATCGATTTTCAATTTGAGGAGCGTACATATTTACGACGAAAAGTTACCAAAGGGGTCATTTTCCCGAACCCTTTTTGTGAAAGCCATATGACCCACAAAATCGTATTCATGGAATTGAATTTTAGCACGGACAATAGTCCCTCCTCTGTCCTTTTCTTCAGCTAGGTAACACTGCCGCTACGGTAATAGTTTATTGAGTCTTGGCGAGATCCTAAAAGACACTCACATTCTGTCACCATTAAGTTACAGTTACAGTCGGACTTGGCACTTCAAACCATCACATTAGAGGTCTTCGATATCGCGGGGCCTTAAATCTAGCGGCAATGGGGCCCTCAAGAGGAATTGTAAAAGAGCAATTTATATGACGTGACGTATAGTAGTACTTCTGTTGTAGTCATGGATTTCTTAGTATTATATTATGGAGATATATCAAAACGTAAGAAACAATACAAATTTCTGAATCAAACTATAAGAGGTGATATAACCATGTGCCGCCGCGCCGCGTGCCTGTGGAGATGGTGTGTTATACCGAAGGGTGGCTATACTGGCTATACAGATACAAATATAGAAAAGAGTTTTCAAGCAGATATACAATCTAATCATCAGTATTCATCAAATCGTCTGTCTCCGGTAGCGGCTCATGCCAGCTGTGATTGTTGACATCATAATTCCATTAGTACAAATCTAACACGGCTTTAGGGCATTTCAACACTCGTGGTTTATTGCCTTGTGAGCAAATAGACGCGAGTCATACAGCATTTTAACATTGTCAATGTCTATCTTGATTTTAAAACAAAACAAAATATACTATCTGAATTTATATGTGCCAAATTAGGTACGGGCCTATGTAGCTTTTTTCATGTAGTTTTTTTTTTTCATATTCTTGTTAAGAGCTGTTAGTATTCACTCTTCTTCTCTCTGCCTTTCATCTGTCTACATCTGTCGCTTCTCTCTGTCTGTGTGTCTGTCTGTCTCTGTCTATCCTGTCCTCTTCTGTCTCCTCTCTGTAGTCGTCCGAAGCACCCGAGCTTCAGGGAAGACAAACCAAGCTGACGTAAGTGTGACGTAACTGACTGCCTTCATTTTCCTCCTCTCATTGAATCACGTCTCTTTTCTCCTGTTTTGCGTTCTTTCTCTTTCAGGTGCTTACATATTTATGAAAAAGAAATATGTTTAGCAAAGGTGTACTACGCTAAATTGAACAACCAAGATTTTAACATTGCTACAATATTCCTACAAACTTTAAAGCTATTGAAGTGTGTACTAGTTTGTTGTCTTTTTCCTAAGTCGTTAGACGTAGGTCTTAATCTCAATGTTAAGTTAGTCCATGTAATGATGTTCTCTTTTCACCCCCCCCCCTCATGGCATTTGAATTGCAGGTATCCATCACTTAAAGTTACACCAACTAACCTTACTAACACTGTTACTATGGACATTGATACATAAAACTTGATGACAATATCTGATATACAAAACGTATAACTTATTTTGAAGCGAAATACACGTATATCTTCAAGTTGGATAATTCTACTAAATTGTTACAAGCTAATGAACGCATGGGAACTATAACAACTAAAAAAACTAATAAAGCTCTCATCAGGAAAGGTAAGTAGTAAAGATAGATTAAAGTCAGTCTTCACTTTCAACTAGAATGTATTCCAATTCTGTCGTAGCTTGGGACATTCAACTCTCTATCTTACCAACAGTAGCCTATAGCTAGCTCATTATATTTATTTGTTTTTTTTTTTCTTTATTCAATAAGAAATCTGGGATGCTGTTTATCAAACGTTTGTCTTGCATTGTGATAGTAAAGAAATGTTTATGGTTTGAATTCTAGTAATTTTAGCAAACAAGTGATACGTTTTCTCCCGTTTTTCTAGAAATAAATCAAGATGGCTGGACGATTCTCCCAGGATCAGCTGAAGCAGTACAAGGCGGTTTTCGAGGCTTTCGATAAGAACAAGGACGGCGTGATCAACGCGGAGGAGTTGGAAACGGCACTCAAGCAGCTCGGCCAGGCCCCGACAAAGGAAATGGTTCGGGTACGTATGCCTGCGGTGTTCGCGCTGACGTCACGGCCGCCATCTTGGTTGGTTAACCTAGAAGAGCCATACCAAATGTGGATGTGTGTAATGCCGTGTGACTGTTCTTAAACATCAAAATTCTATAAAGAATATGGAAGAAATGGTTCGGGTGCGTATGCATGCGGTGTTCGCGTACGTATGCATGCGGTGTTCGCGCTGACGTCACGACCGCCATCTTGGTTGGTTAACCTGGAAGAGCCATACCTATAAATGTGGATGTGTCCGATGTTGCGTGAATGTTCTGATACATAAAATTCAAATATGCGTCGCAACTTCCACACACGCATAAAATATGGATGAATTCATGTCATAAAAGCTATCTTCAACCGATCAGATGCATTTACCTAAACTCAACACACCATGTATAAAGTATGCACCACAGGACAGGTTGAATACTGCTTTTTATGATTTTGATACTTTATATCCCTGAAACTTCTTGTCATGCACGCACTATACTGCGCGCCTACATGATACCCGATATGCAACATCGACTTACAAATAATTGCTAGCAGATAAGACGTTGACATACCATCAACATCGATCTATCTCTGCTAGGGTAACCTCTATTGTAAAGTTCCCGACCTGAGCTGTAAAAATGATGAAATTTTATTGTATAAAACATCACAGGTTTAATCTTATTGATCTGCTGTAGGAAGTACAGCAACTGTGGATGAAGGGATCTGAAGTAACGACAGTTTTTATTGATTAATGCCCGAGGTCGAGATTCTTCATCGTTTAATATAAACCCCTCATTTTTCTAATAAGTTGATATAGATCCATTTGGGTGACGTGAATATGAATTTGACAACTTGTCCTTATGGATGATCCCAATGGTTGTTTTGGAACGGCAAAAAGTTTATAATAGTGCTGAAAATGGGTTAATAAGACGTTGTTTTTTCTCGGGAAAAATACTGTAACAGTTTTCTTTTTGGTATATCATTAGAAGTTACAACTTTGGGAGCATGAATATCCATTAAATTTTAAAGTTTTTAAATAATTTTAAATTCTTGAACGGGAAATTAAGTTATATCTTATAAGTTTTATTCTGAACATAAGATTTAGTTTTTCTTCATGACGTGTTGCTATTGGTGTACAATGTCTACCTGTACCACACATACTTCTTTCTGAATTCCACGCGACCGCCAGAGACCCGGTGCCATTCACAGGTTACCTGAACTGTGTCTCCCACCTCCTCCCACAAATGCTAATCCGTACGTCTCCGTTGCGTCCCACCAGGCCATGATGTACAATGTCTACCCGTACCAGTGGTATCACAGTCATGCTTCTTTCTGAATTCCAGGCGACAGCCAGAGATCCGGTGTCCTTCACAGGTTACCTGAACTGTGTCCCCACATCCTCAATATAAATACTAATCCGTACGTCTCCGTTCCCTCCCACCAGGCCATGATCAAGGCGGCTGATAAGGATGACAGTGGCACTCTGAACTTCGACGAGTTCCTGGGGATGGTGTACCAGGTCATGTCCAACCAGCCGGCCGAGGAGACGCTTCGTGAAGCCTTCAGAACCTTCGATAGGGTGGGTACAACTGGTCTTTACCTTTGAGCAGCCATGACAGTGTGTAAACTGGCCTTTGTCAGGCCTTTCTAAGACCTTAGGGGTAGTAGACACTTCGTGAAGGCTTCAGAACCTTCTATAGGGTGGGTACAACTCTTCTTGACTTGTGGATACTTTGCCAGGCCTACATAAAAAGTTATGGATAGTAGACGCTAAAGTCTTCAGAACCTTCGACAGGGTGGGTACAACTCTTCTTGACTTCTTCACTTCAGTTCCATATATTGCGGATACTAAATACTGGAAGCTGGCCTTTGCAAGGTCTCCATAAAAAGTTATGGCTAGTAGACGCCTCATGAAGCCTTCAGAACTTTCGTTAGTGTGCATGGGTAGAATTCGTGACTTGTTCCTTATCAATTGGCCGTTTAATCATTTTTCCCATTGAAACTTAAATAAAGAACAACAGACGGTATGACGGCGCCCTCACTGGATCGAACTTTATGTTCGTGCCGCCATCAAACAAATGAAGCCTTCAGAACTTTTGAAAGAGTGTGTGGGTAGAATTCTTGACTTGTTCCCTTCTGTACCATGCCAGATCGATCGCCCTTACACGGCCCTTACTTTGACAGTACTAGTGTGCATACAAAATACGGACAGACGTCGGAGGGAGGTACTTTATCCAGAACTGCATGTGCCTATCTAGTTTCTATGCCTGAATGGGTTAAGGTTATAGGGTCAGTTCTGGATAGTCTCCGCATCCCTCCTTCTGAATTATTTTCTTGTATGCAAAGCTAAGATTAATTAATAAACGAGACTGTGATCTTTATGGATTGAGTACTAATAGTTATTAGTGTAGCCTGGATGCCACACCCATTGCACACTATATATAGCTAGTCCCAATGTTATCAAGTGTGCAAGGGCCATCGTCGAAAGGCTCAGTATGCAGTATTTGTGGCTAGGCCCCACCAATGGAACAGCATGGAGCAATTTTACACCTCTGCCACTATTGGTTAAAACTCCCAGATATATCTTTAACAGTGGCCACCATCAGATGAGATGAAACTGTAGTTAATATACATCTGATTATGGCATCCAGTTCTAAGTATGGTTTGTTCCTTTTCCACAGGATGGCAATGGCTACATTGATCCCCAGGAACTGAAAGCAGCCATGGCCAGCATGGGACAGCGGATGACTGATGCTGAAATCGATGAGATGATCCAGGCTGCCGACAAAGACGGCGATGGCCGGGTCAACTACGAGGAATTCATCAACATCCTCCGTCCCAAGGCTTAAAGAAAGCGACAAAGCATAGGGATATACCGTGGCCTCCGAACCAGCTATCCCAGGGTTCCTTGCGTGTGCGCGAATGTGATGTCGGCCATCTTGGTTTCCTTGTAGAAGCTAGAACATACAGAGATGGGAATAGTCGGTGAATAGCTTACAGTGGAGAAGAGCAAGAATGGGACCTAAGACAATCCAGGTTAAATGTACAAGCACAAAGTAGACGGTACATGATTTTCTCATGCAACAAACCGAATTAGAACAGAAACATCCTATCTTAGCAGGTAGCTAAATACATCATATCCTTACATAAGGAATGATAGTGGTGCTCTATATAATTCATTAGAAGTATAATCCTAAAATGTGCTCGTATGAAAAGATGGTTTGTAGAAATGGCAATGGTAAATATGACAACTTTGGAGTGAGATGGAAACTAAGATGGCGGCCACATAAAAAATCGGCAAATCCTATCCGGTGACAGTCTAGCGTCTTATTCTTTCTTCCTTGACGTAGGGTTGGTGCCAGACAGTAGATCGGCAAATTAACGGTGCTCGCGTAGACGACTAACTCGTAACTGTAAATGGTTCATTATATGGGGCCAGGAAAGGGGATGTTTGAAACATGCTTGAGTCAGGAAGAAAGGGTAACGCCTATACCTTGCATGTAAAATTGCTCTGCCGTAATATGTATTTAAAAGAAAAATATAAATGTGCTAACCTTAGGTATGT
The DNA here is from genome assembly GCF_001625305.1 of Branchiostoma belcheri. Taxonomy (NCBI): domain Eukaryota; kingdom Metazoa; phylum Chordata; class Leptocardii; order Amphioxiformes; family Branchiostomatidae; genus Branchiostoma; species Branchiostoma belcheri. The sequence continues at coordinate 1,917,506 of NW_017804032.1, read as the reverse complement.
CGTGTTGTGGTAAACTGAGTTGCATTTTCTAACGTTCATTCTGTCTGTCTGTCTGTCTGTCGAATAACGTTTATGAAGCATGCTGTAGAAATAATGGTCACTCCCGAGTTGCAATTTACGTTCCACATATGCACAGTATAACGACGTCTGCATGGAAGTCTGCTATATAACACGGACAATGGGAGCGTTCTTCCTCTATAGCAACTCTTCTGATACATCATTTAGTCACGAATGAACTTTGCTGCTAACATGTATGCATGACAACATTCAGAATCCTTCTTTTATCATACGTCGTCTTGCTCATATATCTGTGTAGCCCTACATTGAGTGAGTTGGGTGAGTTGTAGCTAGCTGTTGTTGTAAGTGTTGAAGCAATAATGTCTGTCGATACCCTGTCCTCGTGTTTGTGAGTAGCGGTATGTAGAATGATTGGCCCTTCAGCGGGTAGCTATATTGAAATCTCGTCTGCTTTTTTGCAAAGAAAAAACTACATTATACTCCCGCCATGCTTTGCAGCAATAACTTCGCGCGCAAGGGACTCTGGGAATCTTGTCGCTATGGCCATGGGTCCAACTTAGCCTATCTTTAACATATGTTTACAATATTTACAAGAATTTTATACGGAAACATAGCAATATACAATCTCTGGCATTTATGACGTGACGGCTAGACATCTAAGTTAGCGGCCAGTTTAAGTAGGAAACGACGTAAGGTTAAAGTAGAGTAGTTGTAGAAGCTAAAGTCCATGAACAAAGAAAACGTGAGATATTGTAATGATCATCGGTGTTGAGTTGCCCTCAGCAAAGCTTTCCCTTGTTTGAGGCCTCTGTGAATCGATCTGATCAGAAAATAAACGACAGTTTTGATCTATGAATCCCAGGGTCTTAGATCATTTTACTTCCTTCTCATCCTTGTCTCAATATTCACCTATGGGGTCGTGGAAGCACTTATTCAATTGACTGCCGGGGAGGCATTGGAAGTCATTTGATGACTCACAGACTTAAATTCCGTTGGTATTTTGTCAATATTGCAGCAGAATTTATATCACTAAACGTCTTTACAGTTGGTCATTACATAATTCAGAGCTATAAAGCAGCTCTAAACAACAAGACATCTAGAACATTTAATGATACTGGTATGTCCAAATTTTGATAATGATCCAAATTTAATGACTGTCATTCAAATATATAATCTATTTGGTAGAACAACCATGATTCTCCAAAAATCTAGAGGATGTTTTCAGTTCATGAATCTACTAAAACCAGTCGCATAACTATACCATTTAAATTGTGGCCAGCGAAACACCTAAAATATTGATGTCTATATCTTCGCTGTTAAATCGTGATTGTGAAAGCTGCTACTCTCGAAGATCTAGAAGTTCCTTACGCTTGGAATGTTGGTAGATGTTCTTAGAACCATGTGCAAACGTGCTACCAATTGCAAAGTGTGGAACCACAGTATTGATCTTGTGAGAGAGACGTGAGAAAGAACACATTATGACGCCCCATACATCACTACATTCTGACATCCGGTAGTATCCACTGTGCTTTATGGCCCGTGACATTCAGTTGGAGCCGTCCAGAAAACGGCACGAAAAATCATCGCACCGTTAGATTGAACTCAGGTAAAAAGCACAGGAATCAATAAACGTCCACAAAGACAAATGTGTAGATCGACTTTTCCGGCTCTGCTGTATTCGTCTCCTTTAATTTAATCCCGTCGGACGCACGGTGACGGTGCCTGGGTGCCATTTGGCTCCACCGGTGGAAAATCTGTCTTCATCGTCCGGGAGACGGCGGAAAATTAGCCGGGCAAATTGCGCTGAGGACAGAGCCGCCGCCGGGGAGCGCCGATATCAAAACACGATGATTCCTTCTTCACGGTTCCTATCGGGAGGTGTTGAACGGCTTGTCTAGTCGAACAGATTTAGATTCTCAATCTGTATCTTTAAGGGGAAGATTTGCAAGGTTAGTCGATTACAAGGTGGTCCTTTTTTTGTATGGATATGGACGTCCGAACCTGCACCACCTATTATAACCACGCCCTACACGAAGACTACATCACGCATGTCTTTTCATTGTTGGTTGGTCAGCAACTGAGGACCGCCAAAACTAGAACTAATGGTAAAGCCAATGCGATTATACAGTTTTTGGTCCCTGTCTTTGTCCAATCATTCGGCCATTTAGCCTTACAACTGCGATATAGCCTGTATGACGGAAACCATGACGTTTTTGAAAAAAAGACGACATCCTTGGTGCTACAGAATAGCGTTTAGAAAACGATTCTTAAACGTATACGTAAATGCGCCGTTTGAGTGATGGCTTGTGCAACTTAAAAGCACCAGCTCTGTAAACAAGTCGATTAAGTCCTATTTTTCACCGAGGGTAAATCCAATATTTTCCAGTGATTGACCCAGTTCTCGCCTTTCATATATCACCGCTTATTGCCGAAAATGCCACAAACGATTTCAACTTATCTAGGTCACTGCTTGGAAAGGCCTTTGTCAGTTAAGTCGAATGGAGCTTTCTTAATCCACTCCAATGCGATGTGACACATATGGACAGCATTAAGGTAAATACAATATGTAATAGACTTCAATATATACCCAGAACTGCCCAGAAGAACCACAGAAACAACTTGCAATTGTATACGATACATGTATGTGTTTGTGTGTATGTGTGTGTTTGTGTGTCCTAGTGTGTGCGTGCGTGCGTGTGTGTGTGCGAGTGTGTGCGAGACTCTGTGTGTGTGCGTGTACAAACGTGCGTGCGTGTGTGCTTTTTGTATATATTTCTATGTGTGTGTTTTCGTTTGTGACGTGTGCACGCATCTGTGCGCGTGTTAATAATGCGTGCTTGCATGCATGTGTACATGTGTGCGTGTGTAATGTGTGTTTTATCATTGCTATTTCACACAACGGAATATCACACACCATCAGTGCATGGCTGTATATCCGCCGTGCTCTCACTAGTGTCCTTGAAAACCCAGGACTCGATAATCCATCACCAGGGTTCAGATTGGAGTCGATTATGCAACGAACACAGAAATATCATCCCTCACATATCGACGGTGCAGCACAACCAAATCAATCACCACACACAACCGGAAATTGTCGCCTCCACCGTCAAACCGCTGATGCTAAGGCCATGTTGATTTGATTATATGGATGACATCCTCTGGGAACCCCAAAACTGATGCGCGCGTGCGAATAAAAAAAAAGTTTTGCAAAAAAAAAGTTGCTTTCACTATGAAATATACGTGGTCATGAAGGTTGAACAAATGGCACAGAATATGTTATGGCGAATAATCTACTCTTCGAATTCATTTCTTTACATTTTTGTCTTTTTTCCTTTGATTTTGGCATTCTACGACATTGGTATCGTTTCTAAATGTTTTCCTTGCAATTTATGGTATATTTTTGCTCATTTAGCAACTGTTTTGCACGATTTACAGTATGGTTGAAAACTTTTTTTTTTTTGGAAACGGCCGAAAATTCATGCGCGCGTGGATGTCATCCATATAATCAAATCAACATGGCCTAAGCCTCGACACGGAACGTTAGGCTTGTAAAAGTGTAAAAATCCACATTCCCAGCGTGTGCGTTTATCATCATTCTCTGATCATTATGATCGTGATCACCTCCCGTGCTTGATAATGATCAGCACCTCGTCATTACAATTCATCTTCATCAACTACAGTTCCGTGTTCAAAGGTATAGGGAGGGGGGTATATCTGAGACAGCACCTCCAATGTTCTTTGAACAATCAACGCGTGAATTGAGAAAATACAGAGACTGAGATTTAAAAAAAAATCAAATTACACACATTATGAAAAAGAGATAAAAAAACATTACAATCCATCTTTATCAAGTACAGTTCGGTGTACAAAGGTATGGGGGGGGGGGGTATCTGAGACAGCAGGTTCAATGTTCTTTGAACAATCAACGCGTAAATGGACAAAATACAGAGACTGAGATTTTTAAATCAAATTCAGACACATTTATATTACCGAGAGAAAAAAGGCGACCGAGTAAGGTATGCAGATAAAAATTGACAATTTTCTTCTAAGCTTGATTGTGAAATAAATTATATATAATTCTGTTCATTATTTTCAAACAAACGATTGAATGACTTGCATCTTTGTTACTAAAGACACCATAAGCAATCTTGTATTCTTGCAGTCTATTACTGGCATGATGATGTTTTTCGGTACGCTGTATCAGTGTATGTACACTAGTATTCCAAACACTGCTACCATGCGAGAGTTGTGTGAACTGCACGTTACGAATAGTAAATCTGTATCCTACCTAAAATATCGTCTGATCGATGCATACAGGGCTTGGAGACGGGATGCGATCAGCGGACGGATTTGAAACAGTTCAAAAGCTTAACACAGACGCCAAGCAGCTCACATGAGAGATAAGTTCCTTTCAACATTGAGTTTGATTTATAAGAAACTTCGAATTCTACGCGTCATGAAGCAGCTACACGATTGATGCGAACCTCTCCTCAGGTCAGGAAGTCAATAGATACGAATGGGCCATTATCTTAACAAATCGATCGGCGAGGAAAGTAGATGGGATCCGGAATGCTATTCTACTTTTCTGAAGAATGAAGGAAACTGCAGTTACGGATGTGCAGTTCCTTTACAACGATGTAACTTACAGGCATCAGAAGGATAGGTGGGCACCATCAGCAGAAGGATAGGTGGACACCATCAGCAGCTAGAAGGATAGGTGGACACAATCAGCAGCTAGAAGGCTAAGTGGACACCATAAGCAGAAATCTAGGTGAGCACTATCAACAGAAGGACAGGTGAACACCATCAGCAGGAAAGGTGGACACCATCAGCAGAGAAGGATAGATGGACACCATGTGGACACCATCAGCAGCGGGATAGCTGTCAGTTCTTTGGTAGAAATTTCAAACCGAATTCTGATCGATCTAAACGCGCGGTCGGTCTGAATAATGCAAGTAAGAAGAACGAAGGTAATCTCATATATGCAGAACGGAAATTCTACGCAATAGATAAGCAATATCAATCATGCATTAGGAAGGATGTGTAGATTTAGCTCAATGGTTAGGTGTTATCCATGCATATCTTCAGTCAAATCTCCCTTTTTTTAACTTCCGCACTACACTCTTAAAATTTGCAAGTACAAGTAACAAACAGCATCGCTGTCGTATATGGTCAATTATAATGATAGGAAGTCTGCAAGCAAATCCTACTACAATACGGACTGCTTTAGAAGGTATAGAAGTGCTTTAAAGAAGGGCTTTATCCTTGCAAAGCACAGCATTATCACATTTGATGATAATCGTTATGACCTAGTTCGTTTCTTCTCAGCACCGAAAATCGATTCAGTCGATCTGTGTGTGAAAGCGGACAGTGTCAGGTGTGGCACAGGTCGTTAGTAAAACACAGCGTCTGTTAACTCTTCTGTTTATCTTCACGTTCCCGGGGTCAGAAGGTTAGTAGGACAGGCTATCGGACATAACAGTCCGGCAGAGCAAGTGTAATGATTTTTTTCATGGTCTGCATGCCATTTGACATTAGGCGTAGGGAGCCAAAGATTAATTTTTTTCTAACGGTGTGGTTCAATGCAAGGCCTATACGACCACTTCTCGGCATTGAACTAGAAATATGACAGAAACATGGCTATGTCAAGAGATGGCGGTAAACGTTTGATTTAAAAGTCTGTAGACTTGTGTTGCTGTAGGTTGGGGGAAACACTTGTCAGGGAGGGAATTCCAAAGCTTGGCCGCACGGGGAAAGATACTGTCACTGTAAAAAGATTTCGAACAAGGAATTTGGACGGTGAAGTTGTATTGAAGTTGAATTCACAGTTAAACATGGCCGGCTTCTTTAAATCAACATTTACTGTTGTCGGGAAATTCTTCGTGAAGCGTAATTTGTCGCTTTAATTGCACGTAGCACGTTATTTGTTATCCTGAATTCAAGTTGAACGCCATCCACTAAAAAAACAGAATGGAGCAACCGGCGTCCGCAGGCTATTTTTACCAGACACCCCTTGAATACAAAACAACAATCCAATAAAGTAAATGTCCCAAAGCCGTACACAAGAACAACTTAATTTAGCGTTGTTGAAGAGTTGCCAACCATCCTAAATTTACCGTGAAGAGTTGCCAGGACCCCGCCATGCAGACCCTCTGTCTTGACAGGCAGAATATTAAATGTTTTGCTGAAGGAATGTTAAACAAAAAACACTTACAATACATCATGAAGCACTTGCTTAGCTACAAAAGTCTATAGGACAGAACTCTCATTATTCTCGTTCTACAAAAATGTCACAAACTGGTGATTTCAAATAAATGTGAATATCATACCTATACCTAATGCTATAATATGATTACAATAGTCGTTTCGGTTCGAACGAAAGCGTTTTCCATGACTTCGTATAGAAACATGTCCCCTGATATTTTTTCTTCCTTGGCAGGTAGATTTTCGTCCTAGTAAAAAGACGCTATAGACGTCTGGGCCCCTGGCGGCTTGTTACGTCAGTGCACATAATCAAACGTTTATCGGTTAAACCTGCCATCCTTTAGACTGCATGCAACAGTTACCCTTGTCGCAGACGTTTGTTTTCTTAAGTTTAAAATAGGACAGAAGTAACAGTGCTACATTGACTGGTAAGTCAGAAAACATCTCCTTTTAATTAGAAAGAAGCTCACGTCCGTCACAGTTGCTGACTGCGGTCGGTATTATCCATCCAATCTCAATAAAGACCGGATCCCGATAATCTATATTCCACTTGGCGTGACTCCAGATGGACAGTATAGAGCGACGTGCCGTCTGTCCGAATGAAGTCATTTCCTCCCGTACCACGGTGTCATCGGAAGCATGTAATATCACCCATCTTGCTGTTAAGAAATACAGATATGAAGGAAAGCCATCTACACGTACGTATATGGGCCATTGAGCGTATCAAGAAAATACAAACAAATAAACAAACAAAAACAAGGAGGTGAACACACGGTCACGGTTGACATGAACTGAACGGGGCCTGCAAAAGGGGAAGGATAGGGGAGGTACCCTGACTGATCTTGTTATGCTAAATCCCGGATGGCTGATTACGTATTGCGCTAAATTCAGTCAGTCTGGCATTCTTTTAGCTTTAAGCTAAATTCAGAGGATTTCGGAATCAGTCAGTTCTTGATCATGAATTGCAACGTTGAAACGTTGAAAAAGTTTGTTTTTTTAATTAAATTGTCTTTTTTGCCATACTATGAAGTGTACACAATGCACTGGGCTCTAAGGTTTGTAAGTTTGTTGTAAGGTGATGGGGAGAATTTGAAACTTTTTCCTTTCCCTAATATTAAATCTCTCAAACAAAATTCTAAAATTAACCCTCTATTGTTCTGCAAGTATTATTTTGATGAGAAACAAAGAATATAATTAGTCATGTTTCGTTCTTAGTTCCGCATGCCTTCACTATCAAGAAGCCACGTCCCATGACGACATGCCTCCGCCTTCTCGTAATCTGAGTTCCACGCCCCCCTCCCACACCGTCCTACAAGGCCACAAGCCAGCTGCCCCATAGTGACGGCAGGCAGTTGGAATGTAGTTCCTCCCCGCCTACTTACACAGCTGCTCTGCTAAAATATACATCAAAACAGTCATACCTCAACTAGATCCAACTAGTTCCGTGTTAGCATGTAGATTGTCTGGCCCGGTCAGAAATATATATTGGGGTTGAGACTTTTAGTGCGTAAACAACAAAGGTCAACAATATTTGTCAGAGTATATATCTCCTTTGTGTTAAGTATGACCATAAAATACAGATACAAGTTCGTTTAAAGTACATAAACAAATGGCCAATAAAATTCAACAATATTTGTCAGAATGCATATATCTCCCTTGTGTCAAGTATGACCATAAAAATACAGATAAGTTCTTTTAAAGTACGTAAACAAATGCCCAATAAAAGTTCAACAACATTTGTCAGAATGCATATATATCTCCCTTGTGTTAAGTATGACCACAAGATACAGATTTTTTAAAGATACAAAGCAGACCATTTGAGGGGAATGTCGAAATTTGTAAGTACAGTACCCACAAACAAGTGACTAAGCTGAACCAGCCCGTTATTGGCAACAGGCCCTATATAAGCGGACCGCTAAGCAGACCCAGTCTGGCACCAATTATTCAAAGTACACAACCTCGAGCAGACGGCCACACCCAGGGTAAAACTCAACTTGTAGTTCACGGTAACTCGAACAGGTATGTACAACATTGCTGTTACTTCTATGTCATTAGTAACATTTAGTTCTGACACTTATCTGTTTGATCTTTTCAGTTAATAATTATCGAATTCAACAAGTTAATGGTTTTGTTGATTGCTTTTATCATCGTGACAACATTCAGTTATCGGTTATTGTCACACACTTTGTTAGATGAATAGATAACATATATATCGCATGTTGCATGTACACGTTTATGCCATTAATAATATGCCATGGCTGTTTAAATCACGATTGTCGATATGCATTCCTGGTTGTACATGTATAATGTTTCGCAAGTTGATAACGCCTTGTCGTGCAACATGTACTATAAGGTATTAGTGTAACATAGCATAGTTACTATCCCATTACAGTTATACAGTGAAATACCACACAATTTGTCTAGACGTCTAGCACCCACTGGTCTCACTGCCCCCCTCCCCATACATTCCATCATTTAGTTGACAGATACAAGACTACACCGTACAATGCTGGGAACGCGACTAGCAACGATGTTCAATCTTGTTCGTTGGACTATAAATGTACTTATTATAAACACACAGTGGTGCCCCCCCCCCCTCCCTCTTGCCAGTGGACTGACATATATATGACATGAGAAAACACCAAGTGAATGACCTTTCGTAGGTTATAAGTTACATAAACATGGCCGGGTCGCCTGACCCACTTACACGGCATGTGTTCCCGTTCAGTCACCCGGTTATCAGTGAGAGTTCTCCATAAAAGCCTTGGGGCTCGAACTAGATACACGTCCCAGTCTGTATACAACTCATATCATATGGAGTGAACAGCCAGACCCTTGATCTCCAAGCAGATCTTTGGGGGCTCTGAAATCGTGACTGTTTCTTGGTCCCAGTCGGATCCGAAACCATCAGGATTTTGCTCTCAAGGATCTGCTTGAATGTTTTTGGGGGAGGCTGTCGAAGTAGAGATGGAGGCTAAAAAGATTAGGCTCCTGGGGTGGACCAAGAGGGCCCTTCCCTTCGCCCCTCCCCCTAACTCTATATCTTTCTACCTCTTATTTGACTAAAACTAGTAAAAGGCATCTGTATCAAATACGTGTATTAGTATAGTAGTTACACAGGTCTTATAATCAGGTGCTAGATGGAACTTTTCTTGGTGTTTCTACTTCTAGCTTGACTTTTATAAAATATTAGTCCTGCGGTCGTGAGAAACAAAAAGGCAACAGAGGCCTGCCCTCCTGACCTGCGCCAAGAAATTGTTTATGGTTTCACCAGAATGTCCGACGGATTTATACGTTAGAGTGACATGTCCCAGATGTACACTGGACCGAAGATAAAGCTTTATCAAGACATGCCCCATATTTGGAGTCATCCCGTGGAAAACATTTTTATGATGCACTATCTCAGACATACCGAAGTTAAACCTAGGTTTTAACTAGAAGTAAAGTAATTTTCAGTATTTAATAGTTACGTACCCAAAAGACACTCTGTTAGCCTGGGCGCTGTTCGTTTTGTAACGGGGCTCTTTGCACTGTCTACCCCGAAAAAAAACTAAATACTAGTAAGTAACAGTTTGTTCCTCTTCGAGATAAAAGTCAGTGATGCAGCCAATGCAAGTGGCCATTGTATTAATATTGCTGCTGCCATATCGATATGAACAGATGGTGTATGAATTGTAGCACCGGATGGTATAAAAAGGAAGTAGAAGTTCCGTATATAATCCTAGAAACGAACACTTGGCAGTGTCGTGTACAAGTACAAGTCCACACTTCCCGTCACCCACTCACTGATGAGATGAGTCATGGAGGAATTCTGTCGATACGGAGATTCCTTAGGGTGGGCGTGTAGGGGTGGGAGGGGCTCCGCAGGATGTAACGTCCTGTTTAATCTGATAAACGACCAGAACACGGTCTGTTTGGCTGTTGTCAGTATATGTATATATTTTTTTCAAATATCAATGAAAGAAAAATACAGCCGTGATAATCATCAGCATAACTACAAATATGAAATTTGTGATTGAAATGACATGTTTAGCAAGAATCGCGATCCATAAAGCTTTTCTTAAGTTGTGATAACCACAAATGTCCAGAAACAGAAACACACACACACACACACACACACACACACACACACACACACACACACACACAACACACACACACACACACACACACACACACACACACACACAAACACACAGACATGCAGGCACACACGACATGATGAAAACAATACCTCAAGTCTTTCAGAGCTCGCTGTAAATGAAGTTGAACAAGTGCAATGGTCCATGGACAGTACACAGTGGTATATTCAAACATGTCACGTACAGATTTCCAAATACGCAATGTTTGCTTGTACTTCAACCGTAGCTTGTTTGGTCTAAGTACTCGGTACTATATATACGTAGCATATTGTCTAGTATTTACCAGAATGCTGTGAGCAAGACAGTGATCATCATAAAAGGCAAAACAATAAGTGTGAATTAGATTGGATGCTAATGATTATCAATGGACTTGCTTGGCTTCTTGCATTAAATGTCTTCTATTGAGAAAATTGTTAACCAGTGAAGTCGGGACTGGCTGATGCATTACCCTTGACTGAGCAAATATGTTCAGTTCAACCGGACCGATGAATAATATGTAATGTGTGGTGACGTTTTCACTGCATCTATAAACATAATTCCTGCCCTTACTAACGAAGTATAATTCTTACCAAGAATGCGTTACTTCTATTCCGCCCACATTCGTACTTGGAGAATAGTGTAGGAGGAATATAGCATTACTTTAAGTGTTCTAGTTAATGCGATTATATGAGAAGGCCGACAGAAAGGACGTATTCTTACACCCACTCTTAAAGAAAGAATTTTGTTCGCATAGCGCGTATCTGACTCCCACATTTTTAGCCTCAAGAAGACTTCGATGTAGTTTTCCCACGAGAATTCTTGGGTTAATCTCGCAAATGAAACGGAATTATATTTGCAAGATCCATTTCATATTGCGCATATCATCACGGTGATATTAAATCCAGTCACCGAGCCTTCGCCTAATTTAATCATCGGAAAATAACGGCCGATGTATTCAAGTCACGTTTGTGAAATCGGATTCTCACTATAGAAGGGTCCATTGTGTTTGGAATAGATGCATTTAGAGAAATGTCGCACCTGGTTTCTTGGTTTCAAAACAGCCGAAAGGAATGGTACTATAGCTATTACCTAGAAAAGTAACATTTGCAAAGCAATGTTTACCTTCGCATATGGTCTGCTCTGTCAATTATCAATCAAACAAATTCAGATATATGGTGACAGGAGTCTAAATCCCTCCTGCTATGAAATTGCAGCATTATGTAACCCAACGCCAGTTACCATGGCGAGAGACAGCCTGGTTCAGTCAGGTCAGAGGTCACTGCTTGGAGAAGAAGAAAAAGAAATGTAGCAAAAACAATACCCTATACTTTGGGAGTCTTCGTTCTATGTTGGGGACAAACCATGCAATGTTTTCGTTGCACAGGATACAACTTTGAAATACCCAGCCAATATCGAATTGGGCCCCTCAATGATTAAAATGTCGATCGCAGCCTATTCTTAGGTTAAGGTTTTAAGGCATGGCGATTGAATACAAGCGTGACAGGGGACCATCTGCTCTTATTGGCATTTGCTGAAATTGGACACCTATGATCTACGGTACAATAAAACCAACGGTCTGCTGTCAAGCATGCAACATGCACCGACGTGCCGTGCATAGAAATGTCGACAGGTGGCGTTGTCGGTCTGACACAAAGACCATGCAGTCCATTGTATTGAATTCGAAATTACGCGTTTTACTAATTATGATTTACAAGTACATACAGCTCAATCCGTGTTGGAGACTATATAAATGTTAAGCAAACTACAATGTTGTCAGTCATTCAAAATGTTCAATATTTGCTTCAATGCTGTTTCCAATAGACAAAGAAATATGGCTGACAAGTTTAGCATCGATGAGCTGGCTAAGATCAAGGGCGTGTTTAACAAGTTTGACTCGGACGGGAGCGGCGCCATCAACATCACGGAGCTGGAGGCGACCCTGGCGGAGCTGGGAGAGAATCCGTCCGAAGACACCGTCACGGTGAGCCCGGTCATACCAAGGACGTTATATCAATGACAATGAACTTTATGGCATATTATTTCCATAGTACTAGTATCATATAGCCGGGCGACGTCGACCAATGAGAAGCTTCTGTTTCCCATCGGTTATCAGGCCGTAACATCATCAGTGGTGAACAATGAAAAAAAAGGGGTTCGCTACGCTCACTCGGTGGTTTATTCGGTAGTTATAGCGCCTGGTCAGGGATTATCTCACCATATACACCTCGAGGCGGGGCATTAGCCCTGTACTGTTTATGCAGTTTCTACATACATGCAATTTGTTAATTCTATATCCATCTAGGCACTGATGCTTTCTTTGGACAAAGACCGGAGTGGAACTCTTTCCTTTGAGGAGTTTCTGGGGATGGTCAAACAGGTGAAGACAGTTCCAAGGGAGGATGCTCTTCTCACAATCTTCAAGACGTACGACAAGGTGAGCTAGAATTTAAGTGTTACCTTCTATGGCTTTGTAGTTAAACTAGAATTTTTCTTCTCTTTACATCTAGGTCAAACCTCGTGGGTTTAAGAGTTAGCTCTTATAGTTCCAGTTAGGCCACAGCAATTGCGCAAGTAATTATGGATGAAGTAAGCGCGCGCATTAATTTTTGCCTGATTTTGAAAAAAAAATGTTTTTTTTTCTTGGCCTGCCCTGTTTTGTTCGCCTCATCGCATTAGATTTGGAGTCTGCGGAGTATGGCATCCACAAAATTTACTTGCTGTGGCCTTATGAAAATTTTTTATCAACTAACATTTATAAACTTGCATGCTGTTGTATAATAGCGTTACTCAACGAGTTAGTGAGTTGATGTGTGGCTATAAACCGCTGTGTCCATCTCAGGACGGCAGTGGTCAGCTCGGACCTGAGGAGCTGAAGGAAGCCATGAAGGCCAGAGGATGTGAACTGTCCGACAGGACCATCGACTATCTTATCAACAAGGTGATCAGCGTGGTTATCCTTTGTGATGGTCAACACAACACAAAGATAGATACATGTATATAAGAATCGGGAGTAGAATAATTCATCGATAGTATGGTTTCCATTTGTGCGAAAGGCGCAGATTTTTATGTATTATATATAGATGCTTAAATGCTAGAAATTCCACCAATGATTGTAAAAGTACATTATCGTCCGATACTTTGATAAGGTAGATTTGTCTCATATTATGTTGGTTGTTATATAACGTTTAGAGTATGCGTAGATGCCATGCCTGTAATACATGTATGCAGCTGTTGTGCATTAAAGTTTTAATGTCTAGTAATACTACATTGACGTCCGCTTTGATGTCCGCCCATGTAGGTTGACAAGGACGCGGACGGGAAACTGACTTATGAAGAGTTCGTCAAGCTGATCCGCCCCAGGTCGTAAGCACTGACGTCATGAGGAGTGTGACGTCACGGGTGTCAAAGGTCATGTGGCTGTTCCATGAACCACCATTACTAGACTAATTCACGTCACAGTTATATCGAGCGAGCGATGGACTTATTTTTCCGTTTTTTTAGTCCAAACGGCATATAAAAGTAGGACCCAGTTTTTCTAATTCTCCCTGTGACTGTAGTTTGAAGATCAAAACAATTTACCTTAGACCTTGAATTGGAGAAAACGGTTATGATACCAACTTTATATTCGCACGATACTGTATCTAAATTAGTACTAACTAACTAATGTAAAGGAACTGACTTTAGGCCATTTTGATTAAACAATGGCGCAATTATAGAAACTCTTCACTTAAGTTTGAAGTCCACCAGATTAGTGAGGGTACTACAACTTAGTCCCTTTACAGTATAAGATGTGTTGCACCGTATCCATGTATCAATATATGGTACGTACGATCACAGCAATAATAGAAATAGTGGCAACGAACCTTTTGACAGTGCCAACGGCATTTTGAATCCAAACTTCGGCGAACATATTTCAAATGCCTTGTATACATGTTTTTTTTTCTCTCGTAGACGTACGCGACTTGCTAAAGACAATCATTAAAAACTTAATAAGATCCTGTATTATGAAATACAAAAGGACGCTTCAATGGTATCCAATACCAACGTAGTATTAATTAAAACTGTCACTTTTATCTAATGCTGTTATGATGTTATCATGTTTCAGTCATGTATTATAAAGTTTTAATATTGTCACAGCACAATCGTTTTAGACAAAATTGATAAAGTGAGAGTGTGTTTCGACGTATAAACAACTTATCGAGCTGCTCCTTTTAACACCACACAGTGTTTTGTTTTAGAACTTTATTATTTTTCACAATGAATAAACTATGCACTGATATTATATGTAATATTGTGTATAGTCACTTGCTCACCTCTAGCCTGGGTACCAAACCTTTGGTCGGCTTGGCGGTATTTTTTCGGCCCCGGCCTTTACCATTAGCCAAGGCGAGTTATACCACGGCCCTATCTCCAGCTGTTTCCCTGTATCCGCTGACTTCCTGTATTACGCTTGGTCTTCTTTTGCCGCCGACCCAAAGCTAAACCCCCCGAAGCGCGGTAATTGAGGCCTGGTTGGCGGCCCCAAACGCTCTCTGTGCCGAAGGGATAGCGCTGAGCTCACGGCGGTCTGGTTACCAGGTTAGCTCACCTCTGTTTAGCAAATCTAATGCTAGAAAGAGAAACTGTTGTAAAGAAGCAAAAAGTAAAAGGCGGAAAGTACTGTGGTAATGAAGCAAACTATGTTTATTCTGATGAAGGTACCACTCTAAGATTACAATCATTATTTTATCGACGTCAGTCCCTAAACGCACATTCCCTGTGCAAAGCACATGGAGTATGAAGAGCGTAAGCTGACAAAAATTTTTGGTATCTTTCTCCATATATAGTAATACACTATTAATCTCCAAGTAGATCGTCTTTGGGAGGGGGTAAGACAGTATCAAATTGGCCAGCCTGTATCCATTTGCCAAACAATATCCATTTCCCCACCGAAGGCTAATGGACACTCCTCTGGCCAACGGATACTGCCTTGCCACCGTATGATCTGCTTGGAGATTAATACACTATATCCTACAGCATAAAACCATCGGTAATTTTTCAACGATGGAACAGAACTTTCGTCTGTTGTACGGTAAGAGTAAGACTAACATCACTTCTTTGGTTTCATGATGCTGGCGAACTCTTGATAGTTGATGAAGCCATCCCCGTCTTTGTCGGCACGTTTGATGAGGTAGCTGACGGCCTTGTCAGACATCTCACACCCGCCTTTTTTCATTGCCTCTTTGATCTCTGCGGCGTCCAGCTTTCCGCTGCCGTCCTATTGGAACACAACACGCATTAGCCATTCTGTAAGGTGTGTGGTTGAACGGATGCGCCCCCTGGTGACATGCTTAATCATTACAACACAGACAACGTTTTAACTCTGTCAACGTGCTATTAGTATTACAGTATTAGATTAAATCTTTTAAAAATCGAGACACCGGATTTACTTGATCCAAAATGCCCATTGCTACACAGCTTCAAACACCCTTCATTTGCGCCCCCTGGCGTCATGCTTAACCATTACAATGCAGAAAACTCTCTCAACGTGCTTATCGCAACTATCTCATTATTAGATTAAATCTTTGAATAGGCACTCCAGCTTTACCTGATCATACTCCTGAAAGACCGCCAGTAGAGTGTCCTGTCGTGGGACGGTCTTTACTTGCTTCACCATAGACAGGAACTCATCAAAGTCAATCGTTCCACTTTTGTCTTTATCCAATGACATCATCATAGCCTGCAGAAATGCAACGCAAAAAAAAAAATGTTTGTACATTTATTTCAGTATCAAATACTAACCTCTTATAATTTTTTTTATTTATTTATTCCGAAATATTTAATCACAAGACATGGTGACGAAATATTTAATCACAAGACGTGGTGACGACACACTCAAGTTTTTTCAACTTATATTAATGCCGCCACCAACACAGGGACAGTACAATACTCATTTTCACCTGAGCGAAGTGAGGAAAGTCGTGTAAAGTGCCTTTCCCAAGGGCACAAGATCGGTGGCATGTCAGGACTCGAACCCGGGGCCTCTGGTTCCGAGTCGAGAACGCTGCCGCTGCGCCACACGACCCCACATTATAATTAATTAGTATCCTAGCTTATATTACTGGTTATTTATAAGTTGAAGGAGGTAAAAATGCTAACGTAAATTCTCTTATTTCACTTATCAATAATGAATGCTTCATAATATAACAACGGACACGCAACGGAATTCCTGAAACATCTAATATTAACGTATTTTTCTGTCCTCGATTCTCTGAATTTCCTACCTGTCAAATGGATACACTTAAAGCAAACCATGTTTAGATATCCATAAAGGAAAATTTCAGTTATTTGTCGTTTATTTTGGCCATCCTAGAACAGCTAGCAAACAGGGCAAACTAACTTCCTCATTACGAGCCACGGCTAAGTTTTGCTACAAATAAAGCTCTCCCCAACCAAGAAGGTTAAATACAAGATTTAACCTCCTTGCCTCAACTGAAAATAAAAAAAGCCATGGCCAGTTTTCAATTCACGGCACATATATAATCAGTAAATGTTGCC
The DNA here is from genome assembly GCF_001625305.1 of Branchiostoma belcheri. Classification (NCBI taxonomy): domain Eukaryota; kingdom Metazoa; phylum Chordata; class Leptocardii; order Amphioxiformes; family Branchiostomatidae; genus Branchiostoma; species Branchiostoma belcheri. Next base: position 1,900,626 of record NW_017804032.1, on the reverse strand, counting down.
CACTACTGATAGTGACATATGTCCAAATTGACTACCAGTTGGCAGTTCAGTACCTTGGCTCCTAATCTCATATATGCACATTAACCTGACTGTCTTTAAAAAAACACCGGCCTACCGTCACCACATCCTCGGTGGGGGTCTCTCCCAGCTCCCGAAGCATTTCCCCCAGCTCCTCGCGGTCTATCGAACCGCCTCCGTCCTTGTCAAACTTGTCGAACACCGTTTTGATGGCTGCTTGTTCGGACTCGCTGAACTTCGCTGCCATTTTGTGTGCCTTTCGTGCAACAGTCTACTGGCTTCGTACAAAAGGAAAATGCAAGGGCCTTTCCACTCGCCAAGGTTATAGTGGAGGATCAGGTTAACCAAGAACCAAATTCAGCCAGAACTTATATTTGTCTGTGAGTGTGTGTGTCTGTGCGAGCGTTGGTATAATATATACTTACTATGTCAAAATTATGGGGGGATTTTGAAGAGAGCAAATGCAGAGCGAACTTTTGAAGGACATATTTCCACATTTTGGGCTAGTTTTACTAGTCCCTTAGAATACCTGAAATGATTCAGCCCCAAACCCTTTGTACCGATAAACTTTCCCTAGAATGCTACGTACGTGTGTAGCATGTTACACACATTTCATGAATACATTGAAGAAGACAACCTACCACTAAAAATACTCGTAAAAGTGGGCGTGGCAGTTTTACATGTTGGTCAGTGCAATAAGAAGTGTGTAGTTATTAAACCGCATTTCATCTTATTTCTAGTGACTTCTATTGTGACAGAACTGTTGTTAACACGATGTTGAAATGAATGATCTTTTGTAACCAAGCCAAAGCTTTAGTTACGGCTTTCCGCACATTTAAATTCCATTTCGCTGACGGGTACTTGTCAGACACGGTGAAAGACCCGGTCATCACGGGCCAACTAACACACCATTATTCATAATAGTCAAAATGGCGTCCGGTAATTTGCTGTCTACGTGACAAAATGGTACAATGGGTCTGTATGAACAACATAATACAACTCTCACTAGAAAACCCACACCAAGAAAGTTAGCAAACACAAGATGCAAGTCAGATATGAAACAAAATATCTATACCCTCAATAGATCATAAGAGTTAAAAACAAAGGGATTTTGATATGTCAAGTTGGCAGGAGTGGGTTGGTGGGAGCGCTAGGACAGTATACTTAGTCTAGTAATCTGTCGTGGGTAGCTTGACACATCGTTTTTCTATTAACTACGTTTCTAGTAACGTCGAAAAGTACAAAAAATATTTACAAAAACTCTTGTCTCTCTTGTCTAGTTTTCCTCCTTTTTTGATTTTGTTAAAAACGGGATTTAAGAGAGGACAGCTGTTTTAGCTATAGATAGATTTTAACATGAAATAATGTATATTTGATGTACTCCTCCCCAAGAATGTAAAGAAGGGTAATCCTAAACCATCACAGTGTAAACTGTAGTAACACACCCTCCACGACCTAACACAAATAAGTAGGGTCACCACGTATTCATGACATTCCTGTCCCATGTGTCAGCTTCTTCACACACAGAGTAGGAAACGCCCACTTCCATGATGTCAGTCTTTAAAGATCGGTCTCATGCTATCTCAGAAATTTTACAATGTCGGGTAAAGTCTGATCAAAGAAACTCGTTGTTCTGTAGCATTCTTACATTTCCTCTATGATTGTGAGGAAGACTTTGAATAAATCTAATCGTCGAGTTGAAAAAGCTATAGAAATTGGGCCCGACTGGTACACCATAGAGTCGAAACTTTCTGAGAATATCACTCAAGGGGCAGAAAAAATTTGGTCAATGTTCACAGGTGGTCACTATAGACAGGATTCTAAATGCTTGTGTCAATGGGAAAATTATCTAAGGGACCAACAAAACGTCGTTGGACAGGTAATCTTTTTGTAGAAAAGGATCACCTGTTTGGCTGTAATCGGTAGATGACGTAAGGTTATACAGAGGCTGAGGGAAGACTACAGACTTAAGTCCTCTTGTCAGTTATCTAACGTTGTCACGGTGTAAGCCTTTATTTTGGCCTCGCCAATACCAATACACCATCTGTCATTATGCCTGCCATCATTTGCTGTTATAAGAAGCTAAGAATGCAGGAAAACCTCACCATGCACCCCGCCCACCCCAGGATTTAGATCGGAGAGGAAACGCTATTGTTGGCAGTCAGTATGTGGAACAATGTCTCGCATCGCCTGGTGATATTTACATAACGGAAAAGCCCGGGGACATTTCGTTAATAAATCTTTGCTGTGGACATGTTCTAATTTTGCTTTTTTTGTTTAGACTGAACATGGACTGAACATCTGTATTTTAACTCCATGGACTGAAGTTGGAATAAAGTTGCTTTCGAGAAAATTTCATAGAAGCTTAAGAGGGAAACGTACTTGTACCAAAACAACGTTTTAGCATGAAAGTTCATTTGTGTTCGAACAAGTCATTATGGAATTTGGGGTAAGTCCCAATTCATTGTAGTTAGTGTTGGAAGTTAAAGCTTGGTCTTTATTACATAAATAAACGTTTTGATAATATACTATGGAATCAACAAAAACTTACTATGACTGCGGATGATTTAATTGGTTGGATATGACTAGCTCGACACCCTCCATATCAAGGCGATCCGATAGTCAACCAAGGGAGTCCCCTTTTCTAACCTCCTTAGACCAACCAACATTCTAAACTGTACGACATGAAGTAACTTAATATTCAAGACGAGTTCTCACAAGTGTTGAGAAGATGTTATCAGGTTTATTCAGTCAGAACGTCTCGTAATATTTTTCCTTAGGACAAACGTGTGCAGGACGTACGTGTATAGTTCTGTTAAATTTCTAAAAAAAATGAGACACAGTGCTGGAAAAATTCTCTACGGTTGGAACATGTTGGTAGCTGAAGCTGATCGTATGTTCTAGCCTAGGAGACACATCGTCAATAGTCTCCACCAGACTCCTTTGCAGGCTGACGAAATAGTTCTCACCGACTCTGTGCAGGCAAATTGGACCATCTATGGCCGGCTAACTCCCCTGGCCAGTTACGTGCCTTCATTTAAAGGCATCCAATGCGATTTCAGGGTAGAAAACTGGAAATATTCTAAATAAAGCAATCTTTGTGATACTGACACATACTGCTTTACATTAGCACATTTGAGTCAGTATTTCATACTTTGGGGCATTTAAAACTGCAGAAACAAGCCCCAGGATGAATCCTTTATTTTCTGGGTGGTACCCTAAAAATCAGCCCAGAGCCCTTCCAGTAACCATTTTCCGTCAGAATTTTGGGATTTTTTGCTCCATGAGGGTCAGTATACAATGGGATAGTGTGGTTTTTCAACTCAGCATGTGAATGACTAGAATATTAGCTTTTTATTTAAAAAAAACCAAGCCCTAAATCCTGCACTGGGTGCCCACCGATTTCTACTATTGAGCCTGCAAAGGAGTCTGGTGGAGACTATGTTTGGAAGCCCATTTACGACAGGGTCTTATGTCGGTGCCTTTTCCCGTCAATGTTCTCAGCGGCCCAGCAGCTTGCAGAACTCCTGATAGTTGATCTCCCCGTCTCCCGAGGTGTCCGCCTTGTTGACCAGGTAGTCGATGGCGCGGTCCGACAGCTTCACGCCGCTCTCACGCATCGCTCCCCGGATCTCTGAGGCGTTCAGCGTGCCGTTACCGCTCTAGGGTACAAAAAACAACACAGGGTAAAGATGGATGTATCGTTCCAACTCTAGATCTCTGGTACATACAATAAACGACACAGGGTAAAGACGAATGTACCGTTCCCACTCTAGATCTACGGTACAACAAACAACACTAGGCAAAGATGGATGTACTAATACCGTTGTCACTCTACTGTACAACAAACAACACAGGGTAAAGATGAATGTACCGTTCCCAATCTACGGTACAACAAACAATGCAGGGTAAAGATGAATGTACCTTTTCAACTCTATGGTAACAACAAACAACACTGGGTAAAGATGGATATACCGTTCCCACTCTAGATCTACGGTACAACAAACAACACAGGGTAAAGATGGATGTACTAGTACTGTTCCCGCTCTAGGGCACAACAAACAACACAGGGTAAAGATGAATGTACCGTTCCCACTCTAGATCTACGGTACAACAAACAACACAAGGCAAAGATGGATGTACTAGTACTGTTCTCACTCTACAGTACAACTAACAACACAAGGCAATGATGAATGTACCGTTTCCACTCTACAGTACAACAAATCACACAGAACAGACTGAGAAAGACGAAAATGACTTATTTCCACTCTAGGGGGGCTATGACATAGGGAGGCTGTACCTTGGGTACACCAATTGTAAAGATGATGAGGCAGAAGAAAGATGAACATACGGTACAGCACGGGCAAAGCTAGCTTAAAACTAAAACTAACTCCACGGTACGCTTCACAACGGAGAACAGATATGAAACTTCCGTTCTACGGTAAACCAAACTACACAGTAAAGATAAGCCATCGATCTATCCAGATAGTTACGGAAGTGGGTGGTTCTCTATTGTACTCTGAGGTGTACACTGTTCGTTTAGGACCCATTTAGTATCATAAAGTCTGTTAGATGTGACTTACAGCGTCGTGCTTTTTGAAGAGGGTGAGTAGGGAGTCTTCCCTCGGCTTGGTCTTGACCGACTTGACCATGTCCAGAAACTCTTCAAACGAGATGTCCCCACTGTGGTCATCGTCCAGATTCTTCATCACGGCCTGTGGTCAGTCACAAATTAGTTTAAAGACAACATCGGCAATGACTGTTAGACATCCAGGTAATGAGATACACAAGGAATTGTTACTCAAGCAACTGGATACATTTTGAAAACTGTCAGACGTTTCAAGTAGCAATCACTACTTTCAGTCACTGAAGAAAAGTATTACATATCTTCTCTGATCTTAACTCAGTGTAAAGAAACAAGAATTCTTTGTGTAACACGAGAAGCTATTCTATGCATTCTTTAGAATCTATCTTTCTAATACATGTACATGTATTTTGCTTTTTAAACAACAAATTCATATAAGATTACTTCATCACTTTGTAGATGATGTAAATTTAATGTTCGTTAAAAAAGAGTAGAGATTTAAGGATGTTGAATAAATCAAAATTCCACTTTAAAAATCACCAATCATTCCGTGAGCCTACCTGGGCGAACTCAGGGGTGGTCTCTGGATTGAGGGCGGTGAGGGCGGCCTGTAGCTCCGTACTGTTGATGGTCCCCTGCCCGTCAACATCGAAACCATCAAACACCACCCTGATCTTCGACAGATCCTCGTCAGAAAAGTTGTGTTCAGCCATGCTTGTAGCGACGCTGTTTTCAACTGGAGAAGAAGAACAGATCAGACAAAGTATAGAATAAGGGGGTGGTGTGTTTCCTGTGTGCCTTTATATTTGCATTACAGGCTTTTAAGTACGGCTTGTATGTGCCCAGAATTCGTAATTATACATAATTATGTGTCTGAAGACACGTCTATTTGCATACATATTGGTGGCAGTAACCCAATTCCTACTTCCATTCTCGTCTTATGGTCAGATCTCAGATACTACATTTGATTTTCATGCGTTGGTACTTGCTGTGGATTTTTTGGAAAGCCGTGTCAGAGTCAACTGTTCTAATCTGTCATATAATTTGACAATTTTGACTTAAAAATCCACAGGAACAGGTTTTCATTAAAAAAAGGTATCTACAAGCACCCGTCGGAATCCACGGGAAACGTTGACACTACCATATTGTTATTACATACGTGCACGGTTGTTAAATGTACACTGAACCTGTTATCCAACCTAAAATCGCCAATAAAAATGCTGAAAACCTGTAATCGTGTAGCTCCTTATGGTGCTCTAAACCACTTAAATCGCGCAAGTTTTTTGTTGTTGATGATGTCCGACTGCGTGTTAAATACTACATAAATGTGCAGCCCTCTCCTCACAATGTGATAGACACCATGGTCTATTGTCCAAAAGGAACAATACATAACGTTACTACGGCTACTGTGGCACACCGGTGAGGAATCCTTTTGAAAACTTCCCCTTGACTTCGTGTGAACATAAAACAATTTTTACTTCACCGGGAAGAATCGTCTAGAATACCACATGCATGTCTGAGCTGTGCCACTGTGTGCCCCTCTGTCTGTGTGTGTGTGCACATGCCATCGGATCCCGAAAGAAGGCCTTTAAACTTTTGATGCATCTCCCACTGCCTATATTGGATACTCCCGTGCATTTAACCATAACTGTTCAAATTGTTGTAGTTGGTGGTACACATACAGACTGCACGACTCTGTAATCTTTCAAACCGTCCGGAATACCACATGCATGTATGAGTGTGTGTGTATGTGTGCCTGTTTGTTTCTATGTGCCATCTGATCCCGAAAAAAGGCCTTTAAACTCAAGTTTTCATACATCCCCCATAGCAACTGCCGATATTGGATGTTTCCGTGCATTACCGTAACTGTTCAAATTGTTGTAGTTTTTGGTATATACATACAGACTGCACGGTCATGTAAGCTTTCAAAAGATTTAAGCTCGCGAACTGTATCAGAATGTAAAACATGTGTCAAGTGAACCGCCATACCTTGATCAAGAATTTGTTAAGAGACCTAACAGACCCTGACACATACACACCCAAAACAGGAACTAGTAAATGAATAATTCAAACGATACGCATTTGCAATTTTCAGGATTCCATCATGCTTCAAAAGTTATTTCAAGAGCTAGTCTACAAAGTGTATGAGAGAGACACAGACTAACCTGTGAAACGCCTTACCGTGAGAATTGCAAACTGCTGTTCTCCAGAAAGCCGATGTTAAAAGGGGGTAGGGTCAACACGGTTGACGGAACACAATGAGGACTGCTTACAATAGTCATGCCCCGCGGGCACATTCTAAAGAACCTTCTCCAAGCAGATGTTAGGGTTGAAAATTGTAAAGTTGTCTGACAGCCATTTTCCCCCGACACTGGCCACTACCTCTAATACTGAGTTTCTCTTATATTGTGTAGCAACTAAAAAAACTTCACCGTTTATTCAATATCTTGTAATAATTTACAATAGGTTCTCTCTAAATGTTCTGTGGATTTGAAACGATCTTTTACACACAGGAATCGCCATACAGAAGGTCATTTACCTATTGTGCAATTATCAGTGTACAACCAAGGACATTGTAGAACCGAGGGAAGGGGGTAGGGCGTATGGATCAAAGAAAACACACCTCAAAATGCGGTGCGAAATACAGCTGATAATAGCAGCTAGATGTGTGCGTTGGGAATTGATTATAGGTAATTAAAATGACAACCCTAGGGACTGGAAATGGCCCCGCCCACAAGATGACTCGTATTTCTGTAGACAAACACGTGCAGGCCGATTGGAGAAGTTGTTGGGTAACTTTAAAGACCTTGGGATTGCGGCGTTGTCATTGGTCAGAGCTCCGATGACGCACATGCGCATCGTACGAGCAGTCGAACAACTCATGTTCACACAGAAATCACTCCGACCAGGGGCGTTTACCTCATTCCTTACGCACAGCTGGCTCGGACGACAGGTCACTGGTTCACTGAAAGAGATCGTAAGTAGATTATACATACTTTTTGTCTTTTATCTGTCGACTTGTTTTTCAAATAAAACATAATATGATATCTAAGCAAATCAGTGCATGTGGGTGTAAAGAAATCATAACGAGAATGTCACTTTTAGGAAATGCCGTCACTACTTGGCCTTAGTTTAGTGGGTTATGCGCTGTTGTGTTAAATGTCAAGGCACGTACTGTTTGTTATTTTCGCTACGTTGGGTCTGAAACCCTTTTGCTCATTTGACAAGCGTTGCGTCCTAAATCTCTAGCGCTATCTAAGACAAACCACATACATATGGCTTGATCATTCCACCCCACCCCCATCAGCATATTGTCTAGCCCTAGGCGGAATTTGTAACCTCGCCAAGAAACCAACATGCATAGCCTCCCACACTTTTGTAAACATAAGGGGGAAAATTCGTTATGGATCTTGTGGGTCGACGTCTATGTCATGAATATAAGGAACAATTTTCTAATTTCTTGTGTTCAGTAGATTGAATCTGTCACGAAGTAAGCACAAACGTTTGTAGTTTGTTAAGGCGATATTAAATGTTGGCATTATTCATGTACACATGCATTACACAAGAATGTCGCCAGGCGTCAATGCTAGCAAGGGGTAGTACCATCAATTTCGCCCAGTACATGGTATATTTCACCTTTATATGCCTGCTACGATTTATAGCGCCTGCAAGCTCATGCATATGAATATATGTTTTATATTAACAGTGGGCTCTTTTCCCCCCAGTGCTAAATCCTAGCGGAAGATGGAGGAACTACAGAAGTATAAGGCAGTGTTTGACGAGTTTGACACCAGCGGAGACAACAAGATCAGTAAGGGCGAACTGAGGGACGCAATGGCTAAACTGGGGTACAACCCTACCGAACAACTCATGGAGGTAACTCATTCATGGCTGTTCAGATGATTATTTGCACAGTACTCAGTAGTAATTTTTGTAGCTTTCTTTCTTAGGCCACACCGATTTAATTTTATGGATGACATCCGCGCGCGCATTAATTTTCGCCCGATCTCAAAAAAAAAAAAAAAAAAGATCACGTATTCCGAGGCTCTGGCCTGGCTTTAGGCCTGGGTAGTGCATGGTGGTGATAACTCTGGTTGACGGCAGCCAGGCTACCGAAGCTCCAAGACTCAAGAACTCAGTACATACGTACAGCAGTGTCGATTCATATATTCCGCAAAAATCCAGCATGTGTCGGCCTGTCGTATACGTCGCTATGTAATGCGCCAAATTCACAATACCAGGTTTGTATTCCTGTGGTTTTGTAGCATTTTTATTTTTGGCCGGATTTTTATTTTTTTCGCCCGCGCGCACTAGTTTGGGGGTCTTCAGAGGATGTCATCCATAAAATTAAATCGGTGTGGCCTTAACAGAATATCATAACGTGTCGATGCTTCCTGGCTTGGTTTTGGAATGTTCACTTCATTTACGTAGTTTTAGAGTATTAGAGTAAACAACAGTTATTTGCTTACCATATATATGCATGTTTCTTCAATGTTACTACGCATCGTGAATGAGCATTTGTAAACTGTTCTTATTGTATATTGTCCAGCTACCAGACTTAAAAAAATAGCCTCTAGTTTGACCGTCCTGTTGTATCATTTTCTACAGTCTAATTAATCAAATCAATCAAAACACTGCCCCTCCAGATGGCCATGGAAGAGCTCGACAAGGACAATTCCGGGTTTCTGAACTTCCCAGAGTTCATGGAGTTCTGCCAGATGCAGCCGCCTCCAGACGCAGGCGCGGGCATGCGGCAGGCCTTCGAGGAGCTGGACACGGTACGGCATTTTTATTTTCTATTCCAACATTTATCACAAGACGTGGCGACGGCACACTCAAGTTTTTTTCAACTTATTGTTATGCCGCCACCAACACAGACAAACGCATGAACAAACAACATCTATATTCATTTTCACCTGAGTTAAGTGAGAAAATTCGTGTTAAATGCCTTTCCCAAAGGCGTCATGGCAGGATTCGAACTCGGGACCTCGACACTCGTATACTACATGTAGTACGAGATTACGATGTGCGTTTACAATCAAAGCAGAAGAAGTCAGCCCATGACATATTTGTCAAGTTCCTCATGTAAATTTTTCAAGAACATTTTTAGTTAATGACCCCCACTTCTTTTGACCCAGGACGGCAGTGGCTACATCGGCAAGGACGAGCTCCGGGAGATTTTTAAGAGAACCGGCCAGAACGTGTCCGAGGGCATGCTGGACAAGATCGCGGTGAAGCTCGGAGGGGAAGACGGTCGCATCAGCTTTGAGGAGTTCATAACCCTGATGAACAATGCCCAGTAGTAATATGGTGCTGTACGAGTATAGCCTCGCTCTACAGACATTAGCCAGGGCTTAGCTTACTTCTTCTACCACCCTGTATGATGCCCAGTAATATAGTTCTCTACGAGTATAGCCTCGCTCTCCAGACAGCTTAGTTGTTCTGCCACCCTGTACAATAATGAAGAAGCTTCTTGTTAAGACCAGGCTGGTGTCTGATGAACGTGGTTATATTAAATTCTTGACACAAACCAGACCCAATCTGCTACTATACTGTAATATACTTCGGGTTTTGTCGATTGCAATATGAAGCAAAAGAGAACAAAAAACTAGACTTGCAGAAATACGTAATGTTTGTGACAAGCAACATACATGTACTGTATGAACAATAAAGGTGTCTGGTGATACCTCAATTGCTCAAGTATTTGAATTTTTTTACATCTTTACAGATCCCTAGTAAAGAATTTGCTAGCTCTAGAGTAACTGAGACTGAATAAACGAAACAGTAATGTACCATGTAATAGCACAGTAACAGCAGGTATTTTAAACTAGTTGTTTCCAGACAAAAATAAGGTGTGATTGAACATTGATGTGGTCCTATAGTAGCCTCTACCAGGCACCGCGGATCGCTGGAAAAATACTAGTAGTAGAAATTGACCGAAATAAAGGAGAGGATCCAATATGCGACCAATTTCTACTATTTTTTTCAGCCATCCGCGGTGTTTGGTAGAGGCTAGTCCTGTAGGGTACAAACTTAGCTTCGAGCTTTGACAATCAAAGATTTGATCTGACCCAGCGAGTTTGCACCCAATCCGTGCGCACCAATGACTCTATACAAAGGTGTGGCTCACTATCAACCTCTGACCGCAACACACACAAGTTGCCTATAATTGTCTGTGTTGTCTGTACACTACATATCCTGATCTATACTCTATTTACACCTCTCCAAATCCTCACCATATTCTCATGACATCATAAGGTACGTTCTCAACATCATAGTTCTACTATTGGGGCACAGATCGTAGATACAGTTACCTTTTAGAAATAGGGGATGCTAAATTGCATTTGAAATTTTGAAATGTTCCCTTTCAAATAGAATGATGCATTAAACTGGACTACGTGCATAATATATTTGATAAGTATGGTATCTACGTGTACTCATCAATTACACATAATGGCTACCGATTCTGAACGAATAATTTTAACACATGTATACTATATATATACAGCACTGCTTCGGTATGTGTTAGTCAGCCACAGTCAAACAGATTTGACGGATATGACGTATGCCCCCATGACGTAACAGTTCGGTGGTCTGAAATGGTATAACCTGCTAACGCTGAACGATTTAGCTATGAAAAAAAAAGAGATTATGGAATGAAACAAGGAAAGAAAATACATTAAAATGTTCATGAAAAGTCACGTAATCGAATCTGCAAATATGTCTTCACACATACAATTCATGTTTTTCTTTTGATTTGTTTAAAGTATCATTATCATTATCAAGTCACTTCATATCAAGTACAGTCTATAGCTGATTATCATGGCGGCCGGTGACCAACTGTTTGATATACTTGGCGGAAGTGAAGAAGTACAGATAACCAGAGATGAACTCAAGGCTACTCTCAAGGAGATGGGCCACAATCTTCCTGATGACAAAATTGAGGTAGGGTAAAAAAAATAGCATATTCCTTTTAATGTAAATTTGCGGGAGAAATTAATTAATAATCTTCTAGATGTGTGTGAAAGAGAAAGTAGATAAAACGTCATACAAAAGAAATTATTACTTGTGTTGTATCTTTCTAGGAAGCTATGAAAATCTTAGACAAGGACAACACGGGAAGCATAAACTTCTCTCAGTTTATGGAGTTTTGCGAAACGCATCTTCCAAGTGAACAAGGATATGACGGTGGAGACATAACGGTGCGTAACTGCGTATGTGTCTTCATCTGCAAAACTGCACTTTTATGTTAACAATCACGTGATGTTCTGTCAGCAATCACGTGATGGACTTATCAATCACGTGATGTTCTCTAAGCAATCACGCAATGGTCTGTTAGCAATCACGTGATGGACTGTTATCAATCACGTGATGTTCTCTGAGCAATCACGCGATGGTTTGTTAGCAATCACGTGATGGTCTGTTAGCGATCACGTGATTGCTAACTGACATCAGCTTTCTGCAAATAGAAGAACGTTTACGGCCTGTCAGAAGGTGAATATTGTCTACCCTTGACCATGTATGGACTTGCCCTGGATGTTACACTTGGCCAGACACCAAAAATTCCTCGTAAATGAGGGGGCCTACATCCTCTAGGGCACGGGCACGGTCCAAGAACCCGGGACAGCTAGTCTTACACAATTAAAGTTATCCGTCAGATTAACTATGGTCTCCATATAAGATTAAGGTAATAGTCAACTTTATGTATCCATCAAAAATATGAATGCCATCTGGTATCGGTTAATTCATGGGGCCGCATGCACAGTCTTTAAAATCCTAAAAGTTTTTTCCTTACTAAAATATCTTTCAAGCCATTCAGTAATGTGTCGCTTTTTTGTGTTGTACATGTTCCGTAAACCAATCCAATTAGACCGAGAGCTTATCTATATCAGTTAAACTCCATAACTTGGATTTTTGGCAAGACTGTCTGCCGACAAGTCTAACCAGACATGCCGTGTGCAGTGGGGTGAAGATAATCCCTGCCTCTAAAGGTTACTCCGACACACCCATCCTGCCACGGTCTCGGCGGGACGTTTCGCTGACGGGATCAGAAAAGTGCACATGTCAATGAAAATACTAGGGGTGCCAGACGACAAGAGTCTGTTCTTCTGCCCCTACCAAAAATACCTATTAAATGTTTTGAGTATGAATTCGCGGTATTCACTTCTTGTATACGATAGTAGTTACGATAAAAATCGAGGAGGCACTGTACAGTGCCAAGACACCACCACCACGCCTATACTTGGTTTTTAGAATTGTCGATGACTAATGGTGGAGATCATGTTGCATTTGCTCGCAAATGAAGGTGACTTTTAAGTATCGGCTGCTAAAACTGGTTGTGCCAGTTATCTTAACTCACTTGAGACAGCGCCAAGTAGCAGACAAGTCGCCCCGTCTGTGTTCTACAGAAACAGAAGGTAAGATCTAGAAATTGTACAAGAGACACCTTATTATTTGAGACAAGGATATCTTGACTTTGTCACAAATGAACTAGCGACGAAGGTAGTGGAAAAAACAACGGTTTTTAGACAATTTTCTCAGTACGGTGGGCGTGACATTGCCCACATGCATTGATTGTTGAACAGATTACTCGACTCAAAACCTGAGTTACTAACAGACAAGGACAATGTTAGCAAAATGCATGTAAAACAAAAAAGTGAGGTCGTGTGGCGCCGGGCGGCAGAGTGCGCGACTCGGAACTAAGAGTCCCGGGTTCGAGTCCTGACATGCCACCGATCTTGTGCCCTTGGGAAAGGCACTTCACACGACTTTTCTCACTTGGCTCAGGTGTAAATGAGTATTGTCCTGTCATGTATTTGTACCCTGTGTTGGTGGCGGCATTAATATAAGTTGAAAAAAAACTTGAGTGTGTCGTCACCACGTCTGGGGATTACATGTTGGAATAAAAAAAATTCTAACTTCTGAGTACGTATACTAGTACCTATGTGTGGGTAATCTTTTTTCCTTTTCTGTTGACAAAATAATATTAGCAAAGTGGAGATCAAATGCAAAATCGTATACCTCCAACAAACACCTGGTGTAACATATTTCAGTTAATCTGTCTTCGCTTATTCACCATTTCTAGTCTCAGTATGCTTGAAGTGAGGCTATAGGTCATAGTGCACATGTGGCCATACATGAGTGAGTCATCTTGGCAACGCCCAGAACGCTATGAAGCAAATCTGCCACGCCCCTTACGTGGGAAACAGCTAAAACCGCATGACTGTCTCGTTTGATTTTGATTTAGCTACTTTTATTCCACAACACTATAACTTCTCTGTTTCTTACTACCCCCCACTCCCCAGCTTTTCAAGGTCGAAGGGAATTCGATAATTAACTTTCAATTACATAAGGTCTGCTGCAGTTTACGCGCTTGAAGGCAAACTGTGTTGTCTACAATGATCTTACACACCTCCTTTTCAAATCATGTGGGATAACATACCGTTGGACCTATGGAATTTCCACCATACTTCGTCCATGCGGCTCGAAGACTATTGAACTAGTAACAGTCCAAGCCACATTCGAGTACTCGTTTTGCAGTGTCATACATGATCGTTTACTACAGTGACAAAATTATGTGTCCTTGTCTGTTAACAGGGCTAAGGACTGGTTGTATGAGTAGGAGAATTACACTGGAACAGCTGTTGACGCTAGAAGTCCAAATGAGACAAAGGGACACTGTATGCAATACTTAAACATTTCATACATTGTTCACACTCTATGCAATACTTAAACATTTCATATATTGTCTTGTAGAATAACCCAGACAAAATGGAGGAACAGTTGAGGGAAGTCTTCCAAGCGTTCGACACCAGTGGTGACGGAACTATCAGCAAGGCTGAGCTGGCCAAAGCCCTGACTCAAGCCGGAAAGCAACCCCCCAATCAGCAAATGATAGACGTAAGTAGTAATTCAGGTCTTTTTTATGACATCATGTCTATTATGGTGGCACAGTGTTAAAAACCCCCTGCGCAATGAACTATTCCTCCAAAGAACAGAAAATGTCTTTAAAAGATAGCCAAGCTGAGTTCATCTACATAAATCAGATTATTGGGATAAAATGACATGTGTCGTTACGTTGTCCATTGTTGATTTTGTATATTTTCTATGCAGGTTGTCTTTGCAAGGATCGACAAGGACGGTAAGGGGTCTCTCGACTTCAACGAGTTCGTGGCGTTCATCATGTCGATGCCGCCCCCTGTTGATGCCCTCAGGCAGGCCTTCGAACAAATGGATACCGTAAGTTATTGCCCAATAATTATCAACCAATAAAGTTTTAGGATGATGTACCTATGTTATTAAAATAGTAATTTTCGGCATGATGGCGGTTACTACAAATTCCAATTTACGCGACTTCAGAGTTTAACCATCCAGTATGGAGGACTCACGTGATTACGGTCGCAGTCACGTGAGTGCAAGCATTGCTTTTTGGATGCTACCAGCATGTCAGAAAACGTACTTTGCCTGCATGAGCCAAACCACTTTTTCAAATGGATGTTTGGTCAACGTTGCATCAGAATTTGAATTTTGTCCGTTTCATGTCTTTTTTGACACACTACTATTCCAACACAACCTTAAACAATACGTTCTTAGCATGTGCTATGCACATATCGCACAGGCGTAATACGCTCTACTGACGTGCTAATGCAGTACCCCTGATGTTGTTCCTCAGGACGGAAGCGGGAATCTGGAAAAAGACGAGCTGAAGAAGCTCCTGGAGATGGCGGGTGCAGGCCCCATGCCAGACGACGCTCTGGAGGACGTGATCACTCAAATCGGAGGGCCGGATCGCAAGGTGTCTTTTGACGAGTTCTGCAAGTTCATTTCTCCTCAGCAGCAACAAGCCTGAGTCTGCATCCTAGCCTTCATTCTAAAGTACTCTCGCGTAGAGTGTACTCTCGTGTAGAGGTGTAGAGAGATACCTTGATCTCTGAGTAAAGATGTTGGGATGGATGATTGTAATGGTTTCTGACCGCCAGGCTTCTCTGACAGTCAGCCTTGGTGATTTTCAGTAAAACCCTGCTGACAGAAAGCAATAATATATCTTCTAGCCCAACATCTGATTTAAAGGCATCAACTTCAGTGGACCAAATAGTCTAAACGTACATATTTCTTTTATCCACCATCAGGAAATATGAGACGATCCTGGTCTATTGTTCAACTGTTGCTAAGCTCGTAGCAAAGCTAAATTTAATGAGGTGGTCATGTGATGAGACAATGAGAATAAAGGTGATTAAAAAAACTGCTGTACTAATGTTTGATTTAATTGGGTCGAAAATTATTTTTGAGAGCTTATTAAACATTATACTGTAGCTCCGCCCCCTCCCCCACATATACAGTGCTACACACACACACACACACACAGCGACACCTATCGGTTCATTCAGTTCCTTCACCCGCTACTCTTCTGACCGGACTGACGAGCGCACAAACGCTCTAACTGTCAACAAAGCTGTAGAACACGGAACTGCAGCATACAGATAAAGCTTTCTATACAGTGGGCGGAAAACTATATTTACTTTTGGCTGACGTAGATCCCCGTCACAAGGTGCAAAGTCAATATCATGGCCGGTGACCGCGTCCTTTGCACTTTAATCCATGTGTTTCCCGCCTTGCGTACACGTTAACAAGTCTGAACTCTGTGTTGAAATGACGGCACTGTTTTTAGGGCAGAAAACTTGGATTCTCAAAGTCAATTTTCGGGCAATTTCTTTCATATGGTAAGTTTATCCAAACCTATCCCAATATTAGCATACTGATATCTGTGACAAAAAATCTCTGGCAAAAATGACGGAAAACAATTGCTTGTTTCGCACCGTAGGCTGGTTCTATCTGTTTGTTGTTGGTACAAAAAAAAATAAAGGAACTCCTCGCGTAGCTTGTTTCTGCGTTATATTTTTAATTCAAACGCTTCAAATTCCAACGCTTTACGAAAATGTGCTAAGAAATGGAAGTAAATGTCAATATCAGGTAAATTTCCTCATATTTTTGTTTCGCCGACATGAAATTGTATTGGATGCCTTAGCTTCATATCGCACGGTATGACACAAAATATCACTGAAACGAGACATAATCAGATAGTATTAACACGCCTCTCTTACTAAGGTGATACAATATGTTGATAAAGTTTGAGTATGCTTGAATGGAACAAGCATCCGCACTTCAGTTACAGTTTGCGGATAAAGTTTTGAGGTCGCACCATCATCTTGGTGGCCTTCAGTGAGTAGTCCCACCCTTTCCAGTTCATCCAGTAAATTCCCCTCCCCGTGTCGGCACCATGATAGTCTTCTGGCTGGAAGTACGCACCATTCAGGGCTGAGTGAGCACAGGTTTCATACCACCAGCCACCCCCGTACCACTGGGCACAGTGACGACTACTGGAGATGTCGTTATCCACATCTCTAGCGCTGAATTTCATACCGTCATGAGCCGACATAGAGTCAGCAACATTCCCGCTGTAACCCCCTATGTTACGCCTATAATCTGTACCCTCATCCCCAATGCTGAACGTATCATATATAGCATATCTCACACTCCCTTCCCAATCCTCCAACTCTACAGCCAACTCGTAGCTATTCTGAGACACCAGGTTGTGAATTTTATCCAGTCCAAGCCAGTGTTCCCCCTCGACCCTCCCAAACCCATTTTTGTAGTCAGCCCAGCGTCTGTAAAAGTTGAGTCTCCCATCAAACCTCCTCTGTATGACCGTCCATCCCCCGCCGTTTGTAGTCATGTCACAGTAGACGTCAAACCGGTCGGTGGAAGACTCAGGTTTGATGGAGAAGACTCCGTTCTGTACCGTGTTGGTCCAGTAGAGTACAGTGTAGAGATCTGCACAGTCCTGGAACGTAGCGGCAGCCGGGGTTGGGTCGTCCGTCGGGCCGCCAACATTCACAGGGTTCAAACTTTCATCTGTATACAGTAAATACATTGAACATACCTTGTATTTTTCATGATTGCACAGTAAAGGAAACACTGCGTATATCCACATTACACACCTACACTATATACGCCAGATAAAGGTAAATGTACCTGTAACTTACAGTACAAAATTAATACATACATTGTACAGAACCTTATTCATTGATACTATATTATGTATAAGTGCTTATAGGTATCATTCTTTAACCAACATAGTTAAACATATACAGCTACATGTATGCTACCACTTAAGACATTTTTGAAAAGTTTTTGAATATAACACATTAATGTATACGTAGCACTTATAGGTACACGGCGGAAATAAGAATAGACGTTATGATATGTATAATACCTTGATCAACTTGTGGTTGAGGAATTTCAGCAGTAAACGTGACGTCGCCAGCTACAAGCAAGATGGCAGTCACCAGACCGAAGGTCAGGACAGTCTGAAAATATAACACAGGGTAAAGGGTACACCAAGTATTATTTTGTAAATTACATTATGCTCTATGTTTAGCTTCTGCACATTTCTTTTAGTTAAAACATAAAAGGGCTAGGCAGTTACTTGCCACGTGTAAACTAAACAAAATCATGCTGTATAGTATTTTTTTACCGTCCTTTTATTTATCTACTGGTAGCCAAGTTTCTAAAACAATCATCCGAACTTTTTTCACTGAAGTTTTGATCACTCTAAGTGAACTCTTTTAAGATGGTGTTGTATTCTTAATTTTAACTCTAAGTTTCTTAAAATGATAACATAATTTCTTCACTACCAGTAAAATTGTCTGAGAGAATCCCTAATCCTTTTAAAGACTTCATTCTTATGTAAGGAAACGGGGGTAAGAAGTTACCTTAACCATGGTGGTATGTCTGTGAGCTATACACCAGAATGAGCTCCCTTATTATGCTTGTGGCCTCGGACGAGACTCTGGCTTTTTAGCCACTTTCCCGTTTTATCAAGTGAAATCAAGAAAAATATCAGCTTCTTTTGTATCCAACGTTCTGGTAATGGATGATGATAGACACTATGTACAAAACAGGTTTTTAAGTTTGTAGATTTCGTGCCTAACGTTTCTAGGTAAACGTTCTGAGTTGCCAAAACTTTTTGATTAAAATATGTCAGTTTCCATGTCGGAATGTTTTGTGCCTAGTGCAATGTGGAATTCAGATAACTAGGTGACTGTGACAACCTGTAATTACGTATTTTTTTAATCTCATCTGTTTCACAAAACAAATATCATCAGGGGCACTTTCGCTAAAAACTCAACAAATAAACATGTTATATCCTATTCATTAACACCACTCTTAGTAAAAGTCTAAAGAGAAACAGCTTATTTTGTATGAGGCCACACCAAGTAAATTTTATGGATGACGTCCTTTGGAGACCCTAAATCTAATGCGAGAGGGCGAAAAAAAAAACAAGAAGGGCCCTAAAAAACAAGATGCCTAGATAAGAAATATACTAAGAGACGACAAATGTTAGGGCACAATTTGAATGAGGTGATACAGTGTAACAAGCAAGGAATTTTTTATTCGTAATCAAAACAGCAATAAATCAGGTGGAACAGCAGTTGTCGTTCTGCCCTGTTCTCGCGTTACGGGTTCCACGTCAATCTGACGATTTGTGGCACTGTCGTGACTCTTTGGTCATAGTTACAGGAAGTGGAATTTCTTGTTTTTTTTTTCTAGGAACAGGCCGAAATCAATGCGCGCGCGGACGTCATCCATAAAATTTACTTGGTGTGGCCTGATAGCTACTAGCTTTATAGCACGACTAAACCTTGCTGCATGTTCGCCGGCTTATTACCAACTTACTATTGATTGATAGCAATATATTACCAAGCAACTGCACTAGCTGTGGTATGTGCCTTGTACTTAGAACACGTCCAATGTTTACTTGCCATACATTGAATATTCACGTGTTTAAACAACGGAACGAAAAAGGGATGTGTGACCTCATCAAATGCTTCCTCTTTTTAAACCAGGAAAATGAGCGAGGGGACTTCATTGATTAGTCATAATAATTTCATTCAATTCCATACCGTGAGAAAAGTCCTGATTTTGTCACGTTTCTACTTGAGACAAAGCAGCTATAGTTTTGCGTGTAAGCTCAGCAGTCGCACCCTGTGACCACATTCAAGATGCAGACATTCAAGAGCTTAGTCAATATCGTTACGTTGTTGGCGTTCTCCAACGTCCCTTGTTCAGCAACTCCTCTCTATGCCACTGTCCCGGAAAATGCAGCTATCGGAACAAACGTTACAGGAGTGCTGACCACTTCTCAGATGAATGAAGACGACGTTCAGTGTGAGATTGTCGAGGGAGACAGGCACCGCCGGTTCATGATAACCGCCTGTAGGATCACAGTTGCACGGCCGTTAGATTATGACGTTAGTCCGATGTACAACCTCACGGTCAATGTCATTTGGTCGGCCGGAGAGGTAGAAGAGCGACGCGTGGATATACGCGTCCAGGATGTGGAAGGATACCCGCCTGTTTACAACGACACCTGCGAAACGCCGGTTCTGGCTAACGGGAAGTCGCCTGGCAGTCCGGTCTTCGATGGGGAAGGTACGCTTGAGATTATGGAGAAGAACAGAGGAATTCTTTCATTCACAAGTACGATTCGGGGTTCTTTTCGTAAATTATTTGACTCCGCATTTTACCACGCCGGTAGCAACTGTGGTGTGCTGTTTGCCGCAACTGTCACAAGTGAAGCAGAAATAGACAAGGCCGCAACTAGAGTGTTGCGTGGGAAATGTCTCCAATGTTTCTCCTCGCCTGACGGTGCAGCAGTCTTTGAACTCGCAGTTCTCAACACTGACGGGAGTGCTGAATGTGATTTTACAAGTGACGTGGGCTCGAATTTCGACTATCTGACCACACGGCTTGACATAGCCGGTTCTTTTCGCAAGCTCCAGTCTCTAGAAGCCCGCGAATCGTACAATCTCAAATGCAACCTACCAAAACTAAAATTGTCTTTGCCGGTCAGGAATAATTATGTGCATTACGAGGTCACACATCTTATTCGACTGGAATTTGACGCTAAGCCCAAAGGATGCCCACCCACCAAATATGGCGTCATGTGTGAAAAGCAGTGTGAATGTGAAAACGGAGCCCGTTGCCATGGGTTGAACGGGGCCTGTAAGTGTCAGCCTGGATGGCAAGGTGTTGTCTGCGACATACCTCACAGTACCGTTGCCATCAAAGCGACTCCTAGCGACTCGCGACAGATTCACATTAAGGGTTCGTTGACACTGGAATGCAGAGCTTTCAATCTGGCCGTCGAAAGGATGATGTGGGGATTTCCAAATGGAACCAAAACGTGGTTACAGAGGACTCAAGAAGATCAGGTAAGAATAGAAAGCATCCGGTCCGAACACAATGGCACTTACACATGTACTGTAGTTACAGAAGACGAACGGGTCTTTGTCGCAAGTTACGAGCTTCAGGCAGTCGCCTGTCCTCCCGGGAAGACGGGTGAATTGTGCGAAGACGACTGCGACTGTCCAGAAGAAGCCAGTTGTGAACGGTGGGCCGGCTGTGTCTGTCCGCCGGGATACGTTGGGACAATGTGCGAGACTTGGTGCCCACACGGCACGTTTGGACAGAACTGTAGCAGTGAATGCCAATGTCAGAATGGGGCCCGCAGCAACAATATCAACGGTTATTGTTTCTGCGGTGAAGGTTGGTTTGGCGTAGATTGTAGCACGCCGTGCCCAAGTGGTCGGTACGGGGATCATTGTCAGCATGCGTGTTCTTGTAAGAACAACGCCACATGTCACCACGTGGACGGAAACTGTACGTGCGAGGCGCCCTGGACTGGGCAGTGGTGCGAGGTCATCCAAACCGACAGTTTCCAACTGCCGCTGCAAATCTCTGTACCACTTTTACTGGTCCTGTTTGTGTCGGTAGTGTTGGTGGTGCTTTGTATGTGGAAGAGGGCTACTCAGGTGAAAAAGAAGAGGGCTTAGAGGAGGCACAGGCTCTACTCGAACTGACTAGTATCATGGAAGAAAACTTAGCACAGAGTCTACAACCCGGCTGGCTCAACCGATGGGAAAGGGAGGCCAAGGATCTGACTCTAGGTCAGCTGATCGGGCTCGGTACGTTTGCACATATCAGAAAGGGCCATCTCCGCATTGACAACGCTGAAGTGACTGTAGCTGTTAAGTCCGTGCGTGGGGAGGATAAACAGTACTATCAAGCGTTCTGTCGAGAAGTTGCCGCACTCATAGCTGTTCACGAAAACCAAGAACACAATAACGGAGTCTCCAACATTGTCCGGCTGTTTGGGGTCATCACGAAGTCCAGGCCAAAGTGTGTTCTCCTGGAATATGCCAGTGGTGATCTTTTGCAACATCTAAAACGATTGAAGCAACAAACCGAACGTCGACGCTTGAATCGCGTTCTTCTCCTCAGCAATGTTCTGCGCTATGCTGTCCACATGTCACGTGCCCTGGAGGAGCTCCGACGCCTTCCTATCGCTCACGGTGACGTGGCCGCTCGGAACGTTCTCATCAATGTAGATGACGTTGCTAAACTTACCGACTTCGGCCTGGCCCGTGACGTGTACAGCACCATTTCAGCTAACATAGGAGCTGAAGAGCTCCTGCCTCTGAAGTGGATTGCTCTGGAGTCACTGAAATGTCGTAAGTTCACGTGCGAGTCCGACACGTGGTCGTTCGGCGTGCTGCTGTGGGAGATCGCGGCGTTTGGAGAGGAGCCCAACTATCAGGAGATGGTCCGGCTCACCTATCCGAACTTAGTAGAGTTCCTGAGGGTAGGAAAGCGTCTGCCAAAGCCGCCGGGATGTCCGGACAGGCTGTATGACGTCATGAGGTCGTGTTGGCGGGAAGAGCCGTCGGCCAGACCGACACCTGAGGAACTGGAACAGAAACTTACAGAATGTCGTCATGAGATAGATCTTCAGTTTGGGGAAAAGGAAACCACAGTTTGATTTAGTGGTCACAAAAAGTTGTACCAAAATAGCTTGCCTTCTATAAGGTAGATAGAGAAATGATAAAACCAGAAGGAAAGCTATGAATAATGACAACACAAAATATATAATATAATTCTGTACTTTTGTCATGTCTAACTTTTTTATTTTCATTTTGATAAACGCATTAAATTCATAGCAATGCCATGTGAATTTTTTTATAAAGATTTTACTGATACGTGACGTAAGCAATTGATCAAAAGTGCAAGGGAGTTTATATCGTCCACCATCTCTTTTGAGTGAAGTCTGAAGTGCTCTGATATTTACGTCACGTATCAGTAAAATCTCGTGTGAATAAGGTCACGAGTTTGTAAACCGTAATTCTCGCGAGATCACATTCTGAAGTGATTGGTTATTAATTATCCTGATGAAGGCGACAGTGGTCGCTGAAAATTTGATCCCTGTATAATTGTGTGTTGGAATAAATTTCAACCTTTTACTATGATTACTACCAACACAGATGAACTTTCATGATAACTTATTAAGTCATGTGAAAATCCAGTTTACTATAGAATTAGAACAAGGAAAATCGTAGATTTTGTACCTCCGGGTATTGTAATGTATGTTGCAGAATGTTGGGTGCATGTTGGGACTGTTCTTTGAATTAACTAGTGAATTCGCGCGAATACCATTTTTTTCGAAAAGTTTCGAAATGTTTGTAATTGGCTAAATGATGTGTGAAATCACTAATCCCCCCTAGCCGACTGGAGCCCAAAAATAGAAAGGACAGGAGGCATCCCGTGGCGAATCTGGCTGCCCGACCCTCAGCGACCAGCGATAATGTAAACAAACACAGTAACGGGTGTCCGAGACACGAAAAGGAAATACAAATAATCTTACGCCCCAAAACACATATACAATAAAACAAAAAAAAACCTGCACCATCTACAGCCCATTAACAGAAGATACACCAACTACCCCAACGCGAAATGCATGTCGAGAACGTCTGAGACAGTATACCACGGTATTTGTAAGCCGAAAACATCCGAAATTGCGCAAGAGGGCGTTGACCCCTGACCCATTGGCCCACCCGGAAGTTGGCTGGCTGCGACCCTGGCTGCGACCCGCGCGATCCCACCAGGCACGATAATGAGACGTTGATTGACGGCACATGTGGTTCACATCTGAACAGTTTCAAAGAATGCTGACACCCCTCTGTGTGAAAGGTCAGATCAGTGGTCGCGACCTCAATGGTGATTATACATGCAGAGGTCAAAAGCTGAGGTCCACTTTCACACTGAAAGGGGTGTCCATCGGCGGTCTAAACGCATCATTTTCACGCACTAAAACACACATACTAAAAAACCAAAACAACGTGCACCATCTACAGCCCAACAGCAAAACGTATACCAAGTCCCAGACATATCCGTCCACCCAAACGCGAGAAACGGCTGCGAACGCAATTTTCGTCTTCCCTCACAAAACCTCCGCGCTCGGGATATACATCCCTACCCGGAGGTAATAATATAAACACTTCATTACAAGTGACGTGTACGTGCATTGAAGTTCCTGCGCCTGTATTTAGTCATGTGTATCAGATTAAATCATTTTTAAAAAGAATTTTATACTTAAGACATAACCACAGGAGAGCTGTACATCTACGTACATTGACGTTCCTGTGACTGTACTTAGTAATGTGTATCATTTTAAATCATATCCTTGAGACACTACTAGAGCTGTATACACCTACGTTCATATTGAAGCTCGGGACTGCTTGTTGAGTTGTTGAGCACCAAAATAAACCCTGCCCCAGAGGCGTTGCCAAAAAATAAAATCCCTTTTCACGGGAGAAAACAAACTGTGCAAGCAGGCGACTTGTGGGGCTGTTGCCTGAGTCCTTCACGGACAAACGCCTGATTTGATCCGCCAACAAAGCTGGACACGGGAGGTTCCGCCTGGGCTCTGCACAAAGACCCCCGGCTTCAGAAACCGCGCTGAAGAGGTTGTCACCCAGAACGGTTGAGATCATCTAAAAAGTATGTGAATGTGTCGTTTTCAAGCCGTCACATCACGCCGACGGCACCAGACAAGAAGCAGGTAAGCAACTACTCAATAATATCTGGTGAACACTGTACTTTACGTGTGTGTTGTCAATTAAAAATAGCACCTAAAGTCGTATAAACGCCTTCATGATTATACGTGCCTTGTGCCTTATATCGCATATTGCTCAGTCGCCTTTGTAATAGCATTTGGCTAGTTGTAGCTATCGCATCCAGAATTGCGTCTATTCTATACCTTAATGGGTTAGGGTTAGGATCGAGAATGGTTCTGGATATGGTCTTCGCGTATCCAAGATATGCGTGAGCATAGCTCTGAATAAAGCACGGTTCTGGATAGAACATTAACCTATGTTGTACATATACACATGCTGTCGAAAAAATCAAATCAAAACAAAACAAATCAAATTTATTTATTTACCTTTTGGGCTGAGTTGTGAGATATCAGTATTTGTTTAAAACATCCGGGTGTGGACGGCCTGAGGCATATAATAACCATCAATACGCATGCAATACTAGTAACCTTGACGGTCACCCTCAATGCGACATTGCGTAACCTAATTCTTTAGAATGTCATGTTTGGGAGCTTTTCTCGTCTTTTTGTTCAGTCGATCGAGACGTCCGCTAAGTTCTATGTTTCCGCGTATTGATATAGAAACAGTACGTGTGGAGGTAAAGCATGGTTTTAGGTTTTAGCGTTTTTGTAAAGCCGCCTGTATGGGTGGGTTAAGAGGTGGATGGGAGGGTTTTGTGTCAGAAAAGGCCGTTTTCAGTGACCGACTTTCGTAGAGGAAGACTGTGAGTCATTTACACATGACTAGGGCTCGTGCCATGTCTCGGTTATTTTCCGATATTCGAATGATATTTTTTTTCTCTTCTTATGAGAGCGTAACAACATGATAACCAAACTTGAAGACTTCAGGCATAAAATAGTGATTTAGAAAGTTTATAACAAATTCCCGACTGAAACATGCCGCAAATGGCCAGCATGTGCCAGCTTGTCGCAAAAGTCGCTATGCACTAATGCAAATTCACAATACCAGCTTTGCATTCCTGTGGTTTATAATAGCACCATTTTTTGCTGAAATTTTGTTACTATTCTCCGGCGCGCCCTAGTTTGGGGGCTTTAGAAGATGTTATCCACAATTCAACCATGAAAACATGTTACATGTAAGACAAATAAGCATGAGGCCACACTAAGTTCTAGAGTATTCTACCTTGTTGTTTTTTAATCTCCATTCACCACTTGCTTTGCAATTGCCCCTGAGGATTTCCAGTTATTTTCTCGATAACAAAAAGATTTATAGACACTGCTTGTCCCTAATCACGTTGGGAAACAGGTTTCGCTGCATACCTACATGTTTTTCTAAAGTTTTTGTGATTTACAGATACATGTATTTCCCTGATTTTTTCACGGTTTCTGACATGTTTAGGCAGGAGTCTACATGTACTTTTAATAGGTCCAACTTTGTTTGTTGTCCTGTTTGCTGCAAATGAGATGAGAACACTTCATTCCGAAAACCTCTGGCTTTTCTCATGCTTATCTCTTACAAAAATGATTTTGCTGAGAGTAGAATAACTAACTGAACGATCCCACACATATATTGACGTCACTTCGTCCTATCGGTCGTCCTAAATCTGACAAACGGTAGACAAACGAGGGGATAGAAAGTCTTTTTATCGCCGCCTTACCCCCAACATACGGCCGTCGTTTTCTGTTTGTTGTTGTTGCGTTGAATTTCAGCCACCTGTCGGTCAGTTTTGTGGCCGTCCGTTCATTTTTGTGGATTGGGCAAACTTCTTGACGAGAAGAAAACATTGCAGCGTTTTTTTTTTCAATTTGTGGTTGTCGATTAATTTTTATTTATTGAGCAAACGTCTCAACGAGAAGAAAACGAAGTGTTGTTTGAGTAAACTCCTCGACGGCAAGAAAAAAAGAAGAAGTGTAGATTGGGCAAACTTCTCGACGACAAGAAAACGGCGTGTTGATTGAGCAAACGTCTCGAAGTGGTAAGACGTTGTTTCAGGTACTGTAGATGTCTGTTGTGTTCAAGTCGTAACGACGGTAATGGCTAGCCTGGTTTCCAGACCTATTTCACCTGCCGAAACTCTTTCGTTCTCTTTGATACTCGCACCGGTGTCGGCCCTTTTCATTTTGAGGGCAATGTGCGCTGATTCTCAGTTTGGTTATCATGGTATTTGCAAGCGGGTTCGTACTGAATTGATGTGAGATATTCTACCATGCCAAAATGTTTTTTATTTATTTTAGAATATGTGTGGAGTTTACTGGTATCTTTAACTTGTTCCAACAGAAATGTGTCTTTCAGACGTTCTCTGAATATGTTTCAAAACGGTTGGCATTAACAGCGGGGTTAAGTCAACCATTTCGGAGCCCATGTCTACATGATATGTCCTGAACGTCATTTGGCCAGTCATGCGCATCCCTTTTAACAACCCTACATTATGTAGATTTTCCAAACTTAGCCAGTATCTAATCAACTGAGACTGAGACTAGGCAGCTAAGATAGGTTTGGATACCAGGCTACATGATGGCACAAGTCTCAATCTGTACTATCCTTGCAGCTAAATTTGTTTATGAATTAAACGTAATATCAGGTGGCTTAGCCATAGTAGCTACCTTTTTGTTCAGTTTGTTTATTTTTCTTTGGGTCCCAGAGAAAAGGTGAACAAAAGACCAGTCTTCATATATATAGGACACCCCAGAATTTGCAATCTACACGTCACTCTGTCTCCATACTCTCACAGCCCAGAGGAGGAGTACAAGTTTAAAACGGTTTTCCCGTTCGAACCCGTTTTAGCAGTAACCTTCCGCCATGTCACCGGGAGAGGAGAAAGAGTCCCCAGAAAAAGAGTTCGCCGGTAACACGACTCTGCACGGACTCAATAGGGTAGGTGCTTGCAATTTTGTATCATTTGTAAAAAAGAAAAGAAAAGATAAGGGAAAACTGCACGGGGGCAAGAGAAAATTATTTCTATAACTTATATTGAAAGTTGATTTGTGTTCACAACTTGGTAGAAGTCATTATGAAGCATGGTTGAACTTCAATTTCTAACACACGAAATCTACTGTATAGCGGTTGACTGCTCTTAAAAGACTAGAATTGTAGAATCGACAATTTGGGTGAGTCCAAGTTCCTGTGTTGAAAGTTCAAAACTGCTTCATAATTTATCTATCTGTTAATTTGTAGCTGTGATGAGAATGTGTGGAATAGTGTGCCCAGGTTGTCAATTCATTTCTGCTATTTTGGCTCTGAATTTTGCATCAGAGACACGACACAAATGTCCCACTGAAACCCGATATGCCAAAAAGGCCACAGGTGAGGCAGATTAAGATGTGGATGGTATTGTTGAAATACATTTATAATTAATGGCAAGATCCATCCTGTAGCTATCTCCATTCTGTTACAGGCAATGGTATGTAACAGGTAAAAGTTCAAAAGAATTGCCACAAAGATCAACATGTATGCAATATACAGTATGGACATTTTTATCATTCGTCATCTTGAGATAGCCTCTACCAGGCTTCAGAGGCGGCTGGAAAGAGTTATCATACTATTAGATAGATACATGTAACATGCCATGAGAGTTGTTCTGATAAAGGAGAAACAGTACAGTTAGCTGCTTCCGTACAATGTATTCCAATGTTTAGCAAACCAACTCTCCTGGCATGTTATAATTGTCTATTTGGCCAATATATACTCTTTCCGACCGCTTCTGAAGCCTGGCAGAGGCTAATCTTGACCGCCTGTTGTTCCATCTCTCCCCGCAGATTGTCATCGCTCCCAGCGGCTACTTCCGTGTCCTGTGGGTCGTCGCTATCCTGGGTTCATACTCCGGGTTTGCCTACATGTTCAGCTCCATGTAAGTATACTATCTACCTACCTCGTCCCTTGACCTCCTGGTCGTTGGGGTAAGGTCAAAGTAAGGACAAGGTAAAAGTGAGGATGGATAGCAGTCTCCAGGCCTTTCTGTCTCTTGTGGCAGTTAGCCTTTCGGACAGGTTGACGTCCACTCTGGGATGTTATCCTGCCAGGACTTCCTCTGTCGTCCCCGACGGCGTCCTCCTTACAGAGTGTCCTGCAGGATTGTCTTTGTCAGGTTGTCATGGCGTGTCATGTAGCGGCCCGCACTCATAATATCTAGCTACTTATCCTGGCATATTGTCTGACTTCTGTACTTCTAATCATGTTGAGGGTGTTTATTAAAATCAGAGTTAAAACTTTTTGATCCACCACAAGAGATTGTTCTCACCTAGACCATTCACTTTGGTCTTCTTCAATTCAATAGACTGATCCGGTGAGACTTGCCAGTACGTGGCTTGCTTCTCTGAATTGTGACGTCAACACTAGGTCAAAGATATCTGGTAAACAATGTCTGCCCCCGTCCCGGTTGATTGTTGAGGGTAGTTTGACTGACCGATCTCTCGTGAAAAAAGGAATAATCGTGTAGTCACGCCCCTAATCTTGTAGCAAAAGTTCATTAAAACAAAATCATCAGTTGATTGATTTTGATTGATTGGAGTTTTTTTTCTTTTTACACTTTGCAGGATCATTGACTACTTCAGTTACAGAACCATCACTGATACGAAGTTGGAGTTTGCTGAAGACTTAACATTTCCGGCTGTCACGATTTGCAACATGAACAAGTAGGTTCAATGTTCTCTTGAGTTTAACACACGAACACACACATGCACGCACACCCCCCCAAAATAAAGCACAAAAGCACAAACACACACATAATACACACACCCAAACACATACACACACAAACACACAGGCACACACACAAGCACACACATTCATGACACAAACATATACAGACACGTAAGCACAAATTGATCATACAAGCTCACTCACACACACACACGCACACACAAAAGCACATACACGCGCGCAAACGCACACACACGCGCAAACACACATACATACACACGCAAGCCTTCTCACATACACACGCATGTGCGTACTCTTTCACACGGGAACGCACACGTGCGGCTACTCTCAGATAGATAGAGAGGGGGGGGGGCATGCACACATAGGGTTATAATATTGACAGTTGCGTACTAGTACTACCCACGTGGCTTAATCACGCCATGTGCCCTTTTCAGGTTTGACGAATCCAAGTTAAAGATCATTGACTTCTCGTACCTGTCCTTGTTCCTGTATGGAGTTCAACTTGACGTTGACGCTATCCTCGCCTCACCAGGTGCATATCCGGATGAAACCGTCAACTCTACTCTGGAGGTAAATCGTGTGTGTTGAGTCGAGTGCGTTAAATGCTGTAGTTTTTTTTGTTGTTGTTGTTTACTGCTCTGTGAAAGAGATCAGTGACCTCCGACAGAATATTGTGGTCAGTTGTGTTGGTACCTTCGCAGCTATAACTCATGATCCATTCGCTGCATCGGTATGTAGTTTGGCACGTCGTCTGCTAGTATGCGCGAGGTTATGCACGTTAATTTTAGCCTGAAGGCTCCTTTGTCTTGTCTGTCACGATGCAGAGTTGAGTTTTAACTTCAATTCAACATTAAAGCAGCCATCAATACGTAAACATAGATCTCAGTCAGGAATTTGACCCACAATTCTGATCGACGCGTGACGTCATGAGCGGGTCAAAGGTCTTGGAAGTCGATATCTGCCGCCGTCCTCATGCAAATGGCCTCTACGTGCATAGTAAAGTGGCTCAGCCACTTTGGAGGGTCTTTGGAGTTAAAGTTGTATACTTTAGACATTTATATTTACATGTATACACTTTGCTAACATGTGACCAGTGCTTAGCCCAGTGGGGCAAAAATGTACAATAAAGGTCTTCATTAATTAAAAAAAGAAAAATAATAACCAAACAGGGCGTGACGGTGGGGGACCTCCTGTTGGAAAAAGGCTTTAACCTCCAATGGCCTCGCATGCCTCTCTGCAAGTGGAAGGGAAATCCCTGTACTCAACAGGTAAGTCTAAATTGTCGCTGTATTTTGTGGTAGTGTCGATCACAATACACCAGAAGTCATGATAGTATGCTGCC
This sequence comes from Branchiostoma belcheri, assembly GCF_001625305.1. Lineage (NCBI taxonomy): Eukaryota > Metazoa > Chordata > Leptocardii > Amphioxiformes > Branchiostomatidae > Branchiostoma > Branchiostoma belcheri. Next base: position 1,870,070 of record NW_017804032.1, on the reverse strand, counting down.
CTTCTCTCATAGATCGAAGGTTACCGTAGTAGAAAGTCGGTATCGTCCAACGTCCTGGTTGGCGTAGCTTTCATTCTGTTCTTTGATTACTATAACTCTTCTTTTGCATCACTCTCTCATGGGTCAAAGGTTTCCGAAATAGAAAGTCGGTATCGTCCACCGTCCCGGTTGTGGCAGCTTTCATGCTGTTTTTGATTACTAATTCTCCCTTTGCATCACGCTCTCGTGGGTCAAAGGTTACCGTAGTAGGAAGTCGGTATCGTCCACCGTCCCGGTTGGGGCATCTTTAATGCTGCTCCCTGATTGGTCACTTTTCTTGTGATATACTTCCATCTACACTACAGGACTTCAACCACTCTTTCGGCTATTACGGAAACTGTTACACTTTCAACGCCGACGCGAACAGCCCTCTGAAGCAGACCATTCAAGGGTCCGGGAACGGCTTCGTGGCGTTCGTCGACCTTAAAGTGGTGAGTGACCATAAACCTTTGAAGGCAATTAGGCAAGCAAAATATATAACTTGATATTAACACATTTTTGGTTACGAAAGTTTGATAATCTTATTGTTACTGTGCATTACTTGGGGTTATTGGCGACGCCTCTGGGGCTAACTTTATAGTGTATATTATAGGCTCAGGAATCCGTCCGCGCAAACTGTGGACAATAATCAATATAACTCGAGGAGGTCGAAGCAGATATCGATCGCTTCAATTGATCAAATTCACAGCCTTTTAATTTGGCTAAGATAAAGTGTAGTATCCGGTCTTGTACCTTTTCTCAGCCAGTTTTTTTCTTCCGTTGTTCTTATTTTATTTCTATTTTACGGTAAATAATTAATTAGACTTTTTCCCGGCAGAATGATTACACGGAAAGTTATTACGCGAGTGGGAATTCCGAGGTCGGATTGAAGCTCCTGCTGCATGACCAGAACGAGCCTCCCATGATGGACACCCAGGGCATCGCCCTCGCGCCGGGCAGCCACGCCTTCATCGCCGCTAAACGGACATTAGTGAGTCCTCAAGATCAGAATTACACCTTATTGTTTTTTCTGCTTCCAATACATTCCTTTTGTATAAGTTATTTAGTTTCTATACTTTGTTTCATATCGTGTACAAATGTATTTGATATTAATTCTCTGTATGCCCTTTTTTATGTGCAAAATGAAATAAACAATAATAAATGATAATCAATAAACCTAAGATAACGGAAATACCGCTGTGGTTAAAACAAGACATATTTCAAAGCTAGACGGGTAAACATAGGAATCGTTGGTTGGTTGGTTGGTTGGTTGGTTGGTTGGTTGGTTGGTTGGTTGGTTGGTTGGTTGGTTGGTTGGTTGGTTGGTTGGTGGGTGGGTGGGTGATAACGATGTGTGACTCAAATAATTGGTCAACCTGGTGATTTGACTACTGCTAACGCTGGGGGGGGGGATGTTGTAATATGGTCAGATAAAAACAGGAGTGCTTGACATCGACAGGCCTGACGCACAGACCACCTTCAATTCAATTGGTTTCAAATCAATACTATATGCACTGAAGTGACAAACGTCTTAAATGTGACAAGAGGGAAAGCTTAGACTAAGCCTTAGCAATGAAAGACAGGGTATACATTACCAGTCTAGCTTCGAACTTTCTTTGGTTACTGTGTCATCCCAAAGATGATAGCAAACATCACAAGTCCGTACGATTTCTCCTCCTCCTCCTCAGTACGAGAACCACGTCCCTCCGTGGGGGGTCTGTCAGGACCTGCAGCTGGAGTATTACGACACCTACACGCTGAACGGCTGCTATCTGGAGTGCAGGAGTAAACACGTGGTTCGGAACTGCAGCTGTAGGCCGTACGATCTACCAGGTGCGATAGTCAAAAGAAATGATCGAAAGGACGAATGTATGTTATGTAATTTATCAAGCGACCAAATATCACAGCCCTACGCTTAATCAGTTCACGTTAGAACGCAAAAAGTTGTTGCTGTTTCGTCCTCTTCTCCAAACATATAAGGTCAATGACCTCGACTAGGCCGCCTGTCACCATGGTAACTGGTGCTGTAGCAGGCAATCCTGGGGGCTGGGTTACATTATGTAGCAGGGTAGAGTTGTAGGCTGGTCACCATGTATTAGTATATGAATGTGTTTGATAACAATACACAGAGCAGAGGGGTGTTAATCTAGACCATGCGAAGGTAAACATTATGATGTACATGCTACATTTCTGATAATACTCATATTAATGATATACAGTTCTTTGTAATATTAGAAGTTCAGTATCCTTTTTTCAACTTTTAAAACTGGAGACATTAGCCTTCATAGTGAAAGGATGACCAACCTAGCGTTTGGCTCTTTTTTCCATTAGGAACTGCACCATCCTGCGATCCAAACACGATGTTTTCATGTGTCAGAGCTGTATTAGGTGAGTGGCTGTCGATATTCTATCCTTCACATCAGTGAAAGAGGAACATATTCGACACTTACAGTTTTCTTGTACACAACTAGACTACTCTTACCTCCCAACGTTTTAGTAGTTTGTCTGCAATTTCCTCATGTTTAACGTTATCATCATGACTTGAGCCACTTCTCGCCGCAAGGTGTCGCTGCAGTGATAACGTGATCCCAAACGTGACTGGGTTTGCATCCCCTCTTGTAAATTTTCTGATCCACTATTGACTATGGAACAGCAAAATGTTAAACTGGACTTGCATTTGGTAACAGACAACCCTTGCAGGTCGTCTAACATTTGTCGTTTCTCTTGCTATCATGACTTGATCCACTTATCGCCAAAAGCTATCACTTCTTTCAATGATTATGTGGTCCCAAAAGTGACTTGGCGTGTAGGTCGCCTAACATTTCTTAATTATCACTGTTACAGATCAAGTGACCAGAGGAGAACTGGAGTGTAACTGCCCCGTGCCCTGCAGTATGACAGCTTACAGCATGTCTGTATCGTACGCAGGGTGGCCCAACAAGCTCACCGGCGAGTACATTTCTCCGTTGTGGGGCTCGACTGGAGAGTACTTAGAGTAAGTGAACGTGACGTCATTTCCAATTTCGTCGCCATGTATAGTTTGACTGTCCTCATGTATAGTGTATCCAGAACCATGCATGTTTAATTAATCTAGGATCATGCTCAGACACGTGTGTATCCGAGGCATTCCACGCATATCCAAAACCGTACCTGAGGCAAATTGATATTATTTGATACGTGAATTCTATCCAGAAACGTGCCTGATCCTAATTCAAACCAATTCTGGCATAGAACTGGATAGGCACGGCTCTGGATACAATACTCACCCCTACGGGACCGCTTTATGTCAATGTTTTATATATCTTGTGGTGTGTTTTGTTTGTTTGTTGCAGACTAAACGGCGTCATGTTCAGCGTCTACTACGAGAAACTGAACTATCAGAAAATCACCGAGCTGAAAGCCATGGACGGAGGACAGCTTGCGAGTACGTAGAACAAGAATTGTTGGCTTGAATGTTAACAGACGTTTCGAGTCTGTCCGACACTCATCATCAGTGAAGTCAATGTCTGTATAAGGTTTACCAAACTACATTAATTAACAACTACAAATGTTCTTCAATGATGAAGAGTGTCAAACTGACACTCGAAACGACTGACATTATATTGTTTCAATTGTATCCAGCGGTAAATTTGAATCACAATTTTATTTTTCTATATCCCTGATTACGAGTTTTCACAGACATTCCTACTATGTGTTTAAATTTAAAACTTTTGATCCAACACAATAAAGTTCTGTCACCTTTATGTTGGATCAATCGTTTTAGCTTTAAACATGTAACATTAACTACTAACACAGATGAACGTTCATTTATTTATTCAGAAATTGTAACATGACAATACAAAGTGTGCACTAGGCAGCAAGTATGCTGATAGCGTGCACACCTAACACATACAGCACATATGACATACTTTCATGATGATATCCCTACTATGGTTTGACTGAAATGTCATCAGTACACTGATTGGACCGCCCCCCTCTCCATCCTGCAGGTAACATAGGAGGAATGATGGGCCTGTTTATCGGCGCCAGTCTGCTGACCGTCCTGGAGGTGTGGGAGTACCTGTGGCAGCGGGTACTGGGACTCCTGGGGAAACAGCGGCGTCCCCGGGTTATCGAGGTTAAGTCTCCACCAGACGACATGGAAAGGGGCATACGAAATGTAGCGTTCCCAATGGAAAATACAAAAATTAACTAAACCAAGGTGCATATGGAGACTATCTTTGGAAATTTGCAGTATCTATTTATCTATCTTTTTTTTTGGATATAATTTTTTTTATTCACTTCAATTTATGAACCACTTAGTAAACATGTTTTGTGTTATGTTAAGGAACTGTAGAGACAGGTGTTTGCTCACCCTAGACTTGAAAAGTTTAAGGTTGTACCAATTTGGGAAGCACTCACAGGCCAGTTTTTTTCCATGGTGGTGTAGGTCTGTCTAGATATATACATAAGCGACTATGTGTATTCAAATGTGGCGAGTGGTACGCTTATCTTTAGCTGTGGAGTCTCCTTCGTCCTCTTCTTTATTTGCTAACTTAAAGCTGACTTTAAAATTGTAACGACCCTGGCATTTTGCTGCGCTCTTATCTAGATGGGGTCGAAGGGCAGCAAGATGGCTGCATGTTGAGTGTGAAGTGTTGCTGTTTTAATCCTGACGAATCTGCTAATTTGTTGGGCTTCGTGATAACTTATGAATCGCTACCATCCATTCCATCTTACATCATGGTGAATTTGAATACATGAATCTTAATGTTACTATAAACTGTCTATTTACTTGTATAAAATGAAATGATACACTGTATCCTAAATCCTCAACTACAAGATTCCTCTGAGTCGTATCGAAAGACAAAGTCCAGTCTTTTATTCCCAGATCTCTTTAAATCATGCAGCAACAACAGTTGAAAAATTGACTTTCAAACTCTTACCTCTGCTAAGTATTTGTATGTTAACTTGTCTTACCCTCTTCTTAATGTATATTTATATCAATATCGGATATTATGAATACTATACTTTTAAGGCTGCAACCTTTTCTTGTACCCAGTGTAGAACTTCGTGAGAACATTACAACTTTCGAGCATGAACAACCTGACACTTCCCAATTGCTTTATAATCGTCTGACACAAAGTTGATATCTCTGGACATCTTTTCGACGTCGTCCAAGAATTCCTCGTGTCTGTCTTGTGGTATGTAGCTAAGGTGGCGTAAAAGCGTACTGATAGCTTTCCTCCACTTTTCCTTAGAGCCAAAAGGCTGTTGATATGATTTAGAATAACATGAGAGGACCTCAAAACCACACTCCTCCAGAAAGTAGCTACTGTGGCCTCCATTTACAAAATCACTGGAAGGCCACGGAAACAAATTTGGCTCAAAATCGTTCAAGTAGGTTTTCCACTTGTGGTGGGTAGCCATATCCAGGACGATTTGACAGAACTTACTCTCATTACTAGCACAGAACCATAATAACATTTCTCCACCAGGCTTCAGGCATGAATGCAACACTTTCAGTGCTGCAACCTTGTCTTGGACCCAGTGTAGTACTGCGTGAGAAACTACCTTACTGAAGGCAGCTTGCCACTCTGGCTTGATGGTTGACGCATCCGACACATCAGACACGTGGTAGCGCATGTTTGCGGATGAGTTGTGCTGACTGGCAAAGCTGTGAAAACGTAGAAGATCGTCATCAGTAACGTCTAACTGTAAACCAAATTTTGGGGAGCAGAATCCCAAAACTTCAAAATACACAAGATAAAAAAGACACTGCCCTGACTACATGCTAACTCAATAGTATTAAATTCTTTCGACCAAAGTGTCATATATGATGTGCAAATTGCGGAATCAGATATTACCTGATGAAGTCAGGTGAGACATCAAAGCCCACCACAGAAGCGACCCCTGGCTGTTGGGAGATGTACTTGCAGATTTCCCCAGTGCCACATCCCGCGTCCAAAACTGTGTCGCCTTCCTCCCACCTCATGTGCTTCTGCTGCAACTCAATTCCGAGATTGTGCTGGAAGGAGTGGTTTGTAGAATAGTTCTCGGGTTTTGTTGTGTCCATTTTCTGTGATTTAACATAAAAGACAAATCCTAATAATGTTTCAACTGTAAATACGAGAAAAGCGGTTATTAGTAGCAACATTTCAATATACGTAATACCTTCGCTAAATGTTAACCTTTACGACTGACGAATCACATGACGTAGATGATCGTCGTGAAGGTCAATCTTTGGCGTAGAGTAACTCAAGCAACTGCATAGATTTTACAAACTGCAAAACGTTAAGTAGCACTTTTCGTACATCCAATACGTTTCATCATGATCAGTCACAGTTTTATGTAACTGAGTGTACAGGGGGAGGGGGGCGAGCGGTCTGGGCATCTTCTGTCGTCCCTTGTTATTTTCTCGCGCACTCACATGGCCTCACATTAGATTTAGGGTCTCCAAAGGACGTCATCCATAAAAAAAGTACTTTAGTAGTAAGACTTAGTGTGGCCTTTAATATCGTGGTTTGGGCTGGCTGTCTTCGCACCTGTAGACGATCCCAGTCGCTGAATTTTTGCGTCGACAAAGCGTCTAGAAATCCCACTTAAATTTGTATATGATCAGGAGGTTCCATCTAAACAAACGAAAAATATTGCAGATGCAAATATATGAGTTGCTGCTTACCAAATTTCTTGTCAAGTCGATCACGGTAAGGCTGGCGTTTGGAGTTTTTTTCTTCTTCTCAGGTCTGGAGACGAGCGGATGGAATGAAGGAGTGCGCGGGTCTCATGACCTGTTCACGGTTAGCAATTATGCTAATTAGTGAAGGGGTGGGGACTTTACAGAGTAGTTGTCTGCACATTTAAAAGAACTAGAAAAATTCATATTTTTTATGAAACTTGACAAATTTTTAGTTCTATATGCTCGTACATCTATATAATTCCGTCTATTGTAAGTATAACACATTGAAAATCATATCAAAGGAGGTGTTCGGCTTCGTGCATTGCAATTTATAAGATGCAGGGGTGCAATTATGACCAATTATTTAATACAGTAGTTGTCTCTTCATTGATCTTGCGAGATTTGATACCACTCCTTTGAAAGAAGGAGGTAAACTGGTACTCACGACAAAATTTCAGGTGGCATCCGCCATCTTTCTTCAGCTCATGGGAGGAGTCACATGACCTAGGTGTCAAATGTCACCCAGGTGACATGACTGGACGAGGGACCCTGGTTGAGGGACGGGGAGCGGGACCTGATGAATATATGAATGATGTGCACGGCTTCCTTGACTCCTCGTTCGAACCATCTGCTTTCTCGGTCCAGAATGGTGACCTTCTTTCCCGGTGTGATACCACTCTTTTATCTTTTATCCCTGGCTGCATTTGCTTGGGGGGGGGGGGGGCAATTTAAAAGGCGACGTACCTCCTTGGTAGAATTCTGTCATACGAAATCTAAATCACCCATGACATCATAGTGTGTTTCCTGTGTGTGTCTGCGTGTCTTTGTATATGTGTGTGTGCGGGGGGGGGGGCATTTCGTACATACATTTTGTCATGTCTTGTAATACTCTTGTTGCATTCAGTTGCTATCTATTGATCTGAAGTATCGTGGTAAAGTTCGTTAGAACATGACGTTCTCGTTCCTTATTAGGCACTGAAAAAAGTCCATATCATGCAGATTACAGATTCTTTATTGACTCAACAAATAGTACAGAGACTTTTGTATGGTCTTCTACAACTTAAGATCTAATAAAGCTAATACAGGTATGGATAAAGTCACCCTACGTCCATAATGTATGTATGCGGCAACCTACGTACAGAATATGTGTCAGCGGAAACAATAAGTGCCTAACTATTCTCTAACATGTAGTCTCTAAGATTCAGACATTATTTCATGCATTTCCCTATTTGAACATTGTATTGGTTACTCCCATGAGAATGTAACTGAATTTACCTTAAGAATCCAATGTATTGAAATCAGTTGAACAAGAAAAAAAGCTGCTAGAAGAGTCCATTCCCTAATAGGAATTTTTTCTAAATTCAACATTGGAGTGGCTGAAACATATGATTATGAAAAACTCGATATTTTATAAGGAATGTTTGACCTATCAATAGTATCATAGCAGTTCTGACCAACACCAGTGTCAATCTATGTCCAATCATTGAGAAGCAAGTTTTTTTTTTTTTTTTTGCGAAAGCACTACTAGTGTGTATATTGAATAATATAATATTCAATGGGTAGCTAGAACAATTTCGCAGATCTTTCTTTCTAGGAACTAAACCATACAACATTTCTCCACCAGGCTTCGGGCAAACATGCAACACTTTCAGTGCTGCAGCCTTGTCTCTAACCCGGTGTAGTATTGCGTGAGAATATTACATCTTTCGAGCATGAACAAACTGACACTTATCAGTTACTTTGTAATCGCTTGAAGTTAAGTAGTGGATATCTTTTGCCATCTTTTCGACGTCGTCCAAGAAATCCTCGTGTTTGTCTAGTGGTATGTAGCTAAGGTGGGGTAAAACAGAACTCATAAGCTCCCTCCACTGTTTCTTAGAGCTAAAAGACTCTTGAAATTCTTTAGAATGAGTTGAGAGGACCTCAAAACCACACTCCTCCAGTAGGCGGCTGCTGCAGCCTCCATTTACAAAATCGCTGGAAGGCCATGGAAACCAATTCGGCTCAAAATCGTTCAAGTAGGTTTTCCACTTATGGTGGGTAGCCATATCAATGACGGTTTGACAGAACTTACTCTTATCAGTACTGAACCATAATAACATTTCTCCACCAGGCTTCAGGCATGAATGCAACACTTTCAGTGCTGCAACCTTGTCTTGGATCCAGTGTAGTACTGCGAACGAAACTACCTTACTGAAGGCACCTTGCCACTCTGGCTTGATAGTTGACGCATCCGACACATCAGACACGTGGTAACGCATGTTTGCGGATGAGTTGTGCTGGCTAGCAAAGCTGTAGAAAAAGTAGAAGCCTGTCTTCAATTACTTGTCAGGTGTATAACGTCTAACTAGTAACTGTAAACCGAACTTTGGGTACCAGAATTCCAAAGACCTCAAGATACACAGGATAAAAAAAACACTGCCCTGACTACATGCTAATTGAATGCATATTCAAAACCAAAGTGTCATATGATGTGCAATGATGTGAAAACTGCAGAATCAGATATTACCTGATGAAGTCAGGTGAGACATCAAAGCCCACCACAGAAGCGACCCCTGGCTGTTGGGAGATGTACTTGCAGATTTCCCCAGTGCCACATCCCGCGTCCAAAACTGTGTCGCCTCCCTCCCACCTCATGTACTGTTGCAGCAGCTCAACTCCGATATTTTGCTGCAGGGAGCGGTTCTGAGAATAGTGTTCAGGCTTCGTTGTGTCCATTTTCTGTGTTTTAAGATAAAAGACAAGACTACTTGTAGAAATATTTCAGCTGTAAATACGAAACAAACAAGAAAAGTTATCAAGAGTCCAATGACGTCATACCTTCGCCAAATATTGACCTTGACTTACAAATTATGTTTCTCATTGGTTATGCAAAAAAAGATCCACATTTCCATGAGTTATCAGTTGATCATATTTCCAATGACACTATTCTAGCTTCAAACAAATTCCATTGCCGATTTACCTTTCACACCGTTTACGTAACGTTACATGCGTTTAACATTGCCCCCCTCCCCCTTCATTTCCGAAAATATTCACATCACGATAAAGGCCCATCAATGACTATCTAACTGTGGCGTTACTCAACAGCAAGTATCTCACACATTTATGCATGATTGATACAACAAAAGTTGGCTACTCGGTTTGAAGCCTTACCTGCTTCGTATGATGTTTCTTCCTCTCACGTAAACCGGTCAGGGGTGAAAGTGTCGTTACTAGTTCAAAGGTGACTTTGCTCATGTAACGTGAGGTACGGACTTAATAATTAACTTGGTCAAGATTAGCTGACTCTGTGAGAACTGTACATGGACTATGATCTGTACTGTAATGTGAGCCATGTGGATACATTAGAATGGATGTTCTGGAACATAGACCCGACAATTAAAAATGCAGAATAGAACAGCTGAACACAAACACTTCTGTGGTTAGCAACGCATTTTTCAGTCCTGAAGTGTAAGCACGTAAAATTTTCTTTGCATTATTTGGTAACTTTCTGGTGTTGGCCAGTGGTTGTGAAGCTGGAGTTAGATAGTTGGCAAAGTAGCTATGCTTCTGTCGTATAAAACTGACATAACTCTAGACAATATGCCGAAAAATCAGAAGAAGACCCCACAGAACTTGAGAAGCCTGAAGGAGCATACTTTGACTGTCTCTTCTTCCAACGTTGCTAATCGTGACGGCGTCTGTCAAGACGTTCTTCTGTTTATGTCAAACATGGAGGTGGATCTGAAGAAATTCCTCGACGGAGAGCGGCATGTTGGAGAAGATCCTACTGAGAACCAACACGATTTATCAACAAACGTTGGTCAGATACCCTCAACGTTTGAGAAGCCCAAAACAACCGTTACAACTTCGGATAAAACGGCGTTCGATTGGAAAACGCGGGAAGAAGACACTTCTGCAGACGAAGGACAAAACAAAACAGCGAAGGACAGTAGGAAAGAAAACTGTGAAGTAGATGGCCAAAATGGTGGCACGGAAAAGACAGCAGATCAGAGAAGACAACGCAGAAAGGGGAAGGCCATCGACAACGTAGGCTGTTCGGCTGTTACGGTTGCAAGGGAGAAATTTGAGTCGCCGCAAGTATCCACAACCAACTTCGATCGTGATCAGTCTTCAGTGCAACGGAACAACGAAAAGCACGTTGGAAATGCTAGCATTGAAGATGATGGCGTCAAAATGAAAACGGCCTCGAAAGAGGGAAAATCTGTTGTTCCAAATGCGGATGCGCCACAATCTGAAAGAAGAATCATTGGCAGTGAATTAGGCAGGAGTAAAAGGGAGCGGCGTCCGTCCGCCAGGTGTACCACCTGTATCAGCTGCAATGCCTGCGTACCCGCAAGGCGGCGTCACAAAAGCGCGCCAGTTCGCAACCTGACGTCATCGTCGAAGACAGGTGATTTGGCTTCGAGGGACGAAAGTTTTGTTACAACAAACATGATTGGCGGAGATGACCAAGGTTGCAGCTTCTTCTGCAGGGACTGTCTGAGGGAGTTTGACAGCTTCTCAGGACTCCCGCTTCACGCTTTTGGAAATTGTCAGTCCGTAGGAACAGCAAAAATAGCTCGAAAGGACAATAAAGCAATCACACCACGAATCATATTCACGGACGAAGTTACCGTTTTGTAAGCATACTGTTGTAACACAGACAGACATGCTCATGTTTTGAAATAAATCTCTTTCGTACCCTGTGTAGGGATTTTTTGTGGGTCTCCATTTTATTTACCTCCGTGCACACATTTTTTTTCGTTGTGTTCGTCAGTTTGTTTGCTTGTGTGTCCATGGTTATTTGAATACATCACATGAAGTATGCTCTAGAGCTTTTCAAACATTTACACGCAGGAGTTGACTGTAGCAACACTGACATGGTTCGACGCGCGTGACCTATGACTACACTGCACTAAACAGGAAGTAACTGCTCATAACTAGCAAAAGTGCAGCTGTGTTTCCTTCTCAGTACCCCAACCATGTTCAAACTTGTTGTGTTCATTACTATGCTGGTGATTCCTTATCTACAGAGGACTGTTGCAGATTGTACTGACAGCTATTTTGTCCCAGGTACGTAGCCGAAAGTGTTATTTTTGACGTCTTACCTGTCGATACTGTGACGCAGAGTCATTTACTTCCTGGTGTGATTTTATAGTTAGACGAAGCGTAATTTGTTGATGCTTATTCTATCGTAGTTTTAATGTTATATACGTTATGAAATGAATGTATCCAACCTATCCTCAGAACATTCAACTTACAGTCTATGAGTTGAAAATGAGTGTATGAAATTGTGTTATATGCACAGATCCAGTGTTCGTCGGCTGCTATCAAAAGACTCCAAGTCAGGCAGACCCTTTTCTACCTTATGAAATACAGACAGCGGTGTTCAACGCTTCAAACTGTGTATCCTGTTGTGCAGCGGAAAACCAGAGCTTCAATTTTGCTGGGGTAGTAACACGTCCTAATGGCCAAGTCAGGTGTTTATGTGGACAGAGGAGTGAGAATTACTATGATTCTATTTCCAACCATCATGCAACAGGTTGTCTTACATGCCCCGGTAATAGTGGCCAGTCGTGTGGTGATCATGCAAGAGTATCCGTGTATGAAGGTAAGAAGCCGATCTTTCTGTGCGACTTTCTTACTGTGCGACTTCTCTCTTTCTCTCTCTTTCTCTGTCTGTCTATCTTTGCGATGGGTACATCTGGTTATGTGTGAATAAAACAATAAAACATAAGTCAATGTTTTCAGTCACCGTGACATATGTAAAGCGGTTAACAAGTCACATAACCTTACTGACCGTTACTTTTAAAATGTTATATAACCTCAGTGAATACGTCTGTTGAGACGACACACTTGACGACACGTCCTAATGTGATGTCTTCAATATCATCGACAATAGACAACATGGGCGCTTCCAGAGAAAACACAGGTAAACAAGCACCAATCAATCAATCAATATGAATCTTATTTCCTGCATGACCTTATATAACAGAGACATGTTGTAACCAATAGTACAGGCACTGCATGATATCACTGTAAGCTAACACTTGTTTTGTCAGTATTGTTTCAACCGCCAACTTCTTTCATCAACGACAATCTTATTTTCCTACCTACCGCAAAATTCCTTTCCCACGAATGAATTGACAGTAGTTTATCGACTAGCAATTATATCAGATGATATGATATGATATAATATGATATATAAGAAACAGACAGTCGTTATGGCGACTAACCGCCGTACTATAACTCTTGCCCCCAGCCTTCATCGCCGGTTCAGCCGGGGGAGGGGCAGCTGTTCTGCTGGTCGTCTGCGGTGTTGTTGCTGTCATCATAATCCGCAAAAGGTTTGATTAGCTTAATAGATGGTTTAGAGTTAAACCTCTACTACTAGCTTCCGAACAGGCACTCTGTAAACTGACTCAGTGAGGCTTGTCACGTGGCTTCTCAGAGGTATGACGTGAAGACTCGGTCAAAGGTATCCGGCAAACGACGTCAGCCTCCGTGAAGCCACGTGACAAGTCTCATATCAGTGGGTCAGTCTATTGAAGAAGAACAGAGGGACTGGTCAAAAGCTCTACATGTAGGTGAGAACAATCCTTTGATTTGGAACAAAATGTTTAACTTTAAACATGTATCTACAAACACAGATGGATTTTCATGATAGCTTATTAGATGCTATAAGTTATTAGCAGGTATTTTCTCCTACCTTTTTTGGAAAGAAATTACAAAAACCATAACAAAAAATATTTTATTTTTAGGTCATCCACTTCAAAGAAAAACAATCTCCCCTCTGCATCGATTAGCTTGCGTGACGTTGGAGGTGGTAACCCTGACGACCCGTCCTACCAGGACGTCCTGCCCAGCGGTGCCCAGCATCAGTACGCCACTGTACGGGAGGACCCTCATCCCTACACCGCGGTCAGGGACGAGCCTAACGTTTATGAATCCATCCAAGATGATCCCCAATACGCCATTGTTCAGAAAGGCCGCAAACATATGCATGCACCTAATGCTGAAACCAACACAGCATATGATTCGGAGAGCCCTCCGTCAAATGACGATGATAGGTCCCCTAGTGTGTGTGAGATGGTGGATAACATCATTTATGAATAAGCCCTTAAGTTGTTTGGTTGATGAAACTTCGGAATCCATATCCAATGCTACACGTGCAAAGTTGCCACACTGATGAAGGAATGAATGGTTTATTGTACAAACAAGAAGCATCGATACTGAATTGCACGCAGATATATCCATAAAGGCAGTGAACATAGGTGTATTTGTACTCGTAACTATACCAAGGTTTTACCTACATGCGTGTATTTCTGGCGCCATTGAGGTACAAAGAATGGTCACTAACAAAAGTGTGTGTGTATTGGAGGGGGGGGGGTGTCTGATATGTTGGGTAGATAGGTCTTGATAAGACTCCGAAATGATTCGATTTTGTCCCCTAGCGGTTTGTCATGGTACTGCAGAATAACTTCCGGTTTTGATATTTCGTCTTCTGGACATATGATCATGAGTGGCAGATATTTATTGTGCTCATGAAAACATTTTTACTATACTTAATTATCGTAATATACTAGTACACAGGAAGTATATAGTGCACGGAAATGTCAACCCATTTTGTATCATAAAACAAAATAAACACAGACAGAGCGAAATACCAGAAAACAAACTAAGCGCTGTTGCTGTGTAACGAATCCGACACCGGATTAAAAGGAACCGTTTTACGAAAAGATTAGTAAGGCTAAGTCAACATGTCATCAGGCAGGGTCTTTGTGTTGGAACGTAATGTTGAAGGGATTAGACCACTCCGCTGAAATGTTGATATTGGACGCCTTTTGAGTGCAGCCTCTTGAAAAGTGGTACAGCGCAGGAAAGCGCACGTTCTGCTAAAAGGACCGGTGTGTAACTCTTTTGTTGTTAGGCACAAACACAACAGGTGCGTTCTTTCTTGACAGTTTGGGCATGGCACCAGGAGGTTTGGACCCTGCAGTGTTCGTCCATTTCTTAAAACGGTGAGGATTTGTTTTAAAGACGAAATAGTTCTTTAAAATCTTTATTTCTTGGAAAGATCTACTTCGCTTTGCAACAAGAAAATCTAAGACACTGTCACCAGGAGAGAAGACGTAACAAAAACTGGAAGGCGGAAACTGAGACCAAGACAGTGATACTTCCAGAGTTTTCTATTCGACGTTTTTCTGCTATGCGACGACAACAAGACTACCTACAACGAAGCTACGTGTTGGATCTGACCGACTTCGGGAGAGGGTCTTCACTTCATAAACCAATAGGGAAGCAAGAAGACTGGCTCAGCTGTAATTGTATAGTATTCAAAAGGACGTTTTACCCTCTCTTTTATCCCTGTTACCAATAGAAAACTGGTAGCCAAAGGGCTTCTTCAGTGTGCAGAACAAGTTTAAGGGTTCTCTTCGAACCATGTCGGGTCGCGTGGTTGACAAGCAGCCTAAGAAGGGCGGTAAGGGGGAGGAGAGTTTGGAGCTGGTGACGTGGATGGGCCGGCCGCCGGACAAACCCACCAACTGTCCCGCCGGGCTGGAGTACCTCACCAGCCTGGACAAGCTGCGCATGTCCCAGTCATTCGGACCAGAAGGTAGGCTGGAACAAATGATGGGTGAAGTTGATTGTAAGACGTTTGTAGATGAAGCATAGTATATGAAATATGCAAGGCGAAAGGAGAACCTTTGTGGTAGAATTTTCGAGCAGGCTGTGACAGAGCCAACCGCCGACAATGCAAGGAGCAAACTTATCAAGACAGTTGGAATTTACAGGACATGTACACGTGCAGGATTATAAAAAGTACGCCCTGTATAATAGTTTGTGGTCGTACGACTAGCGTACGGCATATATTACTAGGCCCTTATTATAACCGGTAGAGACCATGGTAAAAACCGAACCGGAATCACATAAAGACCAAAATAGAGTGTAAAATGCCCGTGAAGTTACGTAAAATAAGAGTATATTTCTGCTGAACAGTCACAGTCAAGCTCACAGATTTTATCCAGCGTTTCAAGTTGCGTATTTTTCCAACCAACATGCACATTTTGTATCTGTCTTGTCAATTTTAATTATCATTATATTTACTCGATGGTTTTACGTTGCCATGCTTAGGCGCCCATTCAAAGGCACTGACCATGTCGATGGTACGTGTTCTAATGACTACCTCAAACACGCTGTGAAAGCGACATGTTGACTTGTCACCAGGACAGTGCAGATGCACCAGTAACAGTCCAGACTAAGTTCCTGAGCTCGTTAGTTGTTTTGTTGGACTGGTATTCATTGGGTTGCTAACAGAATCAAAGATACAGGAGTAAGGTTGATAGTTGAATCACGGTGTTCTCATTTGTTGCCAAAGTTAAACCTTAAAAAAGATTAACTACTCCGTGTGAAGATAAGACAATGACTTATTTTTGTTTCTAGAAATACTGGTGTAGTCAAGTCGAAAACTTGCTCGTGTCTGTTTCCACAACTTGGCTATGACGTGTTTAAGGAATGTGAAATTTGGTATGGCAAAACGAATGGACGAACTAAACAAAAATTATTGTTCTTCATTAGAAATAATAATAGTTACTGTAACTCCTGTCGTCCACACAGGACCAGTTTGCAACTTTGAAAACAACAATTACGTCATCAAGAACGGCAGAGGGCAGCAGGTGTATTTTGCGTCTGAAGGTGGGGAGCTAAATTAAAATTAGACTACGCAGGAGTTGGACAGTAACTAACGATGAGAACAATGTAGATCATTGTGGAAACATTCAACTGATCACCAACTCAAGAGATTGAACCCATCGGAATTTTTTACTCACTCAGTCATCTTCAGCTATCTGACCCAATCGCTCAGGACACGTGACTTAATGCACGGGGGCGATATCGACGTCCAACAACCTTTGACCCATTGCTGACGTCATACGTGCATACACGTGTCTACTGAGGGACTGGATCAGATAGCTGCCGAAGACTGGCCGAGTCGTTAGTCAAAAAAAGAGTCCATTGTTGAGTCGGAGATTAGTTTTCCACAATGTAATTTGCCAACTCAAATGAACTTTCGTGTCTTCTTCGTGATAACTCACTGTTAGTACATACTCTTCTCTAGCTCTTCCGTCTATGAGACCACGCTTATTAAATTTTGAAGGCTCTCATCGTAGCTTTAAATTTAGTAGCAACGAAATGTAATCATGAGCACAGTTGTTATCCAGCCATATGCTACCTTTAGGCTACAATTGTCATTATATATATTGATAACGATTTTATAGCCTCGACTCAGCTACATTTTCCAGGCATTCTTCCTTGCCTTGCCTGCAGAGACGAGCTGTCTGTGCCGGCAGTGTTGCGGCCCTGCCCGCGCCTTCCACATGAGTCTGTACGACAAGCTGTCCCGCGAGGTGCTGCACCTGGTGCGGCCAGCGCGCTGTGACGCCTGCTGCTGCCCTTGCTTTCTCATGGCCCTCACCGTCAAGACGGGCGACGGGGAAACCCTGGGATACGTCAAGCAAAAGTAGGCGGCAGACAGACAGCCTGGTTATTTTGCTAAAGAATATTGCCTAATGCTAACGTTTTGTGGTAAATGTCCCTCGCCTTTGGTGCCCCATGGTAGAAAATAATAATATTGGAAATTTCAGACTGTCGGGTTTTGCTTTTATTGCATTTGGATGTATTGGGAGTGCATTGTATAAGAATGGGAAAATACCCGATTGAATTACATCATAGAATGGATTAATACTCTACGTATGACGAAAGTTACTCCGGTATTTGTTTACCACTGTCGTTGT
The DNA here is from genome assembly GCF_001625305.1 of Branchiostoma belcheri. Lineage (NCBI taxonomy): Eukaryota > Metazoa > Chordata > Leptocardii > Amphioxiformes > Branchiostomatidae > Branchiostoma > Branchiostoma belcheri. The sequence goes on along the minus strand of NW_017804032.1, from coordinate 1,852,619 downwards.
TTAATATCATGATTATACGGTACACATTCCTGGCGACCTCATACCACATTCTACCACCAGGCATACTGGGTCACAACCCTGTCAATCAACTGAAAATCAATCTCCACCAACTCACTTCCCATCCTTGCTGCTCAGGACAAACCACATACAAACACCATCTAAACCAGCGCAGCCCAAATTAATACTTCCGTCCCGTAAGGAATAATGCTGTTTTGGGCGATGGACACGTGGATTCTTTCGCTTTGAAAGATTTCTCAAAAGGTTGTTTGAAAACTCAAAGTTCTGTGTCCCTCCTCAGGTGGAATATATTCCACGGGATCCTGGAGGTCCAGGACGCAGACAAGAAGCCCTGGTACCACATCCGGGGCCCTGCCTGTCCGTGCCGCTGCTTCGGTAACATGGAGTTCAAGGTAACGATCCTGACTGCCCGTTACAATTAGCAGTTCAACAAAAACACAGCACGGTAATCAGCGGTTTGACCAATAAAAGATTGTCTGCATGTTTGTCAAATATTGGTAGTGCAGCTGACATATGCTAAAGACAAAACTCCTCCTATCTCCATTATATAACAGGGATTCCGACGTCGACTAAAACAGATGTTTACTACACATTGTTAGAATGTTTGCAAACCGGTAACATACTACACTATTAGGCTTTACCCTCAGGCGTTGCCAAAAAACACCGCGCCGACCAGATTCTTTTAGTGCACGTAGTACAGATACCGGTACCTGAGAAATCGCTAGAATTCCTCCAAACTAGTTCTATAAACTACACTATTAGTTCGCCCCTGAGACGTCGCCAAAAACAGCGTCAACCACATATTCTTTTATCATATATATTGTCTGATTAGATCCTGTCCCTGGAGGAGGATAAGAAGGCCGTTGGGTCCATCGCTAAGAGATGGGGAGGACCACATGACAAGTACAACATGGACCACGAGAACTTCGAGATAGAATGTGAGTCTCCATCCGTGGATAATGTTGTTTTTTAGTATCTATATACGACAGTCAAATACGTTTGGGACTGCATTTAAACCGTGCGGGTGAAATCTTTCTTTATTATACTCTATACACCTGTCAGCTTTTGGATATTAACAAGGCGACATCGGGAAGTTTTTATTGGTATACACGTACTTGCTATTTATATGTTCTAAACACGTGTCCTTTATGATATTCTCACCAGTTCCATTTGAGGTGGACGTGAGGATGAAGGCAGTGCTGTTGGGGGCGTGTTTCCTGGTGGTAAGTTCACTTAATCGATTAGTTTGTCGATAGTCAAACTAATCGAATATTCTGATGTACAAATTCATAAAAAAAATTGCACACAAAATAATGGGAAATTTTCTTCTTTGGTTTACATTACTTGCCTCTTTTTTTCCTACAGAACTACATGTACTTTGAGATGAGCTAAAGAGACACACAATGTTACGATACCATCCACAACTCTGATATCTGAACAAAACAGTTTCCTGGAGGCCAACAAGAAGGGGACAACATCACAGTACATGGACAACAAGAAATCAGAGATTTCAGACTTCTATGAAGTGTTCGGGATTTTGGTGGATACAGGTATATCAGAATTGCAAAAGGGATGCCATTCTTGCTTGATTATTGTTAATGATGATCAATCTATAAATAAACTGTCAAAACTACACCCCACTCTTTACCTTGGAACCCAAACATACAAATTCCTCTAAACCAGGGCCACACAAAGCAATACTTCCATCCCGGAAGTAACAACCACCACACACCAAGATGGAGTATTGTGTTCCTTTATTTTATGCCTTTATCTTGAACCCCTAAAAGTATTTAATGTTGCACACAGCTTAAAATATATGATCTATCTAAATTCTAATGATATTTTCTTTTTTTGTGTGTGTGTGAAGTTTTGTGATATGATCTGAATTTACCAAGATGTTAAAGAAAACAGTGAGTCAGTGATATACAGTCATGTACATGTACATGTAAGTACATTCGTACCACAATGGTATGATGTTGAGCTGTTTTCTATTTGTAAAGCTTGTTAGAAAGTAATGTTATCTCTCTGTGTCTGTGGTTTCAGTGTGATTATGTAGTAATGACAGAGCATTGTTTAGTCTCTTCAGTGTCTCCTGCTGTCCTAATGTGGTCATCATTTCTGCCACACTGGGTCCAACCTGTGTGGAGAGGGCAGAGTTCAAGACCATGTTTGAGATATTTTTGTTGTTTTATGATGAATGCTTTGAATAAAACACATAAATTACACATAAACTAAAGAAAACCTGAATGTGTATGATTCATTGTTTGAAATTCATCTTCAAAAATAACACATCAGACTATAATAGTACAACACGTCTGCAGAACGTGCTGCACCTACACAAAATCCATAACGTATTATGCATGGATTGTATTCAAGTATTTTAGGATGATATTCTGTTTATATTTATCCAATGTACATGTATGTAGTATCAGAAAAGATATTGACTGCAACAGGCAAATTCTGATGCAATGTTGACCAAACATCTATGAAAAACATTTTAAAAATCTGTCTTCTGCACATGTGCAGTACATTCTGTCGACATGATTATAGTACAACACTACTCATGCAAGACCACACACGATACATACCTGTCTGCCTGATAACACAAATCTCAGCATCTTCATCAGGGTACTGTATTTGACTGCCTGGTGGGCCTTGGACACATCTCTCAATTTAGGTCCCACTCCCTCCAAGGTAAACTGGTCTGTGGACATGTCCTGTAATGCATTCTGGACTGTTCTGAGAATTGGGCTTGCATGGCTACTGATCATGACCAGTTCCTGTGCAGTAATATCTGGCTGGTCCCACAGATATTGAAAGTCAGCTGAGACTAAATCACTAAGTAGCGTGAAGTGACCCTGAAATGGAAAGGAAGAAAACACCTTTGAAAACTGACTAAAAATCAATGACTACAATGCCCTCATCTGATAAAGGAATTCCATATACATAAAAATTGTGATGAAAAAAATAAAACAATTGACTCTCACCATTCTTGTTTCCAAAACCTTCAAAATGTATTCGTCTGGTAGGACAGAGATGTCGGAAAATCTTGAGGAGAATGTACAGAGAAGAATTAATATCTTCATTCTTCACAGTAAAGGAATGTATATCAAAAAGATATTGATTGTACTTGACTATTAGGCACACTGACTTAAATACATGGATGACATCTGGGCATGTGTTAATACCTTGACCTTGCATAGCCTACCAAACTCTTGCTTTTTTAAATTATTACTCAAACAAATTCATATATATGATGGTAACCAATCCTTCTTAATCTGTTCTGGCACTTTGCTACATAATGTAGCCCAACACCACATGGTGTCTGCTACAGCACCAGGCCCAGGTCATTGACAACATTTGTTTGAAGAAAAAGATGAAGAAACAGAGCAAGAACAATATGTTTTCCTTCATCAAAGGCAAACATACCGGAACACTGTTGATCACCTTTTGCCATACTGCTGCACAATACATTCCCTCAGGCTCCATATTGTCTGAGTCTGTCCGTCGTGTGTCCTGAACATCCTGGTGAGGTGTTCTCTCTGGAACTCCTGTAGTCTGTCCCAGTCCAGCCGGGCAGGGTGCTCAACAACTCGGGCTAGGGAAAACTAAAAAAGTGCAAACAGGAGTTATTCCACACTATTATTACCTCCATAAAAAATGTGATTACAAACTACCGGGTATAGAAAATAAAGTCAGAAAACTTCTAATACCTCAGCCACCATGTCCTCTAGTGTTCTAACTTGCTTGTTGTCCTGGAAACCTGCCCCACAGAATGTGATAAAATTCAACACTGCCTGTGGCAAGTAGCCCTTCTCCTGAGGAAAATAAAAATTGATGATCATTATGAAAATATTTTAAGACAGATAGACATACAAAAATACAAATATTATAGTAATTAAAACTAGAACAAAAATTCCTAGAGTTTCAGACATCCAGGATGTATTGAACTTACCCGAAAGTGGTTGGCAAAGATGTCTCCCTGTCGTTTAGAAAGTTTTGTACCGTCTCTGCAGTGCAACAAGTTCAATGAACATCAGAAACATTTTACTTGTGTACTCAAATAAATCAAACAAAATCCTGAATTATGAGTTTTGGTTTTTGCCAACAAAGCAGTAGTTATGCTTGCCTACCCTGTTCCACAAAACACTTTCCAAAACAGGCAGCATCAACATTACAACTCACAGAGAAACATTCAAAGTAACAATTTGCGAACCAACCAACAACACAATATATACAATCATGTACATGCAGCAGCACACAAATAAAAGTAAGGAAAGTTTCTGTACTTGTTAACCAGAAGGGGTAGGTGTGCAAACTGTGGAGGAGTCCAGCCAAAGGCTCGGTACAGCATCAGGTGTTTTCCTGTGGAGATCAGCCATTCCTGGAGGAGAAGGAGGCACAAATAAATTTTTGTGTAAAGGTAAAGTTAAAGCAAGTAACATGTGGCTTTGCTACGGCTCACATGTATTTAGCCAAGCCACACTGGGTCACCTCTACCCTTTTGTTAGGGACGTCCTGTTGGATGGGACGTAAAGCCGGAAGTGCAGGCACACCTCTAACACATTTTTAAATCTTAAAAGATCTAACATTATACCAAAAAAGAGCAAGGTTCCATGTGATGAGTGGATCATACTTTACAGTCTGGTCTTGAGCAGCTATATATGTACTTACTGTACAAAACTTACCATGTAGGTGTGTTTACCAAATCAAAGAAACAATCCAAACCTGTCCCCTGAGTACATGGGAGATCTGCATTAGGTGGTCATCTACTACGTTAGCCAGGTGGTAGGTGGGGAAACCATCCCCCTTCAGAATCACCTGGGCAGACACAAAACAGACGAGATTGTATATCAAGCCAGTTCCTAAAAGTTGTTAGCCTAGATGCCAGCCTTTTTAGCTTGGTTGTTTCCCTGCCAAAGAGACTACAAAAAGGGAACTCACCATAAATTTTCGGTCGATCTCAAGGTTTCAATGACATCAACGAAAAATTTATGGTGAGTTCCCTTTTGGTGTTGGAACTAAGCTCAAACTGTACAAAAACGATGAAGTTTTCACATAGTTTTTAGTTGTTGACTTACAGGGTCCCCTTCTATACTGGCCACATCATGTCTGGTCACCCCAAACACCAGGTCAGTAAAGGGCTGGGCCTTGTCCTCCAGCTAGGGAAAAACAGCAGAACATTTGGTTAACAATTTTGGTCATCTACAAGAGCAAACGCAGGCAATTACAGTTGCATTGAAAAGTCTGTCACATCTTAAAGCGAAAGACCTTTCCAAAACATATGGTGCATAATTATAAGATGGTGCCCATCACTTCAATAGCCCTTGGGCTGCACAGCATTGTGAAATCGCTACAGCAGGGGGCTGGTCCACTAACAATGTGCTCAATTACCACAATTCCTAATTGTTGAGTGCTAAGCAGAGAAAGCAGTATATACCATTTTGAAGTCTTTGGTATGACTCAACCAGGGATCGAAAACACGAACTTAACCATATGCAAAGCCAATACTCTATTCCATTATCCATTGAGTATTATAAAAAAAGTCTACCAAAGTAATTCCCTCAATTTTCTAGCATTCAATAGATTTGTTGGATCCTTGTGTCTCTAGTACATGTAGTAACTGATATGATTACAATTAAACTTATTTCAATATTTTTGGCCTTTGAACCCCAAATCTTGTTTGCAAAAGGTGATTCATTAGACTGGTTAGTTTCTACCAGTCCCGCACACACTGGGGTAATATGGGGTTGAAAGGGCCCAAAACTGAAATTACTTTATTTGTCCTTTAATCAAACTTCTTCACCTTAAACCTGATGACATGTGGAATGCCATCCTCCAGCCGCCTCCTACATTCCTCCTGAGACAGCTGTCTGCACCTGTTGTCATAGCGAGGCACCTCCTTCCTCCTGGCAGCCTCCTTACGTAACAGCTCCAGGCGGTGGGGGGTACAGAAACAGTGGTAGGCCGCACCTCTCTAAGGACATGTTACAATGCAAAGGAACACTAACTCATTTTTTCTCAGTGTCACTATGAAACCATGGTAACAGGACAGACATCTAAAATGTTCAAAATGCATCAATATCAACTAATATAGCATGAATCTATATATGTATATACTGACCTCAATGAGTTCATGTGCCTTTTCCTTGTAGATGTGAACCCTTTCAGACTGTAAAAAAACAAGTTGTCGTGTGTATATCCTAATAAAGAATATATTACTTGAAATGTAATCAAACAGGGCACTCTTAATAGCCAACCACTCTAAAAAGTCAAATAGATTTAAAAGAAAGGATATATAAGAGGATATATAAAAAAAACATACCTGACGATAAGGTCCATATTTTCCACTCTTGGTTGGTCCTACAATAAGGACAGAACTATCCGTCATTTGTATTTATCATGTTCAAACAGACTGACAGTCATCTTTGACTGCATTTAGTAGGACTACAAAGAGAACAGTTGCATGTACTCAATACTACTAATAGTATAATACTTTTCCCAGTTTACAGCACAGTTCACACACACTTTCACTATCCAGTTTATTGTCTGTTCCCTGTGCTTCGATGGTTAGAGGATGTGCTTGCATACAGATGCTGAGACAAAACTCACCTTCATCAGGCTCCAGCCCCGCCCACTTCAGCATCTCCTCCAGACTCTCTTCAGAACCTGGTACCAACCTGGTCTGGGGAAGAGAAAGGACTCATTACCAATACCTTCATATATGTACACATGGGAATACAACTTAATTACATGTAAGAAAGAAAGAAAGTAGGAAGGAGGAAAGGCTCTAGTGCACAGAACTACAACCTTGTCACAGCCTCATTACTCTGACCTACTGGCAGATTTTCAAAGTGAAATAACAGAAGCATAACAGAATATTTGCACTGTTGACAGGATCTTCCTGTCAATAACAGAATATTTTGCAATGGTGACAGGATCATCCTGTCAATAGTACAACATAGCCTCTTATTGACAGGATCATCCTGTCAATTTTTTTTTATAGTACAACATAGCCTCTTATTGACAGGATGATCCCGCCAATAGCCATTGTCTTCTAAATACACTACCCTGATACCTACCCTATCTGTATCCTCTATCCTCAGTATGAAGCTCCCATTGTGAGCCTTGGTAAACAGGAAGTTATAGAGAGCTGTCCGCAAGCCACCCAGGTGTAGCATACCAGTCGGGCTCGGGGCAAATCTGACCCGCACATCTGGACTTGACTGTAGTACATGACTACAGCACAACTGTCTGACTGGGTGGGGTCCAAGGGAGCTGTACCGTGGTATCTTCAGCAGCAACCGCATAATTTGTCCTCCTTTGATCTTGCTCAAGTGTCACACAAGTCTACTAGTCTCAAAATATCGCTCTTGATCAAGCAAGTCTGAGAGAATTCACCGAAATGTTTCAATATAAAGAACCATCTATAACACACAAAAGGAACACCTGTTTGACATAATTAAAAGGGAATCATACAACTTTCTGTCATAAAATATCACTTAATTTTAGAAGGTAAACACGTTGACACAGACCCAAAAGTTCCAACCATGTGTGGTTCCTTGAGAATCATTTTGCAGCATGCCGTAAAATGAATATGTCGTAAAATGTATCTTTTCTATCAATGGGTGGAAACTACTGGAAAGTACAATGTACATCATTTGAAATGCTTGTGAAATATGAATTACAAGTTCTAAACTTATGCTAAACACTAAATGTGTTATTATTTTCGAAAACTCGAGAGAAATTGTATATTATAGAATTAAAAAGCAGTAACAGATCTCCCCTATATCCTAGTAGACCATTCCATACTTTACCGTAAAACGGGTTGGTACAGAGGTCAGAAGGTCAAGCGGTGGCGAAGGAAAAAGAACAGAGAAAAGATGGTAAAAATTCTGCTTTTATAAGTCCTGTTGACGCAAATTATACCCGTAGATTACTAAAAACTAGTGTACATACCTATACGGCTTTGTAGACGCTTTATGTAAAAGGTGTAGCCCTTGCGTAAGCTGAATTAGGTCTGACTCAACTTGGGTGACGAAATTTCTGGAAGCGAACGAAAGAGCCGACCGAACCTCGTGCGAGCACGCAGTACTGTCCTGTGGTGTTGGAAACCTTGAAACATGGCACAGGATTACCCAAATGCACCACGAAAGCAGCAGGATTTCATTAATAGTCAGAGACCTGTAAGTAAAGGGTAACGATGTTGTGTAAAGAAATGCATCAAGGTAAAAGGAGGGGGAGGGGGGCATGTTGTGTAACATGTACATGCATATGTACCATTTAAAATTTTGACAAAGTAATACTGATCATATATTTCATGATATGCTGTTTTCGACTGACTACAATTTTGTTGATGTGTTTTTCATGTACAGGCGAGTACAATGATAGTGGTGGGTCTGGGTGTAGCTGCAGCAGCATTTACAGGTAATAGTACAATTTCTTACATCAGAATATGAATAAATGCACAATAAATATGTGGTATATGTCATACAAGGGAGGCATATCCATGTTGTCATGATTCCACAGTGGAGAGTCAATGCACAAAATGCAGAAATAATTATAAGACCAACAAAGTTTCACGATTTACAGTACTACCAGGATGTTTTCAGGAATCTGGACTATTAAACAAGTGCATGATATGTGAGAAAATAGACTTTGGTGGAAAGCTACATGTAAATGCACAAGTGGCTACTACAGTTGATGATACTGTTATGATATATTATATTTCATGTTTATACTTGCAGCTCGAGCAGCGATTCGGTGGTCCAAGCCAATCATGGAGAGTGCCAAGAAGTTTGAAAAGTCCATACCGGTTAGTAACAACTAAGTCTGTTATGATTAAAAGTCTGTATGGTATGTGTGACTTTTTGTTGGTTTTATTAAACAGTGATGTGAAAATTACAAATGTTTACAGACCATTTGTCCATTTCAGCTGTTGAACAGTCACTACTACAGAGGAGGGTTTGAACCAAAGATGACCAAGAGAGAGGCAGCACTTGTATTAGGAGTCAGGTAAGTCATGTCCGCATGGTTTTCACACTCTAGACTGCTACTTGCCCTATCTGGCTCAAATTCATGGTACCAGTTCCCTGGGTTTGCCCGCGCATCTGGACACAACTGGAAAAGAGTTGTTTCGTCTTTTAAAACAAAACTGGCAGCCCTATGTATGAGGAAGCTTATGTTGTGAAACTTCTACACACAAAGAAAACCAGCACACTCCTAGATAAATAGTGTGAATGCTTGGTTGAATATGGAAGCCATAGTGAAGCTGCATTGCACCACTAACTTATAGCAGCTAAAGAAAAAGCATCATACCTTGTCATGAGTTGTTTTGTCAGTTTGGAAGTAGCCTACAAGAAATCAAAATCTTGAATCAACAGATCTTTCTGTATCACTTTAGCAATAAACCAACTGCGTGACTTTTGTTTGCGAGTCAAATTACAATATCGAAAGGCCTAGAAACAATGGTAGAAAAGTGATCAATAACAGTGTTTGGTTTTGTTTCCAGTCCATCTGCTAACATGAAGAAGATGCGAGAAGCACACAGGAGAATCATGCTGCTCAACCACCCAGACAGAGGTGAGACTATGTGGAAGTTTGATCATATTATTACATGCTAATGGCATGTCGGACGAGTCAAACCATTGTCAACTCTGATAAACCTAACTCTAACAAGTGCCAATGGAGTTGGTCCCAAAGCTAACTCAAACCCTGTTGATAGTGTTGGTCCCAGTTGACGATGGTCAGATTGGTCCTGATACATGTTCATCTAGCCTCTACCAGGCTTGAGGAGGCGGCTGGAAAGAGTAGAAATCGGCCAAAATAGAGAGATAAGCATGCCAAGGGAGTTTGGCCATTGAGAGAACAGTTTGCCGCCGCCGTCAAGCCTGGTAGATGCTAATGTTCATCTACATGTACCTGCTTATCACACTTTTTAGAATAATTGAAAAATTGCTGACTTAATCTTATCACTATCAGTCAGGAAAGTTTGCAGATTCTTTTCAAGGTCAAGTTAACAAGTTGAAATTTGGAAAGGAAAATATGTTGATGATATACTGATAAATGGCATAGCAGTGATTAGTACAGCAGACACGAGATCAAGAGGTTACAGGTTCTATTCCTGGCAAGATGTATCTTTACGCAACTTTCATTACTCTACCCAGGAGTAAAAAGTAATTATTACCTGACGTTTGTGAGGTAAAAGGTTGTGGAAGGAGAGAGATGGGCTCCGCCTTCCAGTACCAACACACTACCCCTACAGCCTAAAAAGGGACAACCTTTACCTTTATCTTTAGCTAAGTATGCTGACAATAATGAGTATGTTCTACTTTTCCCTGAATTTCAGGTGGATCACCTTACCTTGCTGCAAAGATAAATGAGGCAAAGGATATGTTAGAGGGAGGAGGTACCAAGAGCCCACTACGGTGATGCAACCACAAGACTTCCTACATGTAATAACACACAGGGATGATCTTCCATGGCATTTCTACAGATCTCATTCAGACATGAACACTGTACATTTCAGATCTGTATCATGTACCTTATGTATGTTCTTTGAATTGTGTAAAGGCGCACACAAACTGAACACATATGGTATTACAAAAAACTTCATAAGTTTGACACTGTGCAACATTGTATGGCTAAACACTAGCCAGTCTGATGTTGTGAAAGATTGTGTAAACAGCACACATTGTAGGATAATGTTAGACTCAGAAAATGACCCTCACCAATGGAAAATACATCCTTCTACATGTATATCTGTACAATTTTAATCTTGAATCGCTTGCTTACATTTCATGTGAATGGAGGAAAAGTTCATATTTTGATGGCTTTGGAAGGCAGAAAAATTATTTGTACATATTCAAGACCTTAATACAGATGAATGGACCACCTTCATACATGTTACAAATAAAATTTGTCTTTTTGTGACCTGTTTCATTCAATAGTCATTTGTATTAAAACTATAGAGGCCAACAACTTCCTTTTTTGATTCAGAGTACTATGGAAGTATTGTTTTGGGTGGCTGAGTTCTGGGCTTGTCTCTCTATCTTTAATACCTAGTTGCTTTGGTTGCATGGTGGGTGCGAGGTGCAAGATGATTTTGATTTGATAGGAAGGTTGATCCTGCTGAAGGTGACCCAGTGCACGCACCGGTTTAGGTAGAAATGGACAGAAAAACATGACTAAATTAAAGAGGACAGAAACGGTAGAGAATAAAAGCTAGTGACAATTCAAAGTCTAATAATACATATACATATGCATGTATATACATAACGTGGGCGTAGGTTACGCTCCAGTTGAGCCGAACAAAGACGTACATTGTACGGTCCACAAGTTACAGGTGCCTAGAAGGCCACACAAGTTCCGCTTCCAAAATTTCCTGAAACTTGCTACTTTTGTTTTCACACCGTCCATGGTAGACATTATGTGTACAGATCGCGAGAGAGACGGTTCTGACCCATAGTACATGTTCTCTGAAAGAATGACAAACCTTTTCCACGTAGTGATTTTGTCAAATATTTTGTGTATTTCAGATAAAAGCTACATGTAGCAACCTTCAATATGACACTGCAGAACGCGGATTAAGTGAACTGATGCGTCTCCTTGTTCTCAAACAACCCGAGGGGATACAGAACTCCAGTGTTTTCACTTCCCTTGCCAACCCCTTTGAGGGAGATAGACAAAGTATCAACTTTCAGGAAATTGAAATAGGGAAGTTTCGGGACCGACTATCGTAGCTATATGTGCTTCTGTGCTGTTTTTAGCAGTCTCAGTTGATTTTTAGTAAAGGGTCTCGCTCCAAAATGTCTGGATACACGGTCGTCAGAGTTGTGATGACATGTTTACTATGTATGTCAAGTTGCTGCAGCCAGGAATTCTTCAATGTGTCTATTTATGAGAACGCCACTATCGGGACAGGGATTTTGGACATCCAACCACTAAAGACGGCTCCGTCGGTCAAAGAAGGTGGGTGGACGGTAGAAGGCGATCCGTACAGGCGATTCCAAATCCGCGGAGGTACGCTGTTTGTGAAGAACCCTTTGGATTACGGAGTGCAGAGTGAGTACGTTCTAAACGTCACACGTGATCAGTACGAAGAGAGGGTGATCATTTGGGTACAAGTTGTGGACGTGCCTGGCTATCCTCCTGTCTTTAACACTAGCTGTGACATACAAGCCAGAGACACCCAAAGTGAAACATTTGCACAGTTAACTGTTACAGAGAAAGCACAGAGATTTCGGAGAATTTATTACGGTAACAAAAGGATTGGCGAATATTTTCGTGTTGATATCGGGAATAGCAAGTGCGAAATAAAAGCTGCATGGGCTTTACATACCAGATGGCAAACACAAATAGCTTCAGAAGTGTTGGAAAACCCTGAAGTTTGGGAAAGTTCTACCTGTGCACGTCAGTTACAATCGGCATCAATAATTACCTTGGTGAATCAAAAAACAAACTTAACGGAGATCGCACAACCTATTTTTGGGCCATCAACTAATAATCTATTCTCCCAGACCTGGATGTCCGACCCCAAAGTTGAATTTATTGCTTTATTCCATATACCTTTTATACCAGACTCAAACGGCTCTATCAAACATGCCTGCAACATTAGAATCTCAGAATACTTAGGACTAACAGAATACTTTTTGAAAGACATGTACACTACTATAACATTTGAGGGAACGTTGCAACTGCTGCCCTGCCCAATGCATAGATATGGTCCTGTATGTAAGAGTCAGTGTACGTGTAAAAACGGTGCCAGTTGTCACAGGTTCAACGGGGCCTGCAAGTGTCCACCAGGCTGGCAGGGGGTCATCTGTGACATACCAAAACAGGAACTGTCCATCATCTCCACGCCCAGAAATTCAGATGAACTGTACATCACGAGATCTGTCACCCTTCAATGTCAAGAACACCACGCCAATATTATAATGATGAAGTGGTCGTTTCAACCAGAGAAACAGAGTGGCACCTTTAAGCCTAGGCCTTTGCATGTGAAAAACGGACGAAAATTGACAATAGTGAATCTTCAGCCTGAAAACAATGGTATGTACATCTGCCAAGCGCACACATCAGAGGAAAATGCTATGAGTGCAAACTTCACCCTTAATGTATCTTCCTGCCCACCCAATCATCATGGGTGGAGGTGCAACGAGACTTGCAACTGTCTGCATGGCGCTTACTGTGACCGATGGGACGGCTGTGTTTGTCCGAAAGGTTGGAGAGGAAACAGATGTGAACATCTCTGTGAACCGGGGTTGTTCGGACTGAAATGTAAGAGAAGTTGTGCCTGTAAGAATGGGGCCTATTGTAGTCCTAGTGACGGAACATGTAACTGCACGGCAGGTTGGAGAGGAACGACGTGTAGCCAGCCATGCGAGAAGGGGAAGTTCGGACACAACTGCCAATCTGACTGCACCTGCAAGAACAATGCCAGCTGTCATCACGTGGACGGCAGCTGCACCTGTGTCTCCCCATGGTCAGGATCGAACTGTGATGTCATCAAGCAGCTGGATCTTCAATCATCTGCTCTCATTAGTGTTTCTCTTGTTTTAGGCTTCTTTGCTTTTTTGGCCATCGTAGCATGTAAGAATAAATGGCAGTTTATTTCTGTGTATAAATGTAACCCTGTAGAGGAACATGCTCTCTGTGAGTTGAGGAAAATGGAAGAAGACCTGGCAGAGAAGTTACGCCCGGGATGGCTGCAGCGCTGGCAAATCGACAGCAGTAGGCTGACATTAGGAGATACAATAGGAATGGGTGCCTTCGGTCTGGTCACACAAGCCAACCTAAGGTTAGCCAATGGGCAACGAACTGTTGCTGCCAAGATGGTCCGTTTCAAGGACAAACTGTGCTACAAGGACTTTTATAGAGAAACTGCGATACTTACAGTCATACATGAGGAAAATGGATACAACCCTGGAAAATCTAACATCATCCAACTGTTTGGATTCAACACCAAGTCGAATCCAAAGTTCTTGCTACTTGAGTACGCCAGTAAAGGAAACCTCTTGAACCTCTTAAGACAACAGGAAAGAGAAGTTCCCACTGTCTTACTTGCTGTATTTTGCCATTGACATTACACAGGCCCTCAGTCACCTGAAACGTCTACGGATTTCCCACCGCGACGTGGCCGCTCGTAACGTTCTAATCACCCAACAGAATATCGCCAAACTTGCCGATTTCGGACTAGCTCGCGACGTTTACACTACGGCACAATACATTCCCGTCAATCGCCAAGGCGAGGAACAACGTCTGCCGTTAAAATGGATGGCGATCGAGTCCCTCCTACATCTTCAGTTCTCGTGCGAGAGCGACCTGTGGTCCTTCGGTGTGCTTCTGTGGGAGATTGTAACAGGTGGGACGGACCCCATGTACGGCAACACACAACATCCGACCTGTCAGCAGCTGGTGACGATACTACAGCAGTGGATCCGTCTGGACATGCCGGCAGAGTGTCCTCCAGACCTGTACGCCATCATGAAGTCATGTTGGAGGGTTGACCCAACAGCAAGGCCGAAACCGGATGTGCTGAGAGAAAAACTGGTTCGTGAACAAGAAAAACTGAACCCACACCAAGTATGCATTGAGAGGATAACAACTGTATGATTCTTCATGTATAGTAAAATGCTTTCAGGTTTTCTTAATATTATACGTACAAACACGATTTTAGCGTTCATCTAGAAGTTGATGCCTGACCTGTATATAGATGATGAAGAATGTGGACACAGAAATACAATAGTTTGATGCCGTTTATTTCCACGACACATGCATCACTCAATCGTATGAACGTTAATTAAATAACATAGGATATTAGATCAGTTTGCTCATATGTGACGTATTGCATCTCTTAGTTAATTGCCATGATTACAGTTTATAGTTTGATATACAGTTTACAGTTTGATATAGAGGAAGAACTATATCAACTACATCTAAAACTGAATGTCTTTCAAGAGGTCTAGATAATGGGATGAATCTAAGGTTGAAGCCCAGACCAAAGAAGTTTTGGCAAGAAACATAAAATTAAGCAAAGTTGTAGGTAGCCAAGGGGCTATTAAATCACACCTCACATTAGTAACGTAGATATACTACCTTATTGAGCAACGTAGTGTATGCAATCTTTAATGTCTCCCTCACATGTACACCCACTCACTTCATGTATGTAAATTATCACTTGTTCACTTGCAATTAGCCCACGGGCAAGAATTGTCAAATAAACTTACTATTAACCGAATTAGGAACAGCATGATTGTTGTGATGGTTCAAGGATTGTCGATACTAAATGATGGTCAGGGAGCAGATTTTCAAAGATAAAGAAAATGGAAATTTGTTAAGCCCTTCTGATTCAATCAACAAGAAGAGCCAAAGCACATACAATAATCAGCCCCAATACTTCCCCAATTCAATGTTCCGCAAAGTTTATAATTACCTTCCTCCAAAGGCCTGTAAGGGGGAAACCCAGAATGAACTATATATCACCTGGGGCACTTACGGATGACAAAAATACCTTGGATTTCTACAGTTCCTTACTTGTGTGCTTACTGCCTGAAAAACGCACGAGACTATCAAGATAATGTACGATTTGACAGAAATGGTCTCTCCTACTGCATAAAAACATTGACCTTCATAATTGGTAACATTAATCATACAGTGCGAAAACCAGAGTAGCACGTTTCAAGAAATGTAAAAAGCGTAACTTATGTTACCTCCTGATCCCAGTTACTATGAGTAACTCGAGGACCACCTTTGTTCGACTTGACCCAAGTGTAACCTACCCCCAAGCTATTTTGCCTTGAATTGTCACCATGTTTTAACTGGCTACCATTTCTGTCTTCCGCTTGAATGTGAACAATTGCAACAGGTCCTGTACTTTACAGCTCAGATACTTTAACTAATGCTTGTTTCATTGTCCTAATTTCTAAACCACGCAATCATATATGCCATGTGTATAGCATTTTCATTTCAGGAATTAGAACGCCTCGTCCCTGAAACTAGCTACTTCCGTGTCTTTGTCTTCAAAATTCATTCCCAACCCGTCCTTTTAAAATAATGTCACATTTTGCATAACGACAACAATGCTGCTCCCACTGCTGTAAATAGTAAGTTTATTTGCAACTTCTTGCCCGTGGGCTAATTGCAAGTGAACAAGTGATAATATATACATGTATATTGATACAAGTGAGTGATTATATATGTTAAGACAAACAGGGGTTACACTACTATAGCAGTAAGGTTTATAGTAATATATATACGTGCGTATACCTTCCTTAACTTTTGCTATTTCATTTAATTTTTAATATTGACTTGTTTAGTCTGGTGACGTTCATCATATTTTCATGGCATCTGAGAGGGCATTAACTTAATTTACTCCTGTCAAATATAGGTGTTCTTTTATGTTGAATCATCAAAGATGTACATAAACAAAGACATGCAATTTAACAATACATCACATATTGCAATTGAGTCAACTGATCTCATGACCTATACAATATTAACGTGTTAGAGCGAGGCATGCGTAAGAATGATACATGTGTGGAGGAAATAAACGGCATAATACTATTATTTCTTTTCGATTAACAGTTGCTTCACCATCTATATACAGGTCAGGCATAATCTTCTAGATGGTCTCTGAAAATCAGCTTTGCATATTATAGAAAAACTGGAGAGCAGATTGCTATGCAAACAAGATCATACTGTTGTTATCGTCTCAATCAATACTTGGTGTGGATTCAGTTTTTCTTGTTCACGAACAAGTTTTTCTCTTAACACATCTGGCTTTGGCCTTGCTGTTGGGTCAACATTCCAACATGACTTCATGATGGCGTACAGGTCCGGAGGACACTCTGCCGGCATGTCCAGACGGATCCCCTGTTGTAGTATCGTCACCAGCTGCTGACAGGTCGGATGTTGTGTGTTACCGTACATGGGGTCTGTCCCACCTGTTACAATCTCCCACAGAAGCACACCGAAGGACCACAGGTCGCTCTCGCACGAGAACTGAAGATGTAGGAGGGACTCGATCGCCATCCATTTTAAGGGCAGACGTTGTTCCTCGCCTTGGCGATTGACAGGAATGTATTGTGCCGTAGTGTAAACGTCGCGAGCTAGTCCGAAATCGGCAAGTTTGGCGATATTGTGTTGGGTGATTAGAACGTTACGTGCGGCCACGTCACGGTGGGAAATCCGTAGACGTTTCAGGTGACTGAGGGCCTGTGTAATGTCAATAGCAAAATACAGCAAGTAAGACAGCAGGAGCTTCTCTTTCTGTTGTCTTAGGAAGTTCAAGAGGTTTCCTTTACTGGCGTATTCAAGTAGCAAAAACTTTGGATTCGACTTGGTGTTGAATCCAAACAGTTGGATGATGTTAGATTTTCCAGGGTTGTATCCATTTTCCTCATGTATCACTGTAAGTATCGCTGTTTCTCTGTAAAAGTCCTTGAAACACAGTTTGTCGTTGAAGCGGACCATCTTGGCAGCAACAGTTCGCTGTCCAATGGGTAACGTTAGGCTAGCTTGTGTGACCAGACCGAAGGCGCCCATCCCTATCATATCTCCTAATGTCAGCCGACTGCTGTCGATTTGCCAGCGCTGCAGCCATCCCGGGCATAACTTGTCTGCCAGGTCTTCTTCCATTTTCCTCAACTCACATAGAGCTTGTTCCTCTTCGGAATGATGTTTATACACAGAGATAAGCTTCCATTTTTTCTTATATGCTACAATGCCCATAAAGGTGATGAACACAAGAACAAAGGAAACACTAATGAAAGCAGATGATTGAAGATCTAGTTTCTCGATGACATCACAGTTCGATCCTGACCATGGGGAGACACAGGTGCAGCTGCCGTCCACGTGATGACAGCTGGCATTGTTCTTGCAGGTGCAGTCAGATTGGCAGTTGTGTCCGAACTTCCCCTTCTCGCATGGCTGGCTACAAGTCGTTCCTCTCCAACCTGCCGTGCAGTTACATGTTCCGTCACTAGGACTACAGTAGGCCCCATTCTTACAGGAACAACTGCTCTTACATTTCAGTCCGAACGACCCCGGTTCACAGGGCAGTTCACATCTGTCTCCTCTGAAACCTTTCGGGCAAACACAGCCGTCCCATCGGTCACAGTAAGCGCCATGCAGACAGTTGCAAGTCTCATTGCACCTCCACCCATGATGATTGGCTGGGCACGTAGTTACATTGAGTGTTAAGTTTGAACTCAGAACATTTCCTTCTGATGTGTTGGCTTGGCAGATGTACATACCATTGTTTTCAGGCTGAAGACTCACAAGTCGCAATTTTCGTCCGTCCTTCACATACAAAGGCCTAAAGGAGCCCTTCTGTGTCTCGGGTTGAAACGACCACTTCATCATTGTAATATTGACATGGTGTTCTTGACATTGCAGGGTGACAGATTTAGTTATGTACAATTCATCTGAGCTTCCGGGTGTGGAGATGATGGACAGTTCCTGTTTCGGTATGTCACAGATGACCCCCTGCCAGCCTGGTGGACACTTGCAGGCCCCGTTGAACCTGTGACAACTGGCACCGTTTTTACACGCACACTGACTCTTACAGAAAGGACCATATCTATGCGGAGGGCAGGGCAGCAACTGCAATTTTCCCTCAGCTTTTACAGATGTATCTTTTAAAAAGTCTTCTGCTAGTCCGAAGTATTCCGAAATTTTAACGTCGCAGGTATGTTTGATAGAGCCCTCTGAGTCTGGTAAAAAAGGCAATTTGAACTAGAAAGGCCGACATTTGCTTTGGAGCAAATACAGCAATGGCTTCACCACATTTTACGACATGGCAGGGAAAGAATGAGAAACACAAGGGAAAACAATGCTTTACATTGATATAACTATAGTATGAAGTAACATACAACTAAGACTACAACAGTTGGATAGCTATTCCCTACATTATTGGTTAGGATTTTTAATTGCATAATGCAAGCTGTTGATTTTCAAGAAAAAAAGAAGTGTTCATGCCCCGCATTCCAATGCTGGAGCAGGAAAGCTTGAAATACCTACCAAAACACTTGAATACAGACATACTGTCAGTATGGAATGGATCTGAGCAGGTATTAATTAAGTTAAGCCTGTTAAATTCCAACAGCCAATCAGCAAGGAGAATAGAGGAAAGCTGCATGCCTATTGGTTGATGCCCTGCATTCCATTGTGATGACTCATGCCCAAATGTGGTAACACTGCACACTAACTCAGTAATACATTTGCTATAACACAGCCAAAAAACTCAAATAAAACCATTCTAAAAGCCTGTATCACAAAAATTTAAAAAACGCCTAGGGGTATTTGCCCACTGTACCTCCATACCAAATTTCAGGACCTTAGGCCCTAAAATGAAGAAGCTGAATCCATTTAAAAAATGGCAGGAGAAGAAGGAGAAGGAGAAGGAGAAGAAACATCAGAAAAAGCAATATGGGTTCACCACCACTTCGTGGTGTGGTGAACCCATAATAAAGCAATGAATTCAACACTGGAGTCGGCCATCCAACTATGGGAGAGAAGATTTTCAGCTGATGCCGCAAATAGACGTTGTGCGGTATCTCTAATGTCTCTTTTATGATTTAGCAAAGTAATGAATGACGCCGACTGTAACTGCCGTCCACAGGTAGTATGTTCCCAACCGTTGTAATGTTTTATGATTCTGGAAGCTGCTGCTGTTTCATCCCTGGAATGAAAAGCTCGCGCACCTTTTATTTCACACATGCTATTCTCGATATCAACACGAAAATGTTTACCATTGCTTTCATTACCGTAACGAATGCTTTTATATCTCTTTACTTTGTCCGAAACAGTTAACTGTACAAATGTTTTCCCAAGCTGTGTGTCTTTCGTCGGTATGTCACAGCTAGTGTTAAAGGCAGGAGGATATCCAGGCACGTCCACAACTTGTACCCGAACGGTGACCCTACCTTTGTTCTGTTCAGGTGTAACATGTAGAACGTACTCACTCTGCACTCCATAATCCAAAGGGTTCTTCACAAACAGCGTACCTCCGCTGACTTGGAATCGCCTGTGTGGATCGTCTTCCACCGTCCACCCATCTTCTTTGACCGACAGAGCCGTCTTTGGTGGTTGGATGTCAAAAATCGCTGTCCCGATAGTGGCATTCTCGTAAACAGACACATTGAAGAATTCCTGGCTGCAGCAACTTGACATACATAGTAAACATGTCCACAATACTCGGACGAACGTGTGTCCAGACATTTTGGAGCGAGACCCTTCTCTCTTACTTACAATCAACTGGGACTGGGAAACAAGAAGTGAGGAAGCACCTATACTTAAGATGATCGGTCACTTTCTCATGTTCCTCAAAGTTTATAATTGGCTTCCTCGAAAGGGCCTGTAATTATAAGGGGGAATTATAAGGGGGAACCGTGTTTGAACTATATATCACCTCAGGCTCTTAAGACACAAAAGAAACGTCAGAGATTATTACAGGGCCCTTACCCGTGTGTTTACTGTCTAAAATACGCATTGATGTTTGACATTTTACAAAATCACTCCGGTAAAGGAGCCCTTATTTCCTAACGTTCTTGATAGAATGTGAATCGCTTCTCCTGCGATCTGAATACGGTGATAACATGATAACATCGATCCTATGATATGAAAACCAGAGTAGGGTGTTTGAAGAACTCTGGAAAGCGGAACTTGTGTGACCTCAGTAACTATGAGTAACTCGAGGACCGTCATTGTTCGGCTCAACTCAAGCGGAACCTACCCTCAAGATAGTTGGCCTTTAAGCGTCCGAATCTGCTCGCCAATGGTGATTGGCCAAACCTGAGGTGGGTCATCCAATCAGCAGACCCTGTCCAACGTGGTACGTTTTAATTATGCTAATTATGTGACATCATGTCCAGAAGGGTAGTCTTTTTTTGCAGAGAAGCGACTGAGACAGCGTGTGTACTAAAACTAGAAATAGGCTGTCACCCAGGCTAGGTGTGATCTCCATTGTGCACCTATCTACTTTCCAGTTTTCTATATACACATACAAGACATTTTTATCATATATGAGCCAAAATGAATAACTGTATGTGTATATAAATGATGAACCAAACTGGAGACAGAAAAAGAAGTCTTGTGTCATTTATTGCCTCCACACTTCCCCCAGGCTAACATATGCTTTGCTCTACCATACCACTCTAAACGTCAAAAAATTGTTTTACAATTTGTAATTAACATACCCTTGATTGCTTGTTCAAGTCACACAAGCTTTCCAAAAGCTCACACTGCCATACAGCAGTTACATCCTTACAAGATTTAGAATCAAGACATTTTGTAGCATGACAAATCAGCATTGTGTATCATAGATACTAGTAAAATCAATGTCCATATTGTATGGCAAAGAGCACACATCTTTGGAGAATCTTAGAGCAAACATAGAAGGGTAGCCTGGTGTCCAAACCTACTTTAACTACCCAGTAATCTTAAATTTTTCTGCAAATAGAGAGGACATAAGAGACTCTGCAGCTAAAATAAGTTTAGACACAAGGCTAATAAAGGGAAGCTATTGCTGAGGGTTGTCCTTAGTGTAGGCAGCCAGGTGGTGAGTGTTGACTCAGGCCTTCAGGTGTTTAGCATGGTGCTTGATATGGTCATCCATGAACGAGGCCATGAAGTAGTAGCTGTGGTCATAGCCCTGAAAGGAAGCAATATATTTCAGTAATGTATGAAGCATAGTAACTGTTATTATCTTCACGAAAATACCTAATATACAGTTTTTGGTATGTAACATCTAATAATATAATTCTAGGGCCAGGTCACTTACTATACATACCTGTACATGTATCTGAACACCCCCTCCCCCCAAGAACACCCACCCTGAGATTGAGTTTCAGCTGATTGACAAGGTTGTGACCTGGTATGCCCTAGGTAGTAGGATGTGATATATGCTAGGAATGTGTACTGTATGAAATATGGTGTACATGTAATTATGCCATGCAATCATATGCCATTGAGAAATAATCCATTTCATAATGTAATTTAATCAGGTATTTTCCAATGACCATACAAAACATTTCCAATACAACACAAAAATAAAACACTTTGCAGAAGTCTAAAATCTCTGATTTCTTGTAAGATTTGATAATCAGAAAAACATAACTGCCAGGTGTCCTACCTCCTGCATCCTCAGGACCACAGGAACCTTACTCTCCGCACAGGCGGCTACAAAGTTATCCGGCAGCAGCTGGCCAGCGGGCAGGAAGTTATCAGCTGTGCCCTGGGGGTTCAGACTGGTTGTTAGTAGATCATACAGAAGCATTTGTATCAAATGAATAGAGATGAACAGGGTATAGACTGTCCTGTTTAGGACAACAAACAAGGTACAATATTGCAAAGTAGCAGAAACATTTAAAAAATCCACCTCCTTACCTGATCAATGAGTATGTCCACTGGAGGACCTTGGTACTTCTTCACCAGCTCACTAGCATCATACTCCTGGAAATGGCAGAAAACAAAATGGCATTCAGAATTATGGATGCATTCTCTTTGAAGGAAGGGTAAAATCTTTACACTACTGCTATAGATTACATTGCAAACTTTAAAAAAATACATCCATGTACAGCATCAAGGACATTGAGCAAGAACAACTTCAGAAGCAGAACTTTATTGCAACACAATTGTAGCAAGTACAATGCTTGGCAACTTGTACATATATAGAAGTTGAACTATTGCTAATATCTAACATTTCTAAGAGACTAAGCTACTTTTATACACAAAAATTTGAAGACCTTGTACCTACACAAAAACATTTACTATAAGGTAAATTATTCATGTAGGTAATAACAGTGAAGACTCTCTAATTATGCTAATAATCTAACAACTCATAAACAATATATATATATAATTATCAAAATACATGTACATGATCTTTTCAACATAGGGTCTATATAAAACAGTGAGTTATATTTTTGAATGCAACTGTTTTTACCTTCCATGTCTCTTGGTTACTTCCCAGGTAGCCAGAAAAAGCCTTCTGTCCCCAGGGACAGGAGATGGGGTTACAGATGGGGGCAAAGGCTGACACTGACTGCAGGGGAGAAAAAAATCATATCATACCAAAGATGATACTTTTCAATAGATATGGCCTGTCCTTGGTGCTGAAAACCATCCAAAGAAAAAACCTGTAAAAGGTGCTGCTTGCCATTTACACACAAACACACCTGTCCTTGGTGCTGAACGCCATCCATATACAAACACACCTGTTCCTAGTGCTGAACATCATCCACATACTAACACATTTGTTCTTGGTGCTGAAAACCATCCACACACAAACACACCTGTCCTTGGTGCTGAACAAAATCCAAACACAAACACACCTGTCCCTCGTTCTGAACACCATCCATACACTAAAACACTTGTCCCTGGTTCTGAACACCATCCATACACTTACATACCTGTCCCTGGTGCTGAAAACCATCCATACACTACTACACCTGTCCTTGGTGCTGAACGCCATCCATAAACAAAAACACATGTCCCTGGTGCTGAATATCAGCCACATACAAACAAGCCTGTCCCTGGTGCTAAATATCATTCACACATAAATAAACCTGTCCCTGGTGCTGAACAACATCCACATACAAACACACCTGTCCCTGATTCTGAACACCATCCATACACTTAATGTTACATACCAGTCCCTGGTGCGGAATAATTTCTCATCTTTGATATCCTAGTATAGGCAAAGATACATCAAATACCAATACAATGATTCATACACACTTTAGCACAAAAATGTCATACAAACCCTGTATTTCCCTGGGTTCTTCAGGTAACAGATCAGAGCACCATGGCCACCCATGCTGTGGAGAAAACAACATTCAAAGTTAATGACTTTGAAAAAAAATAGTCATCTAAAACTACAAAATGTATAGATTAATTCCGAGCAGCACCAGTAACAGTAAACTACATAGCTCTAAAGTTCCAAGAGTCTGAAATCTCAAATTTCTTGTTTCTACTTCATCAAAAAAATCTGAATTCACTCTCCTCACCTGTGCCCAAAGACAGACTGCCTGTCAGAGTCCACTGGGAAGTTACTGTTCACCACTGATGGGAGCTGAAAGTAGAACAAACAATAGATACTGTGGACCCTTGAAACATAAGTGAAACAGTATACATGAAAAAGCAACAGTTACTGTATTATCGCAATACACAATACACTGCACTAACACATCAGTATTATCTACAAGTACAGGTACTAATGGCTTTTTCATTGTCCTGATCTATCGACTCAGAAAATGGCCTCAAAGCTGACAGTATTTCAAATCTTTGTATTTGTTCAATGCTGTTAGAATCAACCAAAAGAAGGCTGGATATATCATTCTAAACTACCAGTAATTAAGAACTGTTTCCGGAGCTTCTGTAAGCAAATACTGCATGGAACAACATA
Organism: Branchiostoma belcheri; assembly: GCF_001625305.1. NCBI lineage: Eukaryota > Metazoa > Chordata > Leptocardii > Amphioxiformes > Branchiostomatidae > Branchiostoma > Branchiostoma belcheri. The sequence goes on along the minus strand of NW_017804032.1, from coordinate 1,828,195 downwards.
AGGCTACTAGTAGGCTAATTTTAGTACAGATAAATAGTTCTTGCATAAGGTATAAGTAACCATGTTTTGCTTATAAACGTAAGATTTTTTAACCTGCACTTTGAAAAGTAATGTTAGGCAATACAGTGATTGTGAGTGTAGGGTGAATGTTGGTTGGAGCCTCCTACACCCTACCTCTTCAGTAACATATGAATACATCCTGTAGTTGGTCTTCCACTTGTCTTCTGTGGCATTCACATAGAACCCTGCTCCTGTACCAAAGTCCCAGCCATCCTCCTCTCCCTCAATGTTGCAGCCACCTGGGAATGAGGTAAGTATCTATTAGTCAACTACAATGTACATATCCCAACACATAAAAACAGGTCACAGATGGAGTATGATCAGATTCTACTGGTAACATAAAGAAATAAATGAATGACAGAAAACATTATAGTTCCAGGGTAATTTTTCCTTTTGAGATATTTTTGTCATTGCTATTGCAAGTACTAGTAGCTGGTACTAGTATGTTACACCGAAGGGCAGTTGTACCGGCTATACAGATACAGATACTACAAAGTCTCTTTTTCGAGCAATTAGTTCAAAATAGGCACAAAGTTCATCTGTGTTGGTAGAAGTCATTATGAACAAGATTGAAAGTTGTAATTGCCAACACAAAAAATTTGGGTGAGTCCAATTTTTTGTGTTGGCAATTACAGTTCAATTTTGTTCAAAGGCTTCAGGTAATTAGATAATAAACAATGGTAGTATCCTCACGAGGGCTGGTGTCGGGAGCGATGATGATGATTCCGTGTTCGGCGGCCGCCCGCTGTGCACAGGCCTTGGTGACAAAGTTCTGCTCAGTACAGGTGAGACCAGACAGCCAGTACAGCACAGGGCACTTCCCTGACTCTGCCTGGGGAGGCAGGTACACACCGAAGTTCATCTTACACTTCAGCCAGGTGCTGTGGCAGGGAACAGAACACTTGTTTAAAACCTTTGATAACTTAATATGAATGCAAGCATATCAAACAAGAAATCTGAGATTTCAGATTTCTAGGAAGTGTTCTGGGCATCTATCCGAAGGTGAATGTATTGGAATGGAATTGCACATGATCTTGGGGCAATACTGGTACCCAGTTGAATTATATCATAGAATAGATTATTGCTCATATGACTGTATGACACAACTCCATCTGGTATTACAACATGTATTTATGTTTCATACCATGATTACACAGAACACATTTCTGGCCACCTCTTCACAGACATGCACCACATCCTAGCTACGAACCAGGGCATCGTGGGTCAAACCCTTTTAATCAGCTGAAACCCAACCTCTCCGCATCCACTTCTGATCCTTGCTGCCGAAGACAAAAACACCAAACAAACTCCCAATTGCTGCCCAAAACAATACTTCCATGCCAGAGGTAAACACAATGTTGCATAAAGGAATTCTCATACGATACTGGATACTACACGTAACATTTACATATGGTACAAAGATCAAACTAACCTCTCGTGGGAGAACACCTTCTGAAAACCACCAAACATCTTGTTGCTGGAGACTTCGGAGACTGCCATCTTGACTGCTGCACAGGTGGACAAATACAAGAGGAAACTTCAGTACTGCACTGTCAGAGCTCGAATTACATACAATATACCATCTGCATATGCAGGTTTAATAGTGCAGGTAAAATGTGCAGTTATTTCTGATGTCTACCCGCACCGGTCCATATCAGGGGTTTATATTATGAACGTGGCTATATACACACCCGGTGTGTATATAAAATCTATTTGTCTTTTATATACACACTCGGTGTGTATATAAAATCTATTTGTCTTTTATATACATAACCGGAAAGTTGATAGGGCAGACATTCGAATGATCTGTCGCCGGTGGGTTATCCAGAGTCACCAAAGGGACCGGGGCGAACCCCGGGTTGGTCTTGGTCTGATAAATGCACGCCAGACCGTGAGGTCGGCGCTTCTTCCGCATGTATTAGCTCTAGAATTACCACAGTTATCCATGTAGGATGTGACGATCAAAGGAACCATAACTGATTTAATGAGCCATTCGCAGTTTCACTGAGACAGTTTAAACTTGCACGCGCATGGCTTAATCTTTGAGACAAGCATATGACTACTGGCAGGATCAACCAGGTAGCGAGGACGCCAGGGGCGGGCGCTGACCGGTCTCGCCGCCGCCGCTGGGAGCGGAGGGTCCCGGGCCCCGCGCAAGCGGGGCGGTCCGCTCTCCACTCGACCGTCAGCACAGAGACGAGCGGCCGCACCGCCAGGGCGGTCGGATCTCTGACCGCCGAGTCCCTGTGTTTTCGAACTTCGGTGGGGATTTCCGTGTTGTTTTTTGATTTTCATCATCGACTAAGATAAACTTGAAGACCGAGGTTTAAACTTGGTGCCCCTGAATCCTCAAACACTCACAAAAACCCAGGTTTTGGGCCTATCAAGGAGGCTAGTATTTCGGTGTGTATATAAAATCTATTTGTCTTTTATATACACACCCGGTGTATATAGCCACGGCGTTATATTATATACACTTTTTGTATATACTCAGTACATGAACATGTGAATGTGGATTCTTATTTGCTGCATTGGCTGTCACCAATTAAACAGTATAAATAAATTATATTGACAATGATTTATGAATATTTTTCGTAGGGATGTATTGCCTTTGGTATACGATCCATACTTCCCAAATTCTGAGTGGTGCAGGTAAAATTTATCTGGTACCCTAAAAGCTAAACACGATCTTTGTGCTACCATGACACCCTGACACACCCCCTAACCCCCCTCCCCTCCATAATTCCCACGTGCCTGATTCCTTGGTTACAAACATAGAGTCTCTAAACTTGGTAAATGTCATTCCTCAAATCATGATATACTATTGACTACATTTAACCATCCTTAAACACCGAATAAAAACCTACGAAACGTCAAAACTTACTTTTCCAGAACTGTGCACGCATGGAGGCCAAAGGTCACAGTAAGGCACCTGCGCAGTGTAGGAGAAAGTTGAAATGGACTTTTCGGCTTTCAAAAATTATTTTCTTACTTCTTATGACACCAAAAGAAACCTTCTACTTTCCATTATCATATCTACAAATATTTCAATGTCTCAAAATAGATTTTACGTATTATATTAACGATAATTTGCTACGACATTTCTTCCACTCCCCCTCAAATAATGGACTAGTCAAAAGGTTACTTTCGGTCATTCCAGGTGGCAATATGGAAGCAAGCTCTCCAAAACGGCAACCTGCTTCGGCTAAAACATCGCTTAGGCCAAAAACTTGACCATCTCCGATTTTTTCAACGTTAGGACCGTAACCATAAAGTAGGGAGATGTCTGTGGTGAAGTGTTTCAGCGTCTAGAGTAGCGAAAAACGGAGAAAAACATCGTTTTAGACACGTCGAAATTCATTTTTAAATTTTTGGTGGACGGAAAAAAAAGATGGAGGCAGACACAGATCGATTGACAGAGAGACGCGACTCGCAGGATTCCAGGCCGCGGGCGACCATGTACATTGTTTACATACAGTGCTGTGAGTAAAATATTTTCTTGGTTTAAGCGTTATTACAAGAGCGATAATGTACCAAGTATTGTGCTGCAAAGAAAGGGGCGGGGCCCTGTTTACTGACAGAATGTGATGCCTTATAAATTGTACATGTAAATTGTGACGTTACGTTTGTCATGGATATAAAGCAGTAGAGGTACAGTTCGAGTGATATAGGAGTGTGGTATCTTAGTACATCTACAGGGGCTATTAAATTAAAATGTAATTGTATTTATTGGCAATAAAACATATTTTAAGGGCCGAAGCACAGGCAGAACTAAAAGCTGGTAATGGCTGACCCACAAAACGTACAGACGACACGTAATGCAAGAGAACGAACAAACGTATTAGAATCTAATAAAAAATACTGGGTCAACTTCTTCTCGGTTAATTTTTTTAGGTACCCCAGAGCCATTTATTACATTTCTCCCACTCCCAGCAGTTTGAATCAAACAGGAACAGGGGAATTTATTTACATGGTAAATAGACTGTGTACTTTTTGGTTGTGGCTATCATAAGCTTAATTACTGTCACTCACCTTCCAAATATCAAATATACCAGGCACAATATGGTAATATGGTATATTAAGTACTAGTACTTGACTAACTATCATATTTTATAACAGCAGCATAGATTACCAACTTGCTGATTTGGCATGGTTAAATAACACAAAATTTGTAGATAATTAAATCATCAAGACATCAGTAGCTAATGTTATTCTTCTTTTTGTTGAGTCTAAGTGTTACGAGGGACCACTCAAACCAGGGAGAACCTTTGATCTTTTTGTTAAGTGTGACAGTGATGTCTTTTTTCAATGTGGTCCTTGGACAGCTTTGCTCAAACATGCATGAGACCTCCATTTAATATCCCATTTTGTGAACATCCCTAGTCAAAGTCAAGTACAACATCGGACAGAGCATGCCAGACATACACAGACATACACACAACATTAAAATGTTACATGTGTATGTCTGGTTTACAAATGTGGCAAAAAATTATATTGATTGCAGACATCTGCTTAAGTGAGTCTTTCTAAAGTTTTTTTTGTGGTTTACAACTTAATACCTGTTTTGATTTTGTGTGGCATTTACAAGTTTTATATACATGTATATCACTATTATGCCTCTTGGCTATTGAAGGATGTAAACTGATTTACAGTAGACAGTTCTCCGTATTTGTTTATAGAAAAATATGGTATTAGATCATAGATTTGACCACCTGATAGAAGATTGTCTCCCGGATCATCCCATACTCATCACAAACTTGATGAGGCAACTGCATTTAGAATGTTATATTTTTAAATATTTTTCTTTTCAGATTTTGTGACAATTGCAACCATTCTGGGCACAGGAATTCTCGGTGAGTAAATTTATACTACTTCTACCTTCCAAGTAACTTAACTATAGGCTCAATTAACAGATGATAGGTTCATTGACCAAGAATATGTTATGTTGCATTTTATTAGATAATAAAATGTTCCTCGTGTTTGTGTAAATTTGAATTTTCAAGCCTTTTGACTTTTTTTAAAATAAAGAGTATGAATGTTTATCATGTACAAAATGTATACAATCATGTACTACGTGTTTGTTTTACACTTCAGGTCTCCCAGTGACTCTGTCCCACTCAGGACTGTACCCATTCCTAGTGTCATTTCTCATAGGTTTTGTTATACAGGTGGGTATGCAAATTATGCATATTATTACTTCAGGGTACAGAACTGTTGTGGTGGCTGAGCTGTGGGTTTGTGTGTTCTCTGTCAGGTGCCAGACAGAGTAGGTTGACAGCAATGTGGGTGGAGGAAAGATTGACAGGCAGACACAGGAAAAGCTAACAAGGCTGGCATACAGGCTACTTCAGTCACTCTTCTGAGAATCTGTAGTGGTCAGTTATAAGTTTTAATTACTAGTAACAAACATAACAGCAAAACAAACAAGTCAATGGGTCCAATATGTGGTGGTAGAGCTTTGATATATAGAATATTTGGGACATACACAGTAAAATACATGTATGTCATGTTAATGATACATTTCTTTCCAACAGTGCTTGCTGGTATATTTCTTTGTGGAGATCCTGCAAAGAGCATATGCAGCTCAGGAGCAGATATCCAAGGTAGGGTGTGATTTCTTTTATCCTTGGAAGACCGTGAAGTTAATCTACTGGCTTAATCAATACAGTCTAATGATCTAATTTAGACTACAGTAAGTACATATTGTTAAGGGGTAGTCGGTACAATTCTTTGGGAATAAAATACAGTGTGTAAAACTTTATATATGAGGATAGGCATGTACATATACATTATCGTATCTTCATTAATAAATAATTATGATTTAAGACATAACAGTAAGTGCAGAAACTTTTGTATTGCATGGTTTTATTTTTACGATGACCTTGCATCGCAAAATGAAAACACAGTGATGTGTTTTTGTAAGTCTATTGAACATGTACTACAGAATTGTTTGAAACACAGACTTCAAACACTGGTACCGTGAACACCTTTTTTCTCGCCTACACCGCAAATAAAAACAGTGCAAATGTTTCTGCATCTGCAGTAGAAGGAGATAGAAATCTAAAGACTTTAATAGGGTTCCCTTGGTATAGCCAGCATCATGAAATATGCATGCCAAACTTGACACAAGAAGTCAGAGGGCCATCTCTCTGAAGAAAATTCAGTTACTGAGCAATAATTCAGTTACTCTGTGATAATTGTGTCTTGTTGCTAATTTTAGCTGCCCTTTGGTAACTATCACACGGCCATTATGGCAACAGTTGCCCAATAATTTGCAATTTATGATAAAACGTTAGATAAAGAAAACAAATTTGAGATTTAAGTTTTTCCTGACTTTTCTTTCTGACTGGAATATATATAGTGGGGAGGTTGTTTCTGGACAGAGAAAGACCCTTTGTTAAAGAAATCCAGCAAGATTGTTCCACTGCATGTTGTGGCAAGGGTGAAGGTGTGTTCAAACATTGTCCACCACTTACGCTTGCTTGGGTGATGAATTAAAGCAACATTATGTAATATAATAATATTTTGGTGCAAAAATTTTAATATTCTTGATATAGAAAATCCTTTTTGGGATTGTTATTTACTACCATTCTTCAGCACATTTTGTTCTGTCATATTTCTGACATCCTTTATCTTAAAATTTTTTAGTGAGTGCAAAAGTCCACATCCTGATTTTGTGACACCACTAAAATTACACACATAGATTAGAAGATTTACACATTTCCAGATTTCAATGACACTTGTGCAGTGTAATATTTTTGTACTTTCACTCCCTGAATGGCAGTACATAATAGGTCTGGTTCATTGAACAAAATATATTCAAATTGACTTTTTGTATTATCCTTCTGTTGCATAATGTTGCTTAAATGTAGAGGTGGTGGAAAGTAGTTGAAACCTTTCTCTTTTTGCTGACTTGCTTTTGATATGTTATTTCTGAGCTATTCAGGACTATTATTAATGCCTGTAATGTGTACTTTTGTTGTGTCAATAAAGTTCTCTGTAATGTCATGATCATATTGTTCAAACATGCAGCTGTTACAGACAGGTCTACTTCAGGCAAAAAAAGCAACTATCACCGTGACAGTTACTGTTAATTCAGAAACTTTTGCAATTGTTTTATTTCTTGCGTTTTGTGTTGAACTGTTATGTGTGTGTACAGCGGAATCGTTGCAATGCCAATATGTTTTTTTTTTTAAATAATTTACTGTTCAGCTGTAGTACAGAATTGTTGCAACTGCAAATAGTACCTCCATTTCCCTCTTACTGTAAAATAAATTCACTGCAAAGTGAATTCATTTTACAGTACATTTCTGCTTTGGGCTGTTGTCTGCAAGCTGCTCTAGAAGAATCAATACTAAAAAGAAGAAGATGTTGAAATTTTCATGGTTATTTTTATTAGCTGAAACTTTATTAGTTTCCCGTCCATCTGCACAGTCGCACATCTAAATCCTGAGTATTTGAAGCATCAATGAGGTTGATCTGAAGATGTTGTCATTCTCTTTGTCGCCTGTAGGGGGCGACGTTGAGCCATGAGCACATCCCACTTCAGGAGGAGGAGGATGAGGCTGATGAAAAGGAAACAAGTAAGATCAGTATTCACCCTTCATTGATAAATCCATTTTCTCTCTTTAACAATTATTGACCTCTGAACTATCACTTTCCACATCTACTTTTCCCTCTAATCTACTTTGACTTTTACTATAATCACTTTAATTAGAATAGAAGAATGTTTCCTTAGTGACACATTTATTCTATGACTTACTAAAATGTAAATATCACAATTTAACAGAACAATGATCTTAAAATTTCTTGTCTCATTGGCTAACAAATAAAAAAGAGTAACATATATGGCAGTACTAACTCTACATTATACCTTCTTGCATTTTCTGCATCTTTAAGTTTAAGTTAAACTTAAAGAGTATGCTTCTAATGTGTAACAAATTGCACATTACAACTTTATATTGACCATTTTAACATTTATCTATAACATTAATTGTACTCTTTTATCTAACATGGCTATGCGCCAGATCTAGTTTACAATTTTTAAAATTTCTTCTTCCCTTTTCATCCAAATGCCACATGTAGCTGAAACAGGTAAAACAATTTTGAAACAATTCTAAGCAGTTAGCAAAATTTGCCCAATAACACAGAGCAGTGTGCAATTTGTAAAATACAGTTGCAGCTTAAGCCAAACAAAGAAACCTATAATGATCTAGGATCACAAAGCTGGCAAAAATAGAACAGGTTTTCGGTTAGGGCTTGGTCACACATGTTTTGTGATAGCCGAACAATCACAAACTGAGGGAATTCTTTGGATAGTCATGCATGTGTCCTGCAAAATTCAGCTAGTATACCGGAAATACACAAAAGGCTGAGTCAGACTTAGAACCTTGTTTGCAGTTGGTTCTGTCACCCACTGCTTGAAAATTCAACGGCATCAAAATTGTATGATGGCCAACGACCAATGTGACCATGCCATAACTGTTTACTTAATATTTGCATAGCAGCGTAATTAATTTATGAAATTACATGTAGTACAACGATGGTTATTCCATCTTATTAGCTTGCTTTTTTTCTGTCCTGAAAGCTTTGTCATTTTGCTCAGTTACTAGGCACTTTTCATCTGTAACTGTTTCTTTGATATTCTGTTACCATTTACTAGACATGCTCATGTGATACTCCCAGCCAATGAGCCTTAGTTATAATATCTTTAGGTGTTGCTTCTTCTTTTTTCCTGGCAGTAAAATTATTTTGCTCAGCTATAGGACTGTTTGTTTTCTTCTGTTACTTTTTCTGTTTGATGTTCTGTTACCATTTACTAGACGGCATGCTAGTGGCAGGTCATGTGATCCTTCCCGGCCAATCAGCTATAAGACTGCCAAACCTGCACTTGCTGGGAGAGCTATTCCTGCCATGTGGGACCAGACAGATGTTTGATATTGTTGTCTTTCTCAACTTGTAAGTGTATATGGTGTGTGTCGTCTGCAAACTGACAGAAAATTACGCTTGTTTTTTTTTCAGGCACTGTTGCTATGGACACTTGACACCTGTATTCAAACTTAACCAAATTAACCTTATCCCAACAGTCATCAACAGACTGTAACCCCATTGCAGATTATATTGATTTGATGTATGGCCATATTGATTTGATTATATGGATGACACCCCAAAACTGACACTACCAACAAAAAAAGTTGGGCAAACAAAAAGTTACCTTTGTTTATTTATGAACTCTAATTGGTCAGGAAAGTTGAACAAATGACTTGACACAAAGAACAAGGTATTTTATGCCACTTGTTACCATCCTCCAATATTTGATTTTATTTCACAGCATATATTTCCTCCTTTTACAGCTACTTTGTAGTGTAAAGATAGACAACCAGTCACGGTGAACGCTTAAACTCAACTGGTTTATTCAATCTGCAACCGGCCGGTTCTAGAGCCCCTTCCCTCGAACGGTACCGGTATAGATCACCTGTTCGAACACGACGCTGGCACGTGCGCTGGCACGTGTTCGAACAGGTGACCGCGGCTCCGCCCAAGGGAGGGGATAGAACCGGCTTAATAAAACTAACAATACACATTGTTACAGTAGCATTCACAGTATGTTTGCAAACTTTTTCTTTAAATTTGATAAATTGATGCACGCATTGATGTCATCTATATCAAGTCAGTGTGGCCTTATTCAATGACATCAAAATGATCATTGATCAGGGATGATCTAATGGCATTGATCTGAAAGATCTTTGACACCAGCAGAAAAGGTGAAGTATTGATTGAGCTTTGTAGATGTCAAAGGTTACGACCCCAGATTGAACCCTGACCTTTTCTCTTTTTGCAGCAGATGGCATGCTGGCAGGTCATGTGATCCTGCCCAAGCGGTCGGAGATCAGGTCACCTGACCTGCACATGCTGGGCACCATGTTCCTGTCCTGTGGCGTGCAGCAAGCATTTGACATTATCGTCTTCTTACACTTGTACGTTTCAACTCTAGCTAGAGGTCTCCCTTCTGGTGCCAAGGTTTTGTTCTACGTTTCATAATCTTCTTTTTTTCTCATCATTTTTCCATCTATACATAATGATAAGACTAGATGACGTTGAGGATCCAAATTTTCTCCCTTGCTCTTTCTGTCCAAATTGCTGGCCTTCATTGGGTGGGTGGGAGGTGATTTTGACAATTGATTGATACAAATGTAGGTAGTCGTCTGAAGGTGACCTGCAGGTGCATTCAGGAAGTGACTCGATTAAATTACATCTACACCATACAATCCCAGGTTCCTCAGTTGCCAAAACACTTCCTGGAGGCCTGTGAACCAAAAGATCACAAAAACCCAAAATACTTCCCAAAAGTCTGAAATCTCCTTTTCTTGTCAACATTGTTATGAGTTTGACTTCCTTGGATAACCAGGATATTCGGTAGTTTATCTCAATCTTATTCTTCTTATTATAAACTTCCTTTGTTTTTAATACTGCAGTTGATTTTGGGACTGGCATGCTGGCTACAAGGACTTTTCCCCTTTCAAAATCTTCTTTTCCTAATTTCCAGTTACTCTTATTTCTTCATTGTTTGCTTTGGTTGCAGTGGTGTCCAGCATTGTTTCTGTATTTTATTTTGTGTATAATGCATTGCATAATTGTTTGCCTTGCCCTTATCCATGTGAAATTAAGCATAACTAGGAACAGTCTTCTCATAACATCGGCAGAATTAAAATTTTCTTACACCGCACTAAGCCACCAAAAATTTGACATATCGTTCAACAACTTTTGCAGATAAAAAAATACATTTCTGAAAATGTTTTTCATGTCCTGTAGTATTTCAAATCATACTCCTACATTATGCACCATATTCCAATCATGAAATAAAAATCCACATCCATTTTTGGTCACTCAGTGTTTACTTGCAGATTAGTGGAAAGTGTCTACTGGAAATGTAGAATCATTTCTAAGTGGAATTAAAATTGTTCTCCATTGATTAGAAAATGTTTGTCTTTTTTTTCATCAATCATCTTGTTGTGTGAGATTGTTCCTATTTTAGCATGTTAGAGTATAAAATGTAAATTGTAAATGTATCAAGATAACTACTTCAGTGTTCAGCAATCCATGTCATGCATTATTGTTTTTAATTTTGACGAAAATATTTAATCAAAAATAAATGCCTAGACACGACAAATTCAAGAAAAAAATTATATTGTAAAATATGTCTAGAGTTTTCAATTGATATATTTGCATGTACCCCATATGTATACTGACTGAGTCCCTCTTATCCACAGTATCTCAATCCTGATCAGCTATGCCCTGGCTGGAAGTGAGGCCTATGCTCAGATGTTTGGAGTCCCGTGAGTATTTACATGTAATAACATGTATTATACATAAAAGATGTTATACTTGTTTGGAGGAATTATGCCACAAATATCTGCTGAAATTACTCAAAATAATGTCAATAGTCACAAATGTTAAGGGCCATTGACTCAGAGGCTTGTCTATCACAGTAACTATGAAAATCAGTCCAATAAGAGCTCAGGATTCTCTTTATGGTAACAAACAGTTGTCAATATGGCAATGATAGGTCAATGTTTGCACCTTCGAATGCACAGATCAACTGGGTTTAAGATGAATCCCGACTTTCCTGACATAGATGTTGGCCATCAAGCTTCTAGGGGTGGTGGAAGGATTGCTAAAAGCGTGATTAGTCAGGCCAGGACTTTTATACCTTTTCACTTAAGATGTTTTTTGTTCTATTTCAGACATTTCTACGTGATCCCAGGGTTTGTGTGGATCCTGACATTTGCCATCGTGTTCACCCAAACCCTGATGCAGCCTGTCATCTCTCTCTTCACACTGGTCAAGGGCAGTCTGCTCATAGCCACAGTAGGTACATGTACAATATGGGGAGGGAGGTTCATAATGCTACTGTAACAGTACATATATGGGGAGGGAGGTTCATAGTGCTACTGTAACAGTAGATATATGGGGAGGGGGGTCATGATGCTACCATAGGTATGGGAAGGGGAAGTCAGTTTGGAAAAAACCTTGGCTTCAATATAACAATTGTTCTGAGACCTAGGAATCACCTTTGGACAGGAATTGCAAAGGTAGAAGTTATATTTGTGGCTCATCTTAATAGTATTAATTGAAGGTAAAGGTAGACCTGTAGCATTTTTTCAGGCCATAGGGCAGTTTGTTGGTAATCCACTGTCTGGCACACAGTATTGGAAGGCAGAGCCCATCCCTCTCTTTCTACTGCCTTTTACCTCCCCATTTTACACCAGTGTTGACTGGAGTGAGGAACGTCGTGTCAAGTGCATTTCCCAAGGACACAACACCTACATGTAGCCAGGAATGCCAAGTATGAAACCCACAACCTCTCCATGTCATGTCCGCTAGCCTAACAATTGGCCATCCAATGCCACATAATGATATAGTTCATCAACTTTACTTTACCTGCAGGTGGTGGTGACGTTCTTTGTTGGAGCTGAGGTGTCCCAGGGCATCAGTAATGACTTCCACTACATAGGAGCTCCCTTCCTCATGGGCACAGTGGCACTAGGTACACTGTAATTTTTCTTTATTTGTTGTATGTATGTTTTGTAAATAAGTACAAACCATGTAAGACCTGATTTTTAATATACCGGTGTGGCTTTCTTTTATAAGAACACAGCATTGGTGTCTGCTCAGGATTCGAACCCAAAACCTTTAGATTCTAAACAACTCTGACCACAAGACCACGCCACCTTTGTTGTGATAACTATGATGTTTTGTGTACAGGAGGAGTTGTGAATGTGATGCCCATGCTGTATCAGAAGATATCACCAGTTACTGCTCAGGTCAGTTCAGGACAAAGACTAGGAAGAGTTTTTGTAGCAAGTGACAAGCCTCAATGTCAGCCTTTTTTGCTTAGTGCATTCTAATGGCTTAGTGCGCTTGCAAATCAAACAACATGAAATTCGAAAGTACTGTGTAAAAGCTGAATATCGGAATCTCCCATGGGATTGCTTCTAGGTCTATATTTTTAGTTAAAGCCATGGGAAACTACGCTGTAGATTCTTGACTGCTGTTTTAATGTACAGTGTTCGAAATACCTGTCTGCAGTCTGCAATCTGCAGATAGATGTTCAAGATTGCAGAAGAAAAATTTATACAATCTGCAATTTTGCAGAAGGAAAAATAGGTTCCATAGTTTTCAATTTAGCAAACTAGAACTCTCAGGCCCCAAGAACAGACAACACTTAAGCTCCAACAACAACAGGAGCTTCTTCACTAATTTGCATTATCATTGTCTTGACTTGTTTATCTTTTGTTTCCTTTTGGACGTCCAAAAAATTGTCTTCACTAATTTGCATATCAATCAATAGTTCATGTTATAAACCTAAAATTCTCCTGCAGTCCAGTAATGCAAGAAATTTACAAAGCTAACAGTTATATATGATGTAAAACAAGACATTATCGGTTAGAGTATGTTGTAGTATAGAGGCTTGTGTATTTGCAGAAAGTATTTCCAAATTGCAGAACAAAATTTTGACTCTTCTGCACTATTGCAGAGCACAGAAAAAAGTATTTTGACCACTGATGTAGGAATCACTGTTGTACTGTACTTTGGTGCCTTTATCATGCCATGAGACTGCTGTAGTACTGTGGTACCTTTCCTTCTGCCAGGTGAAGCACTTTCGTGGAGCTGTGGTAGCCGGGATTTCCACCTGTACTGTTCTCAACATCCTCTGGTGGGTTGAAACACAATTTTCACAGTATTAATGATAAAAAACAGTTATTTCTGATCAGTGGTAAAACAGCTGAGTACAGGAAGATATAACATACAACTGAGTTTTGTCCTTGGTGCTGAAATGTGGATGACTGGGCAGTTGTCAAGTCAACTCAGCTTTACACATGAAAACTGTTACTCAAGCAACTGGACATGTTTGTAAGACTTTCAGATATTTCCTTTGGTCTCCAGTAAAAGTTGTATTCTTCAAATTGTATACATGAAAATGTAGCATACAAGTGAGTTTTGTCCTTGGTGCTGAAACATGGATGACTGGGCAATCGTCAAGTCAACTCAGCTATACACATGAAAACTGTTACTCAAGCAACTGGACATGTTTTTAAGACTTTCAGACATTTCTTTTGGTCTCTAGTAAAGATGTTTCCTCCCTTTAAGGTGCTGGCCAGTTCTCCACATTGTTCCCCATGAACCTCTTTGAATTCATTGAAGATCTTTCCTCCTTTTAAGGTGCTAGCCAGTTCTCCACATTGTTCCCCATCAACCTCTTTGAATTCACTGAAGATGTTTCCTCCCTTTAAGGTGCTGGGCAGTTCTCCACATTGTCCCCCAGCTGCCCTGCAGTCCCATGTCTGTTGTAGGGAACGCCACAGACTCCCCAACTGTAGTTACCCCAGCGAGTGTCGTCACCACTGTATCAACCAGTCCTCCTGTCAGCCCAGCCTGTGCACACAACCTGTCACTACAGAGGTGAGGAGACCTAAACAGGAAGGAGAAGGAGTGGACAGTATGAAATATCTCATATCGTCTATCTCTTAGTGTAATTATTCAACCGTTGGGCCACCACAAAAGACAAATAGTTTTCTCCTCATTTTTCTGTATCTTTGTTAAGTTTTATTGAAAGTGTTTTGCCTGTCCATTCTCTAATATTATCCTTAATCTTTTCCATCACCTGTCATTCTGTCTTAATTACATTGTTCCTTGCATAATGGATTTGGCAAGTTTTTATGACCGTGACACATGGTTCATACCACATCAGTTTCTGTTTCTTTACTGCAGTTAGGAGGTATTTGTATGGACCTATGCTTTGTTTGAGTTTTACTATTTCTGTGATGAGAAATCAGAGATTTCAGACCTCTAGGAAGTGTTTTTGGGTTTTGATGAATGTTTTTAACCAATGGAAGGGATTGTGTAATCAGGTATTACACACAGTCATCATTATATTTCATTGCTTCTACAGATCTGCAGACAATGGAGAAATTGCAACCCTCCCTCTTACAGAGGTGAGTACTGCTATATGTCTCTACCACATGTATGCTTCCCATGTCCACATACTTGCAGTACAAGTTCCAATTAGCCTTCAGGCACAAACATGCAAATAAACTTTTCTATATTTTGTTGGCAGATAATCCAGACCATGCACCCTGAGTTCTCATGGGTAGCCATCCTGGTGCAGTTATTCATCATGATCAGTATTACTGTGTCTTACCTGACCCTGGGGTCAGCCATGCACCATACAGGTCAGTATTACTGTGTCTTACCTGACCCTGGGGTCAGCCATGCACCATACAGGTCAGTATTACTGTGTCTTACCTCACCCTAGGGTCAGCCATGCACCATACAGGTCAGTATTACTGTGTCTTACCTCACCCTGGGGTCAGCCATGCACCATACAGGTCAGTATTACTGTCTTACCTCACCCTGGGGTCAGCCATGCACCATACAGGTCAGTATTACTGTGTCTTACCTCACCCTGGGGTCAGCCATGCACCATACAGGTCAGAGATTTAAAGGTTAAAGGCCTTTGCATTCTCATGTAATTTTTTTATATTGTAACTCCAGATTGCTCATAGTCATATGTTTTTCTCAATTTTGTATACTTCTTCAAGGATGAATTTGGAAGTCTTAGTATATTAGATCTGCAAATGGTTCAACAATTTGTTCGGTGTAAGATAATCCTAACCGTATGAACCTGGTGGGTGAAGCCAAAGGCGGGAGTTATACCGGCTAATACAGATCTAGATACAGAAACAGAATATATTGAAGATGTAACTAAGACTATTGTCCATAATTAATTTTTCCACTTATACAGGCCTCAGGCTTAATGATTTGTTACTCCATCTTTCCCCTCCCAGTTGTTGGCTGGGTGGAGGGTTCCTGGAATGAGCCTGGGTTCTGCAGATATGCTCCCATCTTTGAGGGGATCTGCAAATGCTGCACGCCCAAATGGTAAGGAATAACAAACTGTATACTCTGAGATGTACATGTAGCTATGTACATCTCATCTGTATCTCGAAATCCTTTTTGTCTGCATACCTGCACAGCAGGTAGCATTGAAAATTACCTACACCAGACAAGTTTTACCTGCACCACTCACAATATAAAATACATTCAACAATGTACATAAAGTGTGCTAACATAATGTACCATCCAGATACATGAGACTATTTTTCTGACATTTTGTTCATCTACACGTATAACATAATGCATTAAACTTTAAATTGTGTGTTTTTCAGTATCTGCCAGTCTCTGATCTCCCTCTTCATATTTGCCATTGTCTTCACTGTGGCAATGTTAGACCCAAAGGTAAGAATAAGTATCTCCCAATTTTCCCAACAGCATCCATAAGATGTTGAACAGATTTAGAGATTTTGCAAAATTTATTCATATTTTGAAGATGTACATTTTTACACTTCTGTTTGTTTTTCCCCAGGGTTTTGTAGAGATCCTGGACCGAGGAACGTCACTCTTCATCAACCTGGAGTGTGGAATCTTCATCTTCCTCATGGTGCGCAACGCTAGAACTGGAACATTCAGGTAGGGTTTTAACACGAGGAAAATACTGGGACTGTTTTTGTGTCAATATGTACAAGTTAGACCAAACTGACTTGATTATGGACCATAATCTATTCTGTTTGGTAGCTATACCAGATTGAAGGAATTCTAGAGATGCAATATTTGCTCACAAAGCTCCCTGAGTTGGTATATACCGGTACATGTAGGTCGTTTGGAAAAAATATATATATTCTAGTTACTCGTTTAGTCATTATTGTTTGCAAGTATTTCAAACCCTATATGTAGATGGAATGGATCCAAATGTATCCTAAGTGTACATTTCCTTTTTTGTCAAAGAAATTTATTAATACTTACTCAGGTCCTCCCCCTACATCAAAGTCTAAACTTGATCTTCTGTGCCTGTGTTCTGTGTTCCAGCACCCTGGACATTCCGCTGGAGACTCCCTGGCTGCTGTACCACCTCCACTGGCTGGTGGCGCTCTACTTCACCTTTGCTGTCGGCTATGACATCGTAGACTCCATATACGAAACAGCCGCATAGGCGGAACAGGAGTGTGTAGAACATAATGTAGCCATGTGGGGTCAGAAACAACCAGCTCTTTGACTACATACTAGATAATTTCTTCCGGGAAGTATTGTTTTGGGTGGTGCTGATGTAGGAGGAGTTTGTATGTTTGGGTTCCAAACATTGCATCAGGCTACATTACAGGAGAATGCCAGGCCACATGAAGTCATTGGCAGAATGTACTGGACCTGCATGAAAACCATAATGTATTGTGCATAGCACTTCAGTAGAAAGTCTCATATAAGGTCTTATTCGTTTCCAAGTGTTATGTTGATAAAGATACCGTCTGCAACAGGCACAATTCTGATGCAACGTTGGCCAAACATCCAGTGAAAATCATGAAAAATCAGGGTTTAGCACAGGCCTAGTACGTTTTGCTGACATGTTGGCCACAGTACAGTATGTGTAGGAATTCAGTGGTGTAAAATCCAGTGAAATTACATTGTACCACCATCTCCACAGTTTCAATACATTCACAAAAACTTGAAACACGTCCTGGAAGTCTGAAATCCCTGATTTCTTGGAAAGTTGATGGTGTAACTTTGCAAGGCATACATGTATATAGGGATAATGTTTTAGAATTCTATTCCAATAGCTGTATATTAGGGAACAGTTTAATGTTGCATAGAATGTATCAGTCTGTGTGGAGAATTACATCATTTTGGATAACGCCATTGTTAATGTGCAATACTCTTTTGAAACAAGCTGGTCTATTTTGTCAGACAATACTAAATGTAAGAGCTTTGTCAGTAGCCAGTACCTTATGTATAAGTACAGTGTCATTATATGCAGATTCTTTGATTATTATTTGTTCAAAAGTGCAGTGAAAGATCTTGAAATCCTTTTAGCTTAATGTTCCTTACTTCTTAAAGGCACTCAAAGTGATATCAGGGCAGTAAAAATGGATTTTCAAAGTCAATTTTCTGGTCATTTTTTAAACGTAGTCATGCAAGTGAAATCAACCCTATACCATAGCATATTTATATCTGTCAGGCAAAAATGTAATATCACTGAAAGTGGTTTGTTCTAGCTATTTATTGGTGGTATCAAAAATTGAAGGGACTCCTCACATAGCTTGTGTGGGGGCTATTTCAAATGCTTCAAGTACTATGTAAAATAAAATGTGCTAAGATATAGATTGAAGAAAATGTCAATACCAGACAGATTTCCTCATCCAAAACATTTTTTGTATTGCCAGTCTGAAATTGCGTTTGGATGCCTTTAATAAATGTGTCTAGGTCTTGTAGAATGTGACATTTTGTGATGCTCTACCTCTTATATATGTTGTAAACATACTAGTAGCATGTGACCTCAGTATATTAGAAATATATTGTGTAGTAGAGCTTAGTGCATTTTGTAAGTTATTCTTAATGTTTGTGAAGTAATGTTGTAAATGTGCCTTATTTGAAATGCGACCACTACCCAAGGACCTGATTACACTTTTAAAGAGTTGCATGGAATATTGTATAAACTTATTATATTGTGAGGTCTGAGATTTGATGACAGGGAACAATCATGTCATTCATTTTATGTGTGATAATGTGCACTATTCTACTGTAAATGAAGAACATTTACTCACATTATTTAAGAACAAAATGGTTGAAAATATTTGTTAAAAAGGGCCAAAAAATATGTGAGAGATTTTCAGAGTTATCGAAAATGCTATTCATTGGTTAGGGAGTTTGTTGTTGTTGACACTGTATGTGAGTCAGTTGTAAACCGGCATTTTAGAACTTCAGATGAAAAGGTCATAGCAGCCAAAGCAAGCAAGCTGCAAAACAAAGTTGTATACCCATATAAACTTGTGTTAAATTTTCCGAGATGACTGGCTTTCTCAATTCAACTTCTTGTTTTTGTAAGACCTGTCTGTTAGTGCAATGTGTCGTGTTCACAATTTGTGTGATGTCATCATTCCTATGATAATACATAAACCAGTTTTCATCCAAATGTTTAGGATACAAATGTTTTGTTCAGTTTTAGCACTATTTATTCATTCCGTGGGGTTACAGACTCCAATCCAAGCCCTCGTTTAAATCTTCTCAATGTATTGCAAAACTGTTATACAGACACCAGTCATTTAAGATTTTAGCAAATGACAGTTGTTGAAAAGACAAATACCTGGCATCAAAATACTTCTTGGTGTTGAAATAAAAAGTTACTGCTGCAATGATAAGATAAAAAATGTGTGAACTTTATTACAGAAATACATACTGGAGAGCTGATATATGCACTTAGGTAAATATGAACTGTCTCTGTTCATGTTCTTGTGTAACGTGCATTTTTCTATACATGTTCAACATTTAAAAAAGCAGGGTTACATGTAAGTGATAACAATATACATTGTGGAATCAAAGCTATAGAAGTGACCACCTCTGCATGTACATAAGGACCACTTGGCCAATGTGACCACTTTTTGGTTTATAATTTTCCCATTCTCACAAGAATCCTGTCTATGGTGACCACTTGTTCAAATAGACCAGATTTTGTTGGTCCCGAGTGGTCTTTTGGACAGTTCTGACTGTACAATATGTAGTATACCTTCTGTGAAAAACAAGGAAATTACCAGTACATTTTTGCCACAAATAGGAACGTGTTAATTTGAAGAAAGATAGTCGAAAGTATGGAATGATAGCTACAAATACATAATCAAATTCCCAATCCGTATATTACAGTACTCGCACAATAGTAAGAACTGCTTAAACTTGAGATATTTATCAGAAGATGGATTAACCTAGCTGACCTGTACAAGAACAAGAGAAAAAGGAACTGCACCATTCTGTTGTTGTAGAGTCAAGTCATAGTCTTTTGAGACTTAATGACACAGATTGTACAAGAAGTGACCTGGCTGAAGGGATCTGGGATACTAGTAGTCAAATTTACATTATTTTACATGTCAATGAATCAAACATTCTGTCCTCTTATTTTCATCCAGCACATTCAGATTATGACTGTCACAGCTGATAGAATATACAAATGTAATTAATATATTTTCATAGAAAGTCTGCCATGGAATATCACCAGAGGATTGTAGACAAATGCAAAAGCAGTTCAGGTGGCATTGTCAGTGCAGGGCTCGAAATACTTTTTTGTGCATACATTGTGGTGGTTAAAATTAGACTTAGCAACTTGGAACTTAGCAAGTACTGATCATACTAAAACTGCTCAGAAACCATTGCTACATTGTATTATTTGTTTTGTAGGTGGTAGCAGTCAATGCAGCAGAGAAAAATTCACCTACAACTTCAGTACAAGTACGCATAATCATAAACTCAGTACAAAGCTAGTTAGGTGCAGGTAGACAACAGAAATACCTGTACCTGCACAGCTCCAATTTCACCTGACCTGCATATATATTATGGATGAGTGAGCATATATACATGTAGGTGGTATTTCGAACCTTACAGTTCAAATCAAGTCTAACAAACTGAATGCATCAGTTCACTTCTTGTTCTTAGTCTTGTTGTAGATGAGCTCGCGGAAGCTTCCCATGATCTTGTTTTCCCGTTTGGAGCGCTCCTCCTGGTTGAAGTTGGCGAGCGCCCGTTTCTCGTCAGCGTTGTAGATCTGGTTCTCCTTCCGCAGACGGACGGCCTCCATACGCCGATGTCTGGTGGGGGAGAGGTGCGTAGTTAAAATAACTGGTGGTGATTGGTTCATTTAAGGCAATTTTACATATTCTTACATCTCTTAATACCTTTGCCAAGAAGGTAATGTTTTCTGTAGCATTGTATCAACACCATAACTCATGAAGGCTTGTATGGATTGCCTTGATATTTGGTATGTGGGTAGGTCTTGAAGATACAATATAGAAAAAGGTGGAAAAAAGTGACATAATTTTGGGCTTGCAATGTGTTCTCAATAGCATTATAGGTAAAGCATCTTACTCTTATCAAAAGAGTTATCAACTTTACAGCAAGAAATAAGATGACCCAGAGGTTGACCCACCTGCTGCCGCTCATGACATAACCGGAATCTTCAAACGTCTGGATCTCATCTGACGTCAGACCAATCTCACCACGGCGCGGGATCCTCTTCCCTTCCTGTACAAACGCAGCCATGGCCGCACCCTCACCCGGCAGCAGGGCGTGGCCGTAACTATGGAAACAGGGTCAAGGGTCACTCACCAGTCTCACATAATGATGAGCTCAAAAAATGTTGTGTTCAAAATATTCAAAATTTACATTTCAAAAAATTCTATAGTGCAGTAGTCACACAAAGAAGACATATTTGCATGTTGTCATGAAGTTGTAGTTGAGAGGTCACTGAAAAAAAAATTACAAAAAGGAAACACGACAAAAAATGATGTACAGTAGCTTCAACTCTGTACTTGACTTACTTAGTCAGACCTCCACTGGCACCGCCTGATGTCAGAGGGTCTGGTCCTATCATCTCATTACTCAATGTTCCTGGACAGAAATGTAGAACAGCAGTTAGTGTCATTTAAATATTGACAGGTGTCACCATGTGTTTTCATGTAGTCCCCAATATCATTGCCTAGAATTTTATGTTGATAGTGGCATTTGTATGTGGATATGTACATGTACGTGTATGTGGTTTAAGAATATCATTGGGTGGAGAACATGATCAACTCTTAAAATTCATAAAAATAAGGCTATTATTTGCGTAATTAGTGAAAAACATTTTATAACATACGCATAAAGTCATAATGCTTAAAGACATTATTTGGCAAAGGTATGAGGTGATGGCACTCTAGTTGTTCTCATTTAGTATAGTTGGGGCATCATCACCAGAAAGCTTTTATTTAAAAAAGTCCTGTAATTTAATGTGCAAAGATTGGGTGTGTTAACAGTTCGTTCAGTGTGATAGCTAGCTGCCGCCATGCCACGTGCCTGTGAAGCTGGTGTTATGCTGAAGGGCGGTTATACCGGCTATACAGATACAGATACATCCTTGTACAGTACTCACTTTTCCTTTCAACATAGGTGACCTCCTCCTCAGAGTCCGAGTCAGAATCACTGCTGCTGCTGCTTACTTGCTTCTTCTTCTTCATCTTCATCTTCTTGGCCTTTTTACTGTGTAAGATACGAAATGTAAAGGTAAGTACATTTACATACAATCTGTGAGGACATAGGGGCAGTGGGTTGTCAATTCACTGTGTCTATCAAGGCACAGTATTTGAAGGCAGAGCCCATCCCTCCCTCTCCTTACACTGCCTTTTACCTCCCCAACCAAAGGCAGGTACCCATTTTACACCTACAATGTAGGTGGAGTCAGGAAAGTCGTGTAAAATGGACACAAGCACACAATGTGTAGCCAAGAATGCCAGGAATACAAGACTGTAGCTTACCTTTTCTTCTTGTGTTTTCTCTTCTTTGATTTCTTCTTTTTGGCTTCTTCTGGGGGGAAAGAATATGTAGTGTTAACTAACATCTATGAAGAAAATGAACTTCTGTCAGACTTAAGTCAAGTATAACTTGAATAAAACCTTATAATTAAAAACCAGGACAAGACAGCCCACCTTCTGAGTCTGGGCTGTCATCACTACTGTCATCCGAGTCATCAGAACTGTCTGAACTTCTGCGCTTCTTCCTCTTCTTAGACTTTCTCTTCTTACTCTTCTTTTTCTTCTTCTTCTTTTTGTCTGGAATGTTAACAAATAGTGGCTGTTTTATAGAAATAGAAATAATGTACATAGAGAAAAACTAAACAATTTGTATAAAAGTATATGTGTGTAGAATAGAAAGACATATTTAGGAAAATAATATACATGTAGCTGCAAAATTCTCACCATTAACAGTATAACAAACAGCCTGATAGTTTATGGATGTAAGTTTATATGTATCTAAGAATGTATATGGTATCATACCTTCTGAATCATTCCCACTACTGCTGCTATTCTCACTGTCTTCTTGTGGAGAGTGTGCATCAGAACTGCAGTGTAAGACAAAAAAGTTCCATTGTTATTACAACCTGCATCAAACAAACGACATTATCTACACTATTGTTTAGAGGGAACTTGATTTACTAATATAAATAGTTAAAGCCTTCAGAAATAATAGGATAGCTTTGGGGTGGAGCCAGCAGGAATTAGAGGGTGACATGGGGGATTCAGGAAGCCATAAATTACACAAGAGTCCCTCTAATACTTCAAGAAATCTGACTCTGATAATGATATCTCCGATAACCATTTTCAGTGAGCCATGGTGTAACTTACTCGGGGTCTGGATGGTCGGGAGATCTTCCCCAGATCTCAGGAGCTCCCATCATGCCGATTCTCTCCCGCTCTTCTCGTCTCCTAGGCAACGGGTACAAGAACATACATCAGCAGGTAAGAGTTACAGACTGCAGTTCATAAACCTATCACTAGGAGGAGCTTAACAATGATAAAGAAGTTGTCAGTGCTAAACAAAATATATGAAATTTTTGTTACATGTATCTACTCTGGCTAAAGAGCTTATGACTGCAGTTTAAAAATCCGTCACTAGGAGGAGCCACTGACAAAGTTGTTTGTACTAGTACACATGTCTGTAGCCATACCTCTCCATGAAGGCTGCCTGTTGGTCGTCCAGTCCGTGGTTGCGGGCCCTGTCCGTGTGTCTGTGACGGGGTGGACCATTATCTCGTGATGACCCTGTCTGATGTCTGTCCCATTCTCTACAAAAAAATCATAGAAACGTGCTTGAGTTTGCAGATAAGAATCTATTCTTGTGTAGTTAACCTATCAAACTTCAATGATTTTTTAGACACACAAATTACATGGTCACTGAGCCATCACTTTATTGTTTCATTTGAAGAAAGGTCACAAAATCCTTAAATACTGCACTTCCCAGAAGTCAGACATCTCTAATTTCTTCACATACAATGTTCTTACATCATTTGCATTTACGGTACAACCTGATTGTTTTTACCTGTGTTTGTCTGAGGAGTGTACGTGTACATCCCCATTCCTGGACTTCTGTTTGGGACTCCTGCTTCTGTATCTGCTTCTGGGGACAGAGAATCAAAGGAGAATGTTTGAAGTGAGGTAACGTTACATTTGTAGGAAAATATTTCTGAATCAGTATTGTTGGAGGTATCATTTTTATTGTCTACTCTGTCAAGGTATCTCAGCCAGATATTTGTTGTTTGTTGTATTCTTTATTTATTCATGAAAGCTATGCGCTTTTCATAATTTGAGGTCCTGCTTAGCTAGAAGAACTTACGTGTAGGGTCAGACAAAAATACGTAGAGGTATAACAACAATACGTTACAAATTCATTTGTTGCTTGTTGCAAGAAGTAGAAAACAACTACACAAAAAAATTGTAGTTTGATTTTATTAACATCATTAACCTGGACACAATAACCACCAAGTCTGTCTACAAAAATTTATAAACGTCTATCTCACCTGTCGTCACTCTCCACTCTGCTGTGATGTTTTCCTGTCCTGTCGTTTTCATGCTTGATTTTCGAGTCTTTGTAACTCCTGTGAACTGGACTTCGGGACCGCCGCCGGACAGGACTCCGGCTTCTCGACCTCGAGTAAGACCTACTCTGGGGCATCTTCGTCTTAAAATTGGTAAAAATGTCTTAAAATTCAGTAAGTATTCAGTTCTTTTCCAGTCGAAACTATCGAGTGTGAAGAAGAAAGCATCGACACGACGTCACTTGGCGCATGCGTGGTAAGGCTGATGATAAAGTTGAAAGGTCAAAGTTTATTGAAAGGTGAAAGTTTAGAGGTCGAATATTTCCCAGAGTCCCTAGCGCGGCCGTCCCACCCACGATATGGGGGTGAAGCTTCCGTCAAGAGCAAATTTGTGGAGGAATTTCTGAAGTTTGCGACAAAAATGCGCCCGTAAAGACGACCCACGCACCACACCTTGCCGATCAGGAGCCAACCTTTGCCCAAGGCCGATGAGACCGGTGATTTCCACGACGTTTTTCGGCGGTTGACCTGCGAAGTTCCACGACGCGGGTAAGCGATGGTGCTACTTTTTTAGGGGTCCGCTTCGAGAGAGTTTTGGGGCATGTTTGTCGTCTATCATGTTCTAATCAATACTTCAGATTTTGGAAAACAGTTGTGAGATCCGCTTTCTCTCAGTTAAACTCGTTTTATTACTTTACCAGCCCCAATATTTTCTCACTAAGCCATCTTAGAGCCAGGCCAGAGACAGTCGAGTTTCAGTGCTTTGCCCAAGCACGTCCCAGGACAGAGATGTAACTAAAAAAGGGTAGCCTGGTTTCCAGTCTATCGTGGTTAGGGCGGATTCTCTTCGGGGCTACAGGAGCTCTTCCCCGCGGTATGTTTTGCACGTCCCGAGTCCCAAGCGCGTAACACTCCCACCGGACGGCCAGTTGAGCTGGACGGGGGAAAACCGTCTGAGCCCCGAGGACAGCCGCCCTAACCACGATAGACTGGGCACCAGGCTAACTAGAGAGTTTTTAGGGCTGGGTTGTCTCTGCCACATCCGGATGGTTGGAGCCCGGGGACAGCCTAGCGCCAGCCAGGCCGACGGAGTGGGCTCGGTCCCCCGGGAATTCATTGTTTCATCATACCATAACAAAAATTCAACTGACGTCAAAACCCACATTTTCAAGTCAAACACGATGGCATGTTACGGCTTAGTGAATGAAAATGCAATAAAAAATAACGAGTCATCTCTTGTATGTAGATAATTAAGTTTAGTGATGAAACAGAATGCCTAATATTTTTTTATTTAATTGTTTTTCAGATTTTCTTGTCCATTTCTCACTCAGGACAAGAAAACAGAAAAATTATCCTGTAATTCACTGATATGAAAATTATTTAGTGATGAATACGAAATGAACTTTTGTTGTTTCTTCTTGTCCATTTGTCACCCAGGAAAGAATTAACACAAAATCATCCTGTAATTTACAGATATGCAAATTTTTTTGGTGACGAATATCTAATCTTCTTTCTTGTCCATGTCTCACCCAGGACGAGATAAAAGTCGTCCCATAATTTACTGATATGCAAATGATTTGCTGATGACTATCTAAATGTTTTGCTTTTGTTGTTGTTTCTTGTCCATTTCTCACCCAGGTGAACACAGGTGAACAGAAGACTGCATGATTAAGATGAGGGAATATAAAGTGGTGGTGCTGGGCAGCGGAGGAGTTGGGAAGAGCGCGCTGACCGTCCAGTTCGTGACCGGTCAGTTCATGGAAAAGTACGACCCCACCATCGAGGACTTCTACCGGAAGGAGATCGAAGTCGACGGGGCGCCATCTGTCCTGGAAATCTTAGACACGGCCGGAACGGAACAGTTCGCGTCCATGAGAGACTTGTATATCAAGAACGGACAAGGATTTTTATTGGTGTACAGCCTTACTAACTACCAAACGTTTCAGGACATCAAGCCAATCAGAGATCAGATTATAAGAGTGAAGGGGACGGAGAAAGTCCCGCTGGTATTGGTCGGGAACAAGGTCGACCTGGAGAGCGAACGTGAAGTGCCTACGTCAGAGGGGAAGGCCCTGGCGCAGAGTTGGGGCGTCCCGTTTCTGGAGACGTCGGCGAAAAGCAAACACAACGTGGACGACGTGTTCGCGGAGGTTGTCCGAGAAATGAACTTTGTGCAACTCCCAGACCAGAAGGATGCCTGCTGTACATGTGTTATAGTCTAACCAATACAGGTAGGCTTGTTTGTTTATTTGTGTGTTTTCTCGGCACCCATCTCAGTTTGTTAGTCTGAGAAAATAACTTTGTGCCATCCTAGACCATATTCCTGCTGTACATGTAATACAGTATTATAGTCTAACCAATACAGGTAGCAGCCAGGATGTCTTTCACTTTGTGGGTGAATGTGTAACCTTTCCAAATGGGAAAGAAATTACGGAAGGAAACCTGAATTGTGATTGGACATTTTTAGGAAGCTAACACCATCAATACAGATTTCCAAAAAGGGCCAGAGCTTACAGCCTTACACTAAGTTACAGCTGCTAGACTTGTAAAAATATTTGATTAGCAAAGCAGGAGAAACTGTACCAATGTCATCCAATATACAGTCAAACTTTGGTCTCAAAACATCTACCATGTACGCAGGTACAGTGTCAGCTTTCAGCATTCTATCCTGTTTAGTGTTTATGTTTGTATCCAACTATTGTCTGTTAACTGTTGTTGCATCCTCTTTTTCATGTCCTGTTTTGAAAACAATGCCAAGTCGGTTGTCAAGGATTACAATACCCCTGTCAGTACGTGGTATTCCGTTTCGATTACTTGTAATTCAGTTTGCTGTTTTCATTGTTATTATTTGTCAATAGCCAGTTGGCGCGACACTTAGGTACAATTATGCTCTTACTTTGTATTGTCTAGTGCTCTTAGGACCAGTGTGTAAACTGTATGTGTTAAGTAACGCTTACTGAATACAACACTGTAACCCATTTAATTCGTGGTAGCAAAATTTCATGGTCTGTGGAAAATGAACATAATCTTCACAGTGACAGCAAGTGCAGGGAGAGGGACAAAAGACAAATGATTTGATAATGGTAACTAATGTTATTAAAGTTCAGAGTTCAAAACTGACAGTGAAAACATCAGAAATTACAGTAACACATTCAGTGTTTTAGTCAGTATCCTTTGTTCTGCTGTTGACAGAATTTTGTCGTTCATGACATGATGGACTAAAATGATCATGTAAAGATTTGAAAAGAGATTTCAGTAAACTAAGCTTAGTCTACCAGCAAAATTTGCCTAGCAAAATGTAGAAAATACTAGTAGTTTTTTAGGGGGTCCAGGTTTCAAAATTTTCCAGGGTGAGCATGTTCCTGGACCTCCCTAGGATTGTCATGACTCCGAAAGCCAACATGATGTTACGTCAAACAAAATTGAGGTGACAGAAAACAATTGCAGGCTGGCTAGTAGAAAACTGATTACATTCTTACTCAGTACTTAACCTAACATAACAAAAGGAAGTTGTATCGAATCATACTGTAGACTCATTGTCTGGTGCATTTGGCCTCGTCATGTCCAAATTTGACAATGTACTGATTCCTGTCAACTTTTGAACCTCGCTAAGATGGCAACTGCGCTAATTAACCCAAAGTGCGAAGTGACACTTCTAAATTAAGCCCTTTCCTCTTGATGGTGATTGGCCCAATAATTCTCGGAGTTGGACTCGAGCCAGAGTGTTGGTATTGACTCTGTGATAAGCTCTTTGCCCTTGATGTATCGGAGGCTTAGCTGGCCAATGAAAACATCAATTTCAATTGGCCTTGCAGGGCTCAAAATACCAGGTACTTTTTTATCTGCATACCTGCACTGGTGTATCAATATAGAAAGCTCCTTAAATATTATTTGTACCAGACAAATGTTACCTGCACCAGTCCACTCAGAATTTAGGAAGTATGGATCATACAAGAAACTGTTCAGAAACCATTGCCGTATTATATGTCTTTTACATGTCACTGAAACTGTAGGTGGTCAATACGCACACAAAAATCCATATAGTACACCTATATACGTAGTGCTATACCTACTTACTAAGTTTGTAAGTATGGAATGGTGCAGGTAGACATCTGATCAGGTACTTGCACAGCTATAATTTTGCCTGTACTAACCTGCAATTTGGTTTTTCAAGGATAGCCCTGCATTCACCTGCACGGGAGGACCTTTTGATTGAATGAAGTTTCGTTACCTACAGTTCTGTGGTACACAGAGAACTATAATAGCTAGGTTCCAACCTATTGGGTCAATGCTAACTGGTTTTGTGCAAATTAAGACTTCAGTCTTGACTCTTGACACAAATTGAGACTTCAGTCTTGACTGAGCAATGATGGTCCCATGTGTGGAATAGTCCCCTGATAAAATAAGCCATGACCTTTGTGACCTCTGTGTTATTTCTGTAACTGACCTAGACGTTTGACACACCCTGTACTTGACTTTGGGCACCATTGCAACAAAGGGTAATGTTACATGTACGTGTGGATCTCAAAATCAAATTCGCATCACCTGTTCAAATTTTTTTAGCCCTGATGCCAGACCCACAGCACACTGGAAAGGCTCAAAGTTGTTCAATGTGCTGCACACTGGATAACTTTGGGCCTAGTCTAGTGTGCTCTGGGTCTGGCATCCAGGTAAAAATTTTTTGGCTTTAGTGTGATTTTGAACAGAAGGAAGAAACTGCTTGTATACTGTAATTCAGTAATGTTCGTGGTAGCAAAATTTTCACAGTGGTGGCTGGTACAGAAGAAAGAAAGTCACCAAATTACTTGTTTGTGGTAATGATAAGATTTATCTATCATTACACATATGCATATTCACCAAGTATTTTGAGCCCTGTACTGCAAAATAAAAACTGAAAGGTAAATGTATCTATAGTACTACATATACAGTGTACCACTGTTTTGCATGTCTTCTGTCTGGGAAAAATTACTGTATTACAGTGTATTACCTGTACTTCTTGGAAATGGTGTGTTTACATCTGGAAAATACAACATGTCCTGTTGTGACCACTAGCTCAGCTGGGTCTGACTCATTCAGGGATGGGTCTAGATGACAAGATAGCACCTCTGCCCTGGGGCAGGAGGAGTGACAAGACAGTGAGTGATGGGTGATGGACACACAGGGATGTAAATGTCATCACATTTGTGCCTTTGTGTCTCACAAAGACAGTTTCTGACCCACACACATTCATCAGTAGTTCTTTACAAATTGGATTGAATCATAAGAGATGTTCCCCATTCTGGAAGCATGAGTAGTCTGTTTTGGTACTGTTTGTACTTTTCTGACCTTTGAAAAATTTTACATCTGGAAAATCTTACAATTCTATAAAATTGTAAGGAGATTTTATGGTGATTTGTATGAAAAGAACTTCTGAAGAATTGGTTTGAGTTATAAGAAATATCATAAGCATTCTAGGAAGACGAGTAGCCTTTTGTTTTGGTCCCTGTTTTGGTTTTGATATTTTTCTGAAAAGTGAAAAATTCCATATTGTAAGTGTAATATGAGATTTTTTGTCTGGCACCCAGGCTAGCCCTGGAGCTCAGGAGCTAGCCCTGGCAACAGCCTGGCACCCAGGCTATACTGGTGATGTGAAACATCAATGATTCAGTGTTTCAGTCAGTATTTTAGCCACCTGTCCTACCAGTATACCATGTTGTTTCTCCCTACATAACCAGATGTGGTCTGCATACACACATTGACAGAAATCACCTCCCTTCAGCCACATAGAACAAGACACTCCTCTCAAATATTTACCCCCGTCTCTCTGCGACTTTTATTACTAGAACAGATGGGCCTCTCTTTTACAATGATGGCTTGTTCTGTGGGCTTTTAACTATGTAGAAAAAAGCAAAGGGCATTACTGTACAACACTATACAATATGTGTTGTTGTACTGTAAAACTTTTGCAGCTTGGTTTTATTTTCGTGGTGCATTCTCTATATATCATTTCTTGGCTGGGACATGATACAGTATACTATAGACCTTAAGTTAGTATTCACTTATTCTTATTATAAATTTTATTATCATCACAGAGTCATTTTTTCTGATAAAATGAGTTATACGTCTGTGGCAGCATAATTTGCTGTGAAAGATTTGCCAAAAGATGCTCTTATTGTACGTACCACTGTATCATGAAACAATAGTCAATAGTGTTAGGAGTAGAATGATTCATCTTTCCAGACTGAACATTTGTTAGTCTGTGAACCCATGCCAGCAGGCATGACTCTAAAAATTTCATGGCAGTCTGGAGAAGCTTGACACATTAATTATTGTTATAGCTAGAGCTGTGTACCGGTACGCAGTACCGATACTGTACCGGAAAAATTGATTAGGTACAGGTCCAAAATACCTAATCCCTCAGTACCGGTACTGTACCTAAACAATTTCACACCAATTTTATGCCTATTTGTGACCTCAAATGTTTAAATAGCTGGTTAACAATGGGTGCCTGTGTAAGGACAGTGTGTTCATGAAAACAAAAACATCTTAGTTTTGCCTATATTTTATCTGAGCATTCGCCATAAACAAAGAATAAACCTTAACTATCAAGTTTATTTATGTTTTTTTGTTATTGAAGGAGTTCAGAAGAGCATATAAATTGGTCGAATTGTTCAGGTACAGGTTCAGGTCCGGACCTGTACCTAAACCTGTGTACCTGTACCTGTACCTGTACCTAAAATTTGTTTAGGTACACAGCTCTAGTTATAGCCGATCAATTTTTCAAGGGACGCCAGATTTGGCCCTAACGAGGAGACTAATATCTTAATTATTGAAGGAACTGGATCGCATTTGGATGCAAGTGTGCCCTTCCTTTATAGATTTTTTTCTTAAAGGCATCTCATCCAATTTCAGGGAAGCAAAACTAGATTTTCAAAGTCAGTTTTCTGGTCTTTTATTGTAGTGAGTTGAATCAACCCTAGCCATAGAGTACTGATATTGGTGAAAAAATGTGCTGTCACTAGTACTGATGGCAAGACAGTTGCTTGTTTCATATCATACTATTTATAGGCTAGTTCTAGATCTTTATTGGTGGTACCTAAAAATAAAGGGACTCATCACTTAGCTCAAACACTTTAAGTATGAAATGAAGTAAAATGAGGTGTGAAATGACAGTAAATGTCAATAGCAGACAGATTTCTTCGTCCAAAATTTTTTTTGTTTTTCTGCCTTGAAATTACAATTCACTTAATATTGACCAAAAATTGGTTTGGAAATGAAAAACCTGAAATAAACTTTGGATACCTTTGAGACTGCAGCAAAATATTTATGTATTACTATTGCTATTAGCACACATTTTCCTCATCATAATTCAGTTACCAGCTGTGGTTACAACATTGTCACACATAATTTATCATACAAATACTGGTATTTTACAAAAATAATGTTGGTTTACTGGTATGGAAAATTGTTTCCCCAATTATATGCACATGTGCCTTTAAATCTTTCCATAGCTAGCAACAGTGACAAATCCCACTACACATTTTCTTGTGTTCATTTTTTTTCAACATTTTTGCCACAAATACATTATCGCAAATATGACTACTAATTATGACTACCGTATTACTACAGAATTCACTGCAGAATTGAAACCTTGGTTTCGCTCCTACTTCGAAACAAAACCACTTTCGAAACAAATGAATTTACAGTAATTAACCATAGGTCAGCCAAGCTCCCTGTACCCACCATATGCAGGGATCTCCCCAGAAATTTAGGACAGAATGGAGGAGGGTGCGAAATATCGGTAAATTTGACCAAAGAACCCTGGAAAAGGGTGTAAAAACACTAGTTTTGAAAATTAACAGGGTGGAGCTGAGATAAGGACTGGGTGGAGGAGCTCCACTGCTCCATTGTTTAGGGAGGTCCCTGCATATGTAAGTCTACTTTAGGGGGTTTTAGGTACTAGTACTAGCATGCTGAGTCAGAACATCTTCTATTCTTTGCTCATCTTGCCCTTGTTTGCAAAGACGTTACAACATGGCATTGGCCATACCAGGCTTGTGTGCCCTGTACACATATTGTCCAGTGTCCAGTGTTGGCCTGGACATGAGGACAAACTGGCCGGAGTTTGACCAGCCCATGTGTCGGTGGTGTGCGATGTGTGTGGAGCCCAGCCCACTGTTGTTGCAGTTGCTCCTCAGCTATTTGCAAACACGAAACTTGATCATGTCACGCTTGCTGCAAAAAATGCCGCCCCCCTCCCACCCCTGCTGTTGCTAAGGTATAATGTCTGTGCAGGGCTCGAAATCCTTTTTTTCTTGCAATATTACCTACACTGGTGGAGACAACATTGAAAATTACCTGTACCAGACAAGTTTTACTGTTATGTACTAGTATTCAGAATTTAGGAAGTATGAATCATACTAAGAACTCTTCAGGAACGATTAATCATTTTTTTCTTTTACACTTCATTCATAGGTGATAAACAGTTATTAATGCAGCAATTGGTTCTTGACTTTAAGGTTTTTTCGGACTTGAACCTTAACATTTTTACAAGTCCGGAACCGGTACACAGCACTATACATGTACTAAGAGTATATATTTCTATAAACCCAATACATGGTTTTATATACCCAATACATGGACCAGTACAGGTTAGGTACATGTAAACATCAAAAATATCTGCACAGCTCCAATTTCACTTGCACTAACTTGCATATATGCAGGTCCGATTTCAAGCCCTGTCAACTTGGTTCACATCTTTGCCTAGTTTGACCTTAACACATTGTCAGTATTAATGGACAATTTACTCTATTGCACCATAGATACCATCTAGACTTTTCTTGTTGTAAAAGACAGAAAGAGAGATGAAATATGGCACCATAGAAAGAAATGCCAGTAGTTACATTAACAGTAGTATGTCACCTGTGACCTTACAGAATGTATAATGCGAGCCATAGTTCCGTCAACCTAAATCAGGCCTAGGAAAAAAAATGTTGTGTTTCCGGTTACCCGACCGACCCTATGAAAACCCCCCCGACCCTAGCCTTTTTTGGGCCGACCAAAAATTTCGAGCGGCTAGCGGTCGGTTTTCAAAATTTTCAAAATTGGGGTTTTTATCCCCGATAAATGTGCTCGTCATTACAATTTTCTTCGGTCGGGCGGCGTGGATAGAGCGCTAATTGCACGGGTCGGGCCGCTATTCATAATTTCCATTGTTGGCACAATCCTGTGAATTGACGATGAATTGTCGATCTCGCCATGACGCCGCAAAGAAAACGTTGTCATTGGTAGAAAATCTGACACCCGCTGGCGTTTCACATCAAAATTTTCTGTAAACAACTCCGACTGTCTTTGTTTACATCGCGAAAGCTCACCGATACAAAGTAAAACTCCCGCCGGCCGGCCGCGCCCGACCACATGGTTGCGGCATGGCGCTAAGTTTTCGGCAGCTCGACGGAAAAATAATCCATCCCCAGAAGAAATGTTACGCATGAAAATAGCAACTACAACTTGTTTTCCTCGTTATATGAGTTTTTGAGGCCGTAAAATGTTTAAAACGGTTGAAATTTGCTCGAAAAAACGGCTCGAAAATTGACGGCGAGAAAGACAACATGGCCGACCTGTTTTCACAATAACAATGGTCAAAGGTCAAGATAGCATCCAAATGTATAGATACATGTAATAAGTACATAT
Source organism: Branchiostoma belcheri (assembly GCF_001625305.1). Classification (NCBI taxonomy): domain Eukaryota; kingdom Metazoa; phylum Chordata; class Leptocardii; order Amphioxiformes; family Branchiostomatidae; genus Branchiostoma; species Branchiostoma belcheri. Next base: position 1,794,024 of record NW_017804032.1, on the reverse strand, counting down.
TACAGTGCTAAAACGATACTTTAAACGCATGAAAAATATTTTTTTCGGCTACAACTGAAATAAAAATTCACTTATATTTTAGTAAGGTTAATTTTCAAACATTACTGAGAAATTTTCCGAATTTATTGGTTTATTGTGTAATATTTTTGTTTCTATGTATGTGCGGTTGGATGCTGTCATTGTAAAGACCCTTTACATACTGGGAGAATCAGATGAGATATTAGAGATTATCACGCTTAGTACCGTGACCCGAGTGTCTCTCAAAAATTGTTTTTGAGTGGAGTTTATAAACATGATCACATTTTTATTTGTTCAGCTGTGTCAATATGTGATTTGTTTGAGAAATAGGATTTGGTTTAGTGTTTAATATATTAATGTCAGTTAACATCTTTGGAATAAATTGCTCCAAGTTCCAGGTAGTAAATACATGTACATTTTGTATCATGTATTTTTCACTTGTTGAACTTGTGGAAGCACCGTTGGCCCCCAGTTAGGGGTCATCCGGGGAACCTATGCCCAATTTTTTAAAATTAAGGGTGATAATAGAATTTTTTTTGAACATGAGGATAATTAAATACAGATCTTGAACCTTTCTACTGCCTTATACATCTGCAGTTGTACAGAAAATGTAGAACTGAAGTTGCAGGAAATGACCTCCATTTGTGTTTGGAAAAGACAAAATGCGGAGGGGGGGGGAAACCCCTCCAGACCTCCCCTTCGCACCCTCCTCCACCCTGCTCTGAATTTCTGGGGAGATCCCTGTATATACAAACTCTTTTGTTGAAGAATTTTACGATCTGTTTTGTACTGCCCAATTTTCTGTGTAGTACAAACAGATCATACGTTCATTGTCCCGGCTTTGAACTAAAAAAAAAAAAAAAGGGAATCCCTACCTACCGACCCTAATTTTTTCTGGACTGTAATAGGAAACACAACATTTATTTTGTTAGGCCTCACCAGTGGACTGTTTTATTCTAGCTTTTAGACTTTGCGTGAAACATGCCGAGAGTTATGAAAACTGACCAGCAGAATTGGCAGATGTCGACACAGGAGTTGTTCAAAGGTCTGAACCGTTGAGTTATCA
>NW_017804032.1:1525046-1790977 GCF_001625305.1 Branchiostoma belcheri | reverse complement strand
ATTCAAGCGTTTTATCAAGATAGAAGTGAGTGATATGGGACGCAGATTTTCAACTGTTGCAGGGCTTTTCTTTGGAATGGGTGAAATTATGGCTTCTTTCCACTGTTTGGGTATTCGTCCCTCGTCCAAAGAACAGTTGAAAATATGTGCCAATATATCACTCAATTCAACGGCAAAGGTTTTGACAATCTTGGGGGACAGATTATCGGGACCACAGCTTTTTCTTGCATCAATGCGTTTTAAAATTTCGTAGACCTCCCAGGAATGTACTTGTGGTGGTCTGGAAGGAGAAGGTAAGTAAGATGGCAATGATTCAGGATCTAAACATGGAAGTTGGTTAACGATGTCTGAAAAGTGACGGTTGATCACATCAGCAATCTCCTTGTCCGTTAAGGACGTAGCGCTGGGGACGGAAACTGATAAGCTACGCCGAAAATTTAGTATATTTCGTAGATGCATGTGCCACTTAGCTGGGTTCTCCTTCTTAAGCACCTGAATCTTACGCAAATAATGTCTTTTCTTTGCCTTCACACACAAGCGATTCACATTGTTTCTAAGCTTTCTATACAATGGCATATTTCCAGAGTGAAAAGCCCGCTGTCGCTTCTTGATAACAGCTTTAATTTGGGGAGTAATCCATTCTTTGTCAGATTTGTGTTTCACAAAGGATTTCATTGGAAAATGTTGATCTATTTCTGAATGAAGGGTTTGATACAATATATCTACTTTTGTTTGAATATCAGGGGCATCAAAAACTTCTGCCCAGGGGTGCGAGGAAATCCACCGACCGAAAGAGCGCACTTCAGAGTCTTTAAAGGAACGAAATTGTGTTCTTATTTTAGAATTAACAGGTATATGATCACAGGGAGACCATATAACCGTGTTGTGGTCACTCATTCCCAAGGGCTCTTCGATACGAGGAGGGTGATAAAAGGGATACAAATTAGTAATGATTAAATCAAGAATGGCATCTCCCCTGGTGGGCTGTTTAACAAGTTGTTTCAGCTGGGCTCCATGTAGAACATTAGTAACATCGCATCTATTAAAATCCCCTAAAACACAAATCCCAGCAAGTGGATACTTGGTGTTTATCTTATCAACGCTGTCTATGAGATGTTTGCAGAGCAATTCCTGGTATGAAGACGCTGGAGGGTGATAGACAGCACAACTGGCAATATTAGAAATCGAACGAGGCGACCAATTAGGTTTGAGTAGTACCCACAGACACTCAAGTTCTGTGGGTACTTCAATAAAACTTAGAGTCTCCGCAGATATATGATCTTTAACATAAATTGCCACACCTCCACCGCGGCCTTCATTTCGACAACGAGAAAACAAATTAAAACCACTAACATCTATACACTCAGACGGGTGCTCGTGAGTGAACCAGGTTTCCGTGATAACGGCTATGTCTATCTTATTATTGTTCAGCATATCAGACAGGTCGTCCAATTTATTAATCAGTGATCGGGCATTACTAAGTAAGAGTGATGGAAGTGTTCTACGCTGTGGTGGCAAAATATTAGCCTGAGTTACAGTCTCTCTGCCAACCTTAACAGCCTTGTCTGCTCCGCCGTCCGGAACTTCCACCTGCTGTTGGGAGCACCGCGACCTTGAAAACCCGCCGTTGTTGTTGCAGACCTCACGGCATCGGAGTAGGACGTACCGACACGGACCTTGACTGCTTCTCGCCCCTGATAAAACTGATCAAGTTCGTAGCCAGTTGGACGGTTCCATGTCCGTTTAGGTGTACTCCGTCTCGGCATACATAGAGTGGTCCGATGTTGCTGTTATCAATAAAAGTCATGCCATTAGACGTACACATCTCTGCGAGACCAAGGTTGATCAGGTGTGTCCGTTCTGGATCCGTATCTGCCCGGGAGATGACTCCTGATACTGCGATCCGTGCACCAGACTCCCTGATAGTTGTTGTCAAGTCGCGAGTTTTGTCGATGACCGCCTGAACTGAATCCTTGCTGTTATTGGTACCGGCATGTATGATTACAGTACGTGGGTCCTCAGTTGAAACAATTCTGCGGGCCGGGGAATGCAACTGCTCAATACGGGCACCACGATGTGTGAAACATCTCACACTCCTGTTCTTAGACATCTTGTTAGGCTTTAGATCCTTGATCATTGAGTCGCCAATGATAACAGTTTTTCCCTGAGCCTTGGACTGGTAGAATCTTTGTTGTTGATGTTTACGATACAAGTCAATCTGGTCATCGTGTTGTTCAGAAATGCGCGTGCCGCATTCTTCAGATGAGGCCAGCTGGACGTCGTCAGAGCCATCCAACGCTGCGAACCGATTGGAAGTTGACATGGTATCCTCAGCACAGGTGTGTTTGTTATGCCGCTGTGTTGATCGGCCTTCATTTACATGACACCATTCTGAGAATTTGTTGACATCAGTCTTCTCGTTCGTCAAGTCTTTGATGATTTGTACTAGAGAGGCATTTTCATCTCGGAGTCTCTGAACTTCTCTAGCAAGATCATCCTGTGAGTTTCGATAGTCGTTTTCATTAGAAGGTATTTGACCTTCCAGCCGTTTTACTTTGTCGACGAGAAACTTGACCGTATCAGGGAGCATTTTACAATGTCTGCATACCTGTGACTGATCATCGGATTCGCTACAGATCGTCGATTCACACAGGAAACAACTGATCACGGGTAGAGTTACAACCCGGTCAGTTTCATCAAGTGAATCCTTCCTTGGAGTGATGTTATTAGACAGCGTCGTATCCCCACTTCCACAGCTTTGACTGGACGACCCATTGTCTTGGTTAGGGCGAATACAGTCTTTCAAGTCTTTACTGACCTGCCCTAAATTAGTAAAGTTAAACAACGCTATAACATCTTTGATGAGAGTAAAGCGTTGAGAAGTGTTCTTGTTTCTTCTCACTAACCTGCCATCAGCTAGGTCGTCTGGAAGCTTCTCGATGCTGTCGAAAATCTCCTGTCGTACTTGTTTCAGAGATTCCAATGTGGAGGGGGCATTGTTAGTTGCGATTTTTGCGATACAATCTGCTTGCCATGCAGGATTGTCCTGGTAAGATTCAAACTGCGACAGTCTCTCCAGGATCTTGTCCTTCAAGCTAGAGATAGCGTTGGTTGCCGGAGCTGACAAAGCCATGACACAGTGTCCGCGTCCCAGGTAACAGCAACAATGGCGGCGGCGTCACCCTCCCCAGACACACACAACAACGTCCAAGAATCGGCCAAGAATGGCAAGAAAACGGTCCTACTGTTGAGGATCACAAACACACAGTCACTTAAAAGAACTCAGGTCATCGATTCTGGATCGATTCGAACTTTCAAAGCTAAAGTAGGGCAACTTCTGACTAAAAGTAGAGGAGTGTAAAAAAAGCGTGACCGGTTGAAGACACCGGATATGACGTTTTATACTTGACTCACAAGCTATGTGAGGAGTATCTTTATTTTTTGGCACCACCAATAAATAACTAGAACCAGCCTACGATACAAAACAAGCAATCTTTTTCTGCCAGCAATATCGGATTTTTTCCCCACAGATATCAGTGTACTACTACTAGAGTTGATTCAACATTCTACATTTAAAAAATGACCAGGAAATTGACTTTCAAAATTCAGTTTTGCTGCTCTGAAATTCCTTTAGGTCCCTTTAAGAAGAAATTATATAGGAAAGTTGTTGAAGTGTAAATGCCAGGATATAGTCGTGATCAAGAGTTATTGCCATGACACCATCTGCATACAAATGCCAAAGATAAAGCTTTGCTTTGAAACTAGAACTTGAAGAAGCAAAACACATGTGGGCATGTTATCTGCAATTTTAGCACCTGAAAATAGAAAACTTATGATATACACAAAACTGTATGCAATATTTGATATAGATCAAAGAAGCTACTGTTATTCCTACTAACATGGACAGTATTTCTATGCAGATAGACAAGTGGATTTCAATATTGATATTCCTTTAAGCTCAGTTTTAGATGGTTCAAATTTATGTATGTGAAGCTTTTTTGAGGGACATCAATGTTGTGTCTCCAATACTGTAAATTGTAATATCGTTGCAGAAGTTTTATTTTTGAGCAGTAGGTGGGAAAGGGAAATGTTTTGAATTCGCGGTTGAAACAATTCAGTATTAAAATAAGTCATACAAGGACAATTCTTTTTTCATATCTATACACTGATTTTTATCCACCAAAATGAAGGATTGGGCAAAATTTTTGTCCATCATGAGCAGCAAATTCAGACACTGCCACAAACCATCCATAGCTCATAAAGTATAATGACTCTCCCCTGAGGCATAAGCAGTAATGTATGGTCCCCTTACCAATCAACAGCCACGGGCCATTTGATAGACAGAAATGGGGACGGCGGGTGATTATGGCTTTGCCATGAACCGCCAGAAATTGTTTTCATTCTGCAAATGTATTAGAGATTCCTATTGGACACAGCACATTGCTTAACTACCGTAAATTGTGAAATATTTGGGGTGGTTTTATTTTTTAGATTAATATAAAATCATAACACAACAACTGTGTTTTATATTTCTGTTGTACTACTGCAAAATTCCTCATTTCCCTCGTAATTACCTTCGCCAAGAAGGTTATGTTTTCAGTAGCGTTTGTCTGTCTGTTTGACTGTCTGTCTGTTTGTGAACAACATAACTCAAAGAAGCTTTATATGCATTGTCATGAAACTTGGTAGGTGGGTAGGTCTTGGAGAGACCTAGAAATGATAAGATTTTGGGCTCCCTGGTGGCTTTAGTTGGTACTGCAACAGAACTTCCAGTTTTGATATCTCATGATCTAGCATACAATAGTCTGCCTGAAGTTAGATGCGAAAGGGTTTTCTACAATTTCTTAAAAGCATTTACAGCTGTAGCATTAGTAACTTACTCTAGTTAACTGCAATGAGCCAGTGCCAAACACTATTATAGTGTTTGGCAGATAATGATATAGCATAATCCAGGGTATTGTCACACAAGGATTCACTAATTGTTCACTTTAACATACCATTATACTATTACAGCTTTTTCCGATAAGGCCATGTGACACTGAAAATCCCAGTAGAATTGTTTTTCACACAATGAAAGACTGTATCTGCAATGATTGTGACTTTTAAAAAATGTTTCTGTCAGGAAATCCCTTGTTGAAACATGACCTTGCCTAAGGGGAGGAAAGATCACCACCGGAAGTTTTTCCAGACAGAGAACCATACAACAGGTGCCAATTGTGTCTGGTACCCTTTACATGCAGCTAGAACGGTCTTCTATGCTACTAACAAGTAATTCAGGAACTTTGAGACTTTTCAGAAATGACTTGTTTTGGGTAGTTGAGTTGTGGGGTTGTCTCTGCTTGTCCTAATTGCTTTGGATGCATGGTGGGTGGGAGTTGATTATGACAGTTGATTGTCAGGTAGGTCAGGCTTGAAGGTGACCCAGCAGGTGCTGGTAGGAGTAAGTGGGCAGTATGTGGAGGAATTCAGGAATTCAGTGGTGTAATACCCGATCAAATTACATCCACAGTTCCATGCATTCATGAAAACCCAGAACATGAAGGTCTGTGAAGCAACCTTCCAAAAAAAAAAAAAAAAAACTTTCTCTGAAGCCTGAAATCTCTAAATTTCTTGTTAAATTGTTAAACGGTTGCTGTAATTGTTTTCTGGGTATGAGTGCACACCAGCAAATTTAGGTATTCACGGTACAGCCGACTGTATACACCTGTTTTACCTGGGGACTTAATTACATAGCCCACGCTGGGCGGTCATCCCTTAAAACCCAGCAGGACTGCCCTCAATGACATGTTATCTTCTTAAATACCCGAGAACCCACCTGCCAATTAAGGGGCCAAGAAACCAGTCTTCTGAGATTACCCCATTCTTTGCAAGTATAATCACATTCTTTAAGGAAATGGGCCACTTGCTTGTAATAGATCTGGAGTGGTAATGGCCTTCAGGCTAGTTATGTGACTCAGTGAAGATAGGTCTTAATAGTGAGGAAATATTGGGTAGTTTTTCTTTTTTGTCATCTCTTAACTGTCTTAGTCTTAACAGGTGAGGGGTAGACTGTGTAATCAGCTTTTTTTTCTGCAGAGTTGCTATCTGCTTGTCTTGTCTTCATCTCAGAGACTTGTAACTTGTACACCTTTGACTTTCAATTTTCCAGCAGAAATGGTAGAAAGACACGGAACAAAACCAGGTTGGTAGAACATACTAGGTTTTCTTTTACACAACCAATACCTGATTGTGTTTCGATGCTCAGGAATCTCTGAGGAAGATATCTAGTAGGCTTCGAAATTTTATTCTCCTGTTATTCTGCCTGTCAATCTTCCCACCCATGTGCTGTCAATGTACTCTGTCTGGACAAGCAAATACGAAAGCCGCACAAACCAATACTTCCATACCCTAAAATAATGAAAACCAGAATATATTTCAATTCTCACCTCACCTCACCGGTCCCATATTTCAATTACGAATATGTAAAATGTGAGTAAGTACAGAAATTTTAGCTCCGAGTCAGTGGTACCATATGCCTCCCTTGTGCAATTTGTGAAACAGTCCAAGATCTTAACAAGATGTTTTATGCACATTTTAACGCCTAGGACAAGATAGCATCTGCTGCTGTGTTTTTCTCAGCCCTTATCTCCAAGACAGGGATATATTCCTTTCTTCCCTGAAGACTTGAGAAGACAATTTGACATGTATCTGGCCTGAGGCCTGTGATGTAATCAGGAGCCATCCATCATGAGTTGTTACTGTATGTATGCATACCTGTACCTCTGGGGCTACTGTCATATCCTGGTCCATACATAAAAGATTTTTTAGGTTATGTAAAAAAAGGGCCCAGAGCCAACTAACAAGTTACAACAATATTCGAAAACACATTTCATTTAATTTTGTTACACTTAATTTATTTCAATTTAGGATGTGTACCAATAAATCTCTTTTTTTCAAAGCTATAAATGTTAATGTTGTTAAAAATTTGTATTCCTTCGTATCCATCAAATTGAAATAGTGTCAGTGTAGAAATTTTTGCAGTGTATACTGTGAATCACTTTGTATTCGCGGTAGCAAATTTCACGTTCTGAGAAAAATGGACCAGTTCGCAGAACTTCATTGTACATGTTGCGGCAGTAGCAGTGCAGAAGAAAGAAAATCAGCGAATTATTTGTTCACGGTAATGATAAATTCACGGTACAGATTCTGAATTGACTGTGAATATAAAAAGTACCACCAAAAAATTGTGATTTACAGTATTTTCATTGTTTTCTTGTTCGTCAGTTTTACTGTGAAATCATGACACCACAAAGATGTGTTTTATAGTTCTAGTGCACTGCAGAATTGTTCTAACCACGATCTTCAAAACCTGTAGAAATCTTCCCTTTTCCTCCTACCACGAAATAAAGCCATTGCAAAATTAAATGAATTTTACAGTAGGTAGTCTTACTACTATTGAGGATCTTCATTTTCCCATTTTGCTGTCCATTGTGAAATTACCATCTGTTAAAGGTGTGGAAGGTGTCACTTTTATAAGTGATGACTAAAGTAATGATGGGACATCTTCCACATGTTATAATTACATGTACCAGGTGTTCCAGAGATGGACATGCTCTAGTTATGTTGTACCATGTTTCTTCTAGTGTGGACTAAGCCCTTCATTACCAAATGCCTTAAGGGCAGGTGTATGTTTGAAGTTTTAGTTGTAACTAATCTGGTGTTCGATTTTTCAAGAACGGCACACACAAAATTTTGCATTCATTTTGCAATTGTTCTGTGCAATAAGCAAGAACCAAATGCGTTCGCACAGGCCCAAACACTTAATGTTATCATTTTCAAGGTACTAGTGTAATAAATGCCTTTATACTGTAGATTAGGTTATATGTCCTAGATCTAAACTGGCATTTAGGGTGAAATAAATAATCATGAATGTTTTTATGAGGTCTAGTTTTATGAAATAGGACAGTCCCAACATTTAGTTTTATGGAGTACTAAATGTAGGTCTAGTTAATATGTTTTATGAAATACATGTAGGTCTAGGTTTATTAAACAGCTTCATTAAATAGCCCTACACGTATGAAATAGATCTATTTTTAGGAAATTATTCTATTTTCCTGGCTACATCTGACTTTGTAAGATTTCTGGGTGTGGTTGAATTTTGGATGGGAATTCCCCGTGCTAAGCTGATGCCACCCTTCATAAGTAATTCATCAGTAAAAACCCTATCTCCTACACAGGGCAATATCAGTATTTTTAGTGCTTACCCAATAGATTCATTCCAACGGGCAAAAAATATCTATCAAACGGCCAGTTGATATTACTTCAAATGTTGTCATTTTGGTTGTAAATTATATCCCTGTAATTAAGAATGACCTTACATGACAAGGGTCATGTACCTGATTGCACAGTGAGCGTAGTTGTAGGTCAGCTGTGCCAGGATGGGTTTGCTACATTTGTATAGTCCCCTGACCACCAACCAGCCAAGGTTGGCTGCTGAGGTTTGAGAAGCAGTCTGATTTAAGCCACGCCTACCTTTCTATATGACTCGAATCAAATGTGAGTTAAATTTGAAACAGGCAGAATGACAGGAGAACTTGGCTGGTGAGCCTGAAGGAATTAGGGGTGGACATGGGGGAATTCAGGAAACTGAGGATTGCATACTTCATGGAAGTCGGAAATCTCTTATTTCTTGTCAAATCTTGACAAAATAATATTAGTATTACTTACATATAGGCGACATAAAAATGCTTGATTTTTTACATTGTACAATCATCATGTTTTTGCCCTATGATTGAATGTGGGTTCAAATTGGTGAGATTCTTTCCTTGGCTTGAGACACTAATGTCCTGAGACAGTTTTGGGAGGCCCCAGTTTATCCCTGTCCATTATACCCCCTAATGACATTACACCCCACACTCCGTGTATTCTGGTTGACGTTTGTGGCTTCATTAAGTGCAATTATTCCTCGGATTCTCAGAAACGTGAAGAAGCTTTTAAAGCTCGAAGATGTAAGAGTATTCCCATGGGTTTGGAGTGTTTCTTGGTCCTATAAATTTGTGACCATATTTGAAGCCTGTGCATATAAGTATAGTTTAACTCAGGGTCTAAAAAGCCAACTTTAAAACATCTCCATTTCAAAATTTCAGTTTTCTGTATAAAAACATATTTCTGAAAATTGTGCAAGACTTAGATTTTCAAGGGCTGATTGGGCCTCCTCCTTGAGAGCTTGTGGCCATACACCTTAACTCAAGAGAACACTTTACATTCCCAGAACTACGAATAGGAGCTCAGGATTCTTTAGCACTATGAAAATCAGTCCAATAGGAGCTAGGATTCTTTATCACTATGAAAATCAGTCCAATAGGAGCTCAGGATTCTTTATAACTATGAAAACCAGTCCAATAGGAGCTCAAGATTCTTAATCACTTTGAAAATTAGTCCAATAGGAGCTCAGGATTCTAATAGCACTTATGAAAATTAGTCCAATAAGAGCTCAGGATTTTCTGTCACCATGAAACCTGAGTCATTACCATAAATTATTAGTCCATGTCAGCATCTGTATACTGGACAGTGGATAAATCAACAGTATTAAGATGTTCCCAATTTTCCTGACTGAAAGTTTTTTAGTTTGGTTACCAAACGTATTTCAGCTGCTAGAGGCATGATAGCCTGACTATCTCCCATACAACTGCCAAGCTTAGATGTTATCCATTGCAAATGAACATGGGACTAACCACAGGACAGAAACCACCATCATCACTTTTTACAGCCCTAAGCACAGAGCTCCCCCCTCAGGGTCAACTGTATCAACCTGGATCAATGAGGAAAAACTCTCCAAATCTGTCACGCTCTGCCCTGATGTAACAATGCCCGTATTTTACACCACTTCTATTGGATTAAGGCGGACCAGTCGATACTACAACTGGCAGAGGTCGATGGCACGATCGAGAGAGATCGGAGGATTTCTGACGATAATATCTTTATTATCCCTGTCCCAATTAACAGCAAATTGGCAGAGAGTGAGAGGGATTGGTTGGAGAATTAGTGTTGAGTGGTAGTTGTCTCAGTGTTAGGCTTGCAATGTAAAATATTAAATTTTTTTCGAAATGATTCTGCTTTCTTTTTTTTTTTCAAAAATTGTCATTGTTATGACATAGACGGGACAGAAGTATAATTGTTTTGGGCTGTCCTTGTCTATGTTGGTTTGTATGTATTCTTGTCCTCAGCAGCTACATGTACATGTAGGATTGGCAGTGAGTGGGTGGAGGTTGGGTCTCAGTTGATTGACAGGGTTGTGACTTGGCATGCCCTGGGTGGTATCATACCCTATGATGTGGTATGAAGTCAGGAGGAATATAAATTGTGTAATCATGGTATGAAACATATTGACCACGTGTACAGTATAAGGCCGGAATAAGTTACAGCATAATGTTTGTGTAATATTATCCGTTCTATGATGAAATTCAATCACATATTACCCCATGGTCATACAATTCTGTTCCATTCACTCACGATACCCAAATCACTCCCTGGAAGTCTGAAATTTCCGATTTCTTGTTGAAACTTGTCCTTGGACTAACATACATTACAAGTAACATGGGATTCTTCCATACGACTTGTTTAAACGCCCAAAAGGCCAGGTCTGCAACTATTACAGTAAATTCAGCGCTGAGACTGTACCTAAACCATACTGTTTTACGACACTCTCAGAAATTCATGGTCTTCAATTGAATCCCATACGGAGGGAAGAAATTTGTCACAATAAACATGACAAGATCGTTACAAGAGCACAAGTAATTACAGCCATAAGAGCCTGACAATATTGGACACAACATAACTTTTACAGCCTCTTAGGCAAATGGCACATTCAGGTACAAAATGTCAAAATTAGAGAGTTGAGTGAATGTTTTATTTTAATGAAGTTGAACAGTATTTTTTCTGAATTGCTTGAATTTCTCCAGAAAATGTACAGTATATTAATGTTGCTTTCATTGTAGAAATTTTTTTTTTTTTTAGTAGCATAATGTGCACCAAAGATGGACAACCAAGAATGTGCACAAGATTTTTTTCTGAAATCTTTAAACTCCTCATACAGATTGTATGGGGCTATTTCAAACACTTCAAGTATGAAATGATCACAAAATTGTGTCAAGAAATAACTGTAAATGTCAATATCAGACAGATTTCCTTATCCAGAATTTTTTTTTTCATTTTGCCACCCTGAAATTGCGTTGGATGCCTCCCCATAGGCTAAATACTGTGTAATGTGCTGCCTTTGAAGTGAATTGTTGCTGACACATGGCATGGGTAGGTCATGATTAATGCCCATAGAGGTCCAGCTGATGATAAGGACATTATTGTGTAATCAGGAGGAATGACTCACAATAACGTGACGTCTGCCTACGCCATCTCGTGACCCGTCATCATCACATCAAACAATTTATAAATAGAAAAAAACTTAGCACGTTAACGGTTTGAAACGTCTGGGCCACTTGTAACTGAATTTGTTATTTCATTGCTTACATATGTAGCAGCTTACAAATATGTAATGCCCTTTGTGCAGTTTTTTACTGATTCAGAATTACCATAAAAATCTTAACATTTTTTGGCAAAAGACTATAAGAGTCTGGCGTATTACAAATGTACTTCTGAGTACAGTGCAGTACTGTGGACTTGTGTTCTAATTTGATAGTGTGGTGGGTGGGAGGTGATTTTGACAGTTGATTGATGGGGAGGTCATGCCTGAAGGTGACCCTGGATGTGCTGAGTGGAAGTACAATGTAAGTAGGTGGTATGTGGAGGAATTCAGGAAGTGGCATAATGCCTGCTCAAATTGCACCTGTCCATACAATCCCTTCCAAAACACTTCCAGGATGTCAATGTACTAGAAGGTCACAAAAACCCGAAATATTTCTCAAAAATTTACTTGGCATGTCCTTGCAATTGGTGATGTTGGCCTGACAGTAGAATGACAGGTATTGGCACCGTCACCTACCATTAGTGACTAATGTAGACAATCAAGTCACTAATTAGTGTGAATCATTGTAAAGACATTAATGAAGAATTGGCAATTTCATGGGTGACTGTCACTGGCTCTCTTCCCTGGCAATCCATACATGCTGCATTAGCTGGGAGATTGGTACACCAGACATGTGGTGTAAATCTGTGGTCTTTGATTACCCCAAACAAGATGACTAGACAGGTTACATTTGTATGTTCCTTGTAGCAATTTTGCTACTTCCGGGTATGGTGTGGAAGTATTGTTTTGGGTTGCCAAGTTGAGGGGTTTATGTGTCTACTTGACCTACATGTCAGGGCTCGAAATTCATTTTTGGGAATAGGTGCACTAAAAAATTGGGTGCACAGAAAATTTTGTTGGGTGCAAGATATAAAATGAAATAAGTAGAATGTCAGCAAAAACTAATATGTTGCTTGTCTAAAGACGTCTCACACAAAAACCTAAGAAAATATTTGGGTGCCAGAAAAAAATTAGGTGCACAGCTCCAAATTTGGGTCCACTAAGGTGCACATGCACCTAGTACTTCCAGCCCTGCATGTGTAAAGTGATTTATTCAGTACATGGTAAAACTTCTCCGTGGGTGCAAATTTGGGTCCACTAAGGTGCACATGCACCCAGTATTTCCAGCCCTGCATGTGTAATTTGATTTATCCAGTGCATGCTAAAACTTCTCCGTTGAACTAGCTAATAGTGAAGGTAAAGATTTATAGTTGAAAGTGCCTGTTACAATGATCACAGCTGGGCCGTTACTTGGTCTGTGGGAGATTAGCTGCCAAACAGGGCGTGTACAAGGTCAAACTTGAAGCTGGGAGAGAGGGAACAAACCTGAAGTCACTGTTTGTTTGGCCCAGGAAAAAATGCTGTTTCTGGTTTCAGTCTTGAAAAAACTAGGGTTGGTATAACCGCCCTTTGGCGTAACACACTAACATTTGGTACAAATGTAGTTGAGGAGTTCTCTTCTCTTTTTTCTTTGTAGATATAGATTGGAGTGATCCAACAAATACAAAATTTTTAACAAGAAGATTTCAGTAAGATTTCATACCTCGGGGTTTATGTAGGTATATTGCGGAAGTTTCACAACTTCAATCACAACATAACAGCAATTTCATACACAACACAATTTTATCACAATATAGCATAATAACACGGTTATCAAATCGACAATGCGAATAGCAGATTTAGAAACTGCAACATCAAACAAAACACCATCAGCTGAATGTAAGAAATCATCAGTTGGATGTCTGTACACCAGCAAGACCGACAACGTTACTAACAGCACAGTTTTGGTTACAAATGTGTCTAGGGTTCCCCCAAACTTCCTCCTATCAGTCAAGCCTTTCAATTACCATCTAGACCATTAGGAGTGGAGGGAATTGCAGAGACTTGGCTCAGGACCAAGAGTTGGGGAGTTAAGGTGGATGTGTAGATGTGTGTGTACATGGGTATGCCACACTTCCTAAACGTTTGTCATAAGTTTGCCCAAGTGGAAAGCCACCCGGCTGCTTGAGTCGCTACTGGAAATCACCAATGTTTTTGCCGTGGTGTTAATTCACGGTAACAAGGGTTTAGGAAGGTTTTCAGTGTTTTGAATTTGTGGTTGAAACAATTCTGTACAGTACTGTAGTCATACAAGCTTAAGGAAGGGGTTGCTGCGAAAACTGCAAAAGTTAAACAATTTCTGAGGTTATTGAACATCGAACTCCCAAAAAATCATACATGTACTTCCGGCTTGTTGCCAGGTTACTATACTTGCAATGACGTCACAGTAAACTTGGTCGGAATCAAGAACTTGAAGTTTGATTTTTTAATGGTTCAATGCCATCAGAAGGGTTCGTATTTGGTGTAAACGTTTATGTTCATTGAATGACACTAGTATTGTTGCAGATAATAAGAAAATATTGTACTTTGGTGTCATAAACTCTTTAAACAGACCAGAGGGCAAAAAGGAAGTCATTGCCAAAGAAAAGTTCCTTGTCGGAAAGTCATCACGACTTGGTCAGGCGTTTTACGACTGTCCGCAGCACGTTGTGAATATTGTATGCGGAGAGAATTGAATACGGTCTGAACAGACGCAAGTTTTCATCGTCACACCATCCAATTGCAAACCAGCCATTTTGTAAATCATTACCAAGCACCCCATTTGGGACTGTGCCCAGTACATGTATATACATATAGCCTGGATGGGCTAGCCTTCCAATAAGTGCCATATACTAGACTCAGAACAGTCATTACATCCAGGACAGAAGTATTGTTTTTGGATGGTGTTGGTTTTGGGGCAGTTTGTATGTATTGTGTCTTCAACAGCAAGGATTGGAAGTGAGTTGGTGGAGATTGGGTTTCAGTTGATTGACAGGGTAGTGGCCCAGTATGCCCTGGATGGTAGGATGTGGTAAACTGTAGCCAGGGAATGTGTATTGTGTAACCATGGTATTCAACATGTACCTTCTGTAAACCATGGTGTAATGCTGGGCTAAGTTGCATCATACGATAGTATGAGTAATCATCCATTCTATGATGTAATTCAATCGGGTATTTCCCCATGATCATATTACAATACAGTTACTATTTAAATCTCTGGTTTCTGGTGTTGTCAGACTTTGAGCCTGTAGAAAACTACATTTCCTGTGTTCCAATGCTGTTAAACTAAATCCCTGACAATTCCACATGATAGATGTGCTAGTGTGCCCTCACACATATATTTCACAGAAACGTCGGTGATGGAATGTAATGAAATTTGCATCCATATTTCATTGCTATCCTGATCATCCCTGTGATATGAAGAAATACTTTCCTCATTAATTTCCCATCAATCTCGTAAACACGACATTATAGCTGACGCTGTAATTTTTGTGTCATTGACACTCTCGTAATAAAAAGAACCATGGCATGATATAATGAAAATTGTTCACAATCAGTTCAAATCGGTATTAGGCCACACCAATTTAATCAATTGGTTCTCAGATTTGCCTGCTTCTGATTTCTTCTGATTCTTTTAAAAATCCGGGTTCTGAAGGAATCCAAAATCATATTTTTTGGCCCAGTACAGTTGAAGAAAGTCCTTGTCTTCCTAGACCTAGTTGTTACGGTTTTTCATTCTATCAATGCAGCAGTTTGATAAAAGTTAAAAACTCATTTGAATTACAATTAAATTGGTGAGGCTTTATGATATTTTCTAACAAATGCAAGGCATTTTTGCAGAGGTTTATCTGATGGGTTCTTTCTATAATCACCCAAGTGTCATACTAAAGTCCACAGGGAATTGTTTTACTGCCAGTAATTCTGACAACTTTAGACACAGGTCAGGACAACTGGCACCAAATTGAAATATGATACCCCCATTATGTCGTTATGATGTAATTCTGACACCATTTAATCTGGACAGTTTCTCCAACATGTACATAATAATTATCCAGAATGTTAATAACTTGAAAGGTAACATTTGTAAGCAAATGCATAATGTTTACCTTTGCATATGGTCTGCTCTATTAATTCTTACTCCTGAAATTACTTACTTTTTACTCAAACAAAGACATTCATATTTTTGGTGACAGGAGTCTAAATCCCTCCTGCTGTAAAATTGCAACATGATGTAACTCTAAGGCATGAATTGTTGCTAAGAATATTTTGAGGCATATAGAATGATTTGTTTTCTAACAGCAGTTTTTATGTGTTTCAGATGTGTACAGAGAGAGGGACCTGGAGGTCAAAGACATCTTTCTATGCCTGTTTGTGTACAAGACATTTGGAGGTGGCTACTTCCCATGATGCAATGCAGAAGAGTCCACCCAGGAGCCCAACCAATAGCAAACCTTCCTGCCTAATCAGGTTAACAGCTGACCCGAGGCAGTTTGTACTTGTATTATACTAGATAACAATGTCTGATATTGTTGTCCCAGGTTTATAGAAAGCCAGGGGACAAGTTTATATTGTGTACAGAAATGACTGCAACACAGTCCCTCAAATGTGCAGCCATCTTGAACACCCCTCTGTACAAAGTTCAGTGGCCCAACGTGAGGACACTCTTCACACAAATGTGGACAACACTATTTTCGTAGAGGGGTTCATTCAGCCAAATTGAATGACAATTGAGAACCCTTTACCGAATGAAATGTATTGGACTGCTAAGTTTGTATAATATTTGCTCAGAAATGTTTCACGTTTTAGAAAATAGAAGAGTCCACTTTGAAGATGTAGGGGTTGTCAGGATACACTGTACAGATTGATATGAATTTTTGTGAAATAATGGCAAGTCAACGTCTTCCTTTTAGCACAGCAAAGCAAAACGCCGAGCAGTGGCCTTAATTTCTCTGAAGTCAACCCTTTCATGTGTCTACAGACTACAATTTGACCTGTACATTTACTCTACCATCATGTAGGAAATGATATTCCTTCAACAATGCACATCTACACAATGACAAGAGGGAGTTTATTCACATGCTCCCTCTATAATATGGCGTTGTTTGTATACAATTTCAAGAACGATGCAGAATTTTGAAGTGTCTAAGTGGTTCAACATTTGGAATGAGTAACTGTACAAGGAAGTTATATATGGACCGGGGCTGTCAACATGACCTGTCCCTTCATCCTACGATTAAAATTTTCTTCTCCGGATGGACAAAAATTTTACTCTGTCCTTCAAAATAAAATCTTGAAAATGTCAAAATGACAGATTTGACAAGGGAAATTTTACTCAATTAGAATTTGCTTCTGGAAAGTGTAAAATAGCGTTCCAGGGGACTAAAATTTTGACATGGAATGCCCCAGGACCCCCTAGTTTTGTGAGTATACTTGCACCAAACCCACCCCCCTCCCACACGAATAAGACAGAAAAAAAATTGAAACTGGGGACAGCCCTGTTATGAACAATTGCAACCTCCTGTGCAAGACCATCATCCTCTGCTGTTATTAGCCCTTGTTTGATTTATTACCCAGGGTTCCTTGCCTTGAAGGGTTGCTGTCTCCTCCTTACCAGTTTGACCTACTAGAGAAATTGCATCTTCCACGTTGAAACCAACAAATTGTTCTTCACAAAAGGGCAAATTTTGAAATACTTGGCATGTTTTTGGCCAGGCAGGTGGTATGCGATGTAAAAGGAGAGGGAGGTTTCTGATTTATGTGGTAATAAAACGGGAGGGCAAGTAATCGTACGGTAATGGCTGGAGCAGTCGGGTCGCCTTAATGATGGATCAGACACACAACAAGGGCATCTTGATCCAGATTGAAGGGGTCTACATGGGGTTTGGCAGTATCCAGGTCTGTTCAATATTCCAATATTCCTCTTCCTTTCTTATGACACGCACTGTTTTCTCAAAATATTTTTCAAGACATTTGGTTGAAATTGAGTCAAGGGCGTCTTGATTGAGATTGAAAGGGTCTACATGGGGTTTGGTAGTATCCAGGTCTGATCAATATTCTTCCTAGTTTCGTCTATCATGTGCACACCTGGTGTTTTTTTTTTTTTAATTTCTTCATTAGATATTTGGTTTTAGCTTGAAATTGATCTTACCAAAGGAATTTTCTTAAATTTATAGGAAATAGTTGCAAGGTCATTCAATATTGAAATAGCGCACACAACTGACACAAAATTTATCAAGAATTTAACTTAAAAAAGGAGACTGATTCTACTTCAACATGTTTGTCTTTTTCAACCTCTACATTCTGTCAAGAGAGGAATGACTAGAAAATAAATTTCTGCTGTCTGAAAACCCCCAAGCATGTTCAGACTTGTCTGGTCTGGTCACATTAATTCTGACCTATCCTGGAAAGGGGGACCTCTTGGTTTAGTAATGAGGTGTTTAATATATCCCCAGGGGGGCCACATTATCTGGACCATCACTGGGACTGAACTCTCGCCTCTAGACCTGTAATTGTTACCCATCAATACAGTATTGATTGGATCACATGTATGGACCTGATCATGGTGAGAAGTACAGTCTCGTATCTACAATCTATGAAATCTGAGAAAAAACATGTTATGATTTTGATCTACCAGTAGGTTATTTTCAATATTTTATTTTTACTGCTTGGTTGTGGAGGAAAATTGGAAAATGATATCATAGGAAAAATTATACACCCACTCCAAATGGCATCAAAAAGCACTCAGCCCTTGTGATACACACGTAGCCCAAAAAATTACAAATTTGCCTTTTAAAGACATTATCTCTCCTTGTGGAAGGAAAAATACAGAATCGTATAGTAAAACAAGAAATAAATCAATATATTTCAATCCCCAGTGTTATCCAAAGGTTATTTTTGTGACCTTTTTTTATTCTGTACTGTGTTTAGATTTTTGTTCCATCTTACTTTTCAATCAGCTCCCAATCCCTCCATCAGTGCTCACAGAAGAAGGCATTAATGTTGCTTCAGTCCCTCCCAGTCCAGCCTCATTAAACTTGCAATGAATTTGTATGGCTGTGGCCATGTTAATGTCTGCCGCGGACGTTAAACCGGCGCCCATCTGTCACTGACACCCCCTCAGATTGTTTCTCCCTTTCTGTCAGCGCAAAATGGCACCTTTTATGGCGGACGGAAGATCGCAAAGTACCGTAAAACCGTCGCCCGCATCGTCCTAGAAATGAGATTGCGGGCAGAATTGGGGTTTGCAGATGGGAGGTTGATATTGAGAGATGGACACGGCTCGGGAAGAGCATTTCGGACATTTTACTGCGCCAGCCACTGATGTAATCAGCCCTACTTGTTTCAGCACCTACACGGACAGATGCTTTATTAGTCATTGAGATGTTTGGCTGTGGTGACTGTGTTAACCCTGCACACTCTAAAGGTGCTCAGTGTAACCAGTAGCCTAGAGTGCCAAAGGTTAAAAACACCGCTGCTGTTTTCATTCAGATGGAAAACTACTCAATGCGAGAGAGGCAGCACCATTCTTCTATTCCCATTAAAGAGGAAACTCTCCTTTAGCTTTCAGTCCCACACCCAGGATTTCTATACCACTGTGCAACAACCAGTATCTTGGTAACCAAACTGTTGTCCTCCATCCGGATTTCTAACAAGAAATTTTAGACTTCTGCAAAGTATTTTGGGTTTTGGTGACCTTGAAGTTCACAGTTCTCCAGAAAATTTTTGGGGGGTTTTCTTGAATGAGGGGATCGTATGAATACTATGATGTAATTTAATTGGGTATTACACCACGTCCTGAATTCCTCCACATACCACCCACTTCTACTAAGTTCTAGTGGGTGCATGCTGGGTCTCCTTCAGGGTTGACCTCCCCATCAATCAACTGTCAAAATCACCACCTACCAATGTGTAACCATCCAAAACATTACTTCCATACAAGGATGAAAGAAAGAGAAAAATTTGCATACCCACTGCACCAAAGGAAACTTCTCAAAGATCACATGATGTTGATTATGCACAGTACCAATGATCAACAGCAAGAGGACATGTAGAATCTATTTTTCCCCAAATACTATTAAAAAAAATCAATCAAAATGTACGGTATTGTATGAGGTGTGATGTCATGTGTATCTAAGAATGAAACTTGTATATGCATGAAATTTTGACGTGCAAATTCATGTGAATATGGGGGTACTAATGGATAAATATGACCAAACAGTTGGATGATGACTTTTGGACATAAATGTTGTGAACTAGGAGATAAAATTAATTGTGACATTTCTGGAGTCATGAACTAGATGACAACAACTTGAAGATACTCATTGTTTCTGAAAGTGTTTCTTTTCTATATGATGTTCATATTTCTGTAGTCCAGAATTTTGGATCAGCCATTGTAAAATGGGAAATGCTATGACAATGCTCTTTAGGTCGCTTTTGGTAATGTTTGCATGATAACTAAATACACTTTGCAAAATGTAATTTGGTCTTATATTGTATATTAATGACTTCTGTTGCTTTGAAATATGCATGTTGAAAGATACTTGCATGTTTGTAAGTTGTATTGACTAGATTTAGTTTTAATGTTTTTATACATTATATATCTACTAGTATATCCTAGTTTGAGCAAAGGTTTTAGGTTTAATTAAAGATACACGTTTTGAAGATTTCTTTTGTACAGAGTCACTCTGTATGGTGCACATTTATGTGTATACATTATATATAACCATGCAAATAGTATCATATTTTACTACGATGATTGCACAGTTTTTTTTTATATATTCATGAATCTTGGACTTCCATACAGCTGCACATAATGACAAATTAATTGGGAATATGTAAATGTGTGTAAGAATATTTGTGAACAACCACCACATAACACTTCCAAAACAACCCAGGTTATACCATTACCTTGCAGTATGCAGGGATGGACAGATTGTGTTTCTATACAGGGCTCTTTTTGTATACTACAATTTTGCAAAAACTTTCTGTTCACTTCAGTACTAAGCCACTTTACGTTTTACACGAACATGATATTCTGTTTGTAAACAACTTTTGATAGTTAGGAATTGTCCATGTGTAATATTTGAAGGACAGCAGCAAATGTTGGGCCCCATAGAACAGTGGACTCTCCCATTTTTTGTCTACACCCCTATGCAGATAGTTATGTATTTCTTTTTTTAATGTCCTATTGCAATTATGTGACCACGTTTTTGAAAGAGATGATTGACATACCCAGATAAGGCTTTATTAAGTGTGAATCAGAATACGGGGTCTGTTACTATTACATACCATGTATACACTATACATCCTCCTACATAATGTTACACCTACGTACATATATTACAAATATATTAACATAAGGCCAATAAGATACATATTCATTGTGTGTCCTTGCAATTTGTCCTGATTATGCATTATTAATTAAGATTTCAGGCTTTTTTATGTACATATAGCACAATTGTTCTCATTTTATCCTGTTATCATTTCTAACAGTTTTGTAGAAATAGAAAAATCATTAAAAAATGACAACAAATTGTCTCAGTGTGTGGATCATTTTTGAGAGTTTTTAACTCAAATGCCATACTGATTTGATTATTTGGATGACATCCTCTGGGCACCCCAAAATTGATGCATTAAAGAGTATGAAGTTGCTGCAAGTTCCCATCCGTTGCATGGGCCAAAAGCGGCCTCTATTTGTTGCAAGGTGGTACTGCAGAATTTTACACGATTTAGTTGTGCTACTAGTATGTTTACTGGGTTCTTCGCAACTTTATATGTTCTGCTGATCGTTTATTAGTGGTCTTCAAAGGGGACAAATTGTGATTAATCGATTTCTTTGGTTATTAACAGTCAATTACGAAATAATCAACAAATCTGCAAACCTATTATGGAAGTTCATCTGTGTTGCTAGAGTATGATCCTGACTGCAAACTGATAGACCCAGGAAGACGCCACAAGGCAAATTTTGATAAGGGAGTCATTCAAGGGGGGAGATTACTTATTCGTCTGTCTCACCTATGCACTACCGTAAAACTCAGTTCAACTCCATTCCGCGCAAATCCACCACGCAAACACCCCTCCGGCAGCATGTAGGTAAAGGCGCCCGCCCAAGACTTATGACCGGGAGGACCTGACTCTGCCCCCCACTCGTACCACCGAAGCAGGTCGATCGTCGGACGGTGGCCTGGTTTCATAGCTTCTACACCAGGCTTCGGGAGGCGACTGGAAATAGTAGAAATCGGCCAAATGGAGAGATAGCATACAATGAGAGTTGGTCCTCTAGAGAGTACAGTTTGATCCTCTAGCCGACCAACTCCCCCGGCATGTTATCTCTCCATTTGGCCGCTTTCTACTATTTACAGCCGCCTCCCGAAGCCTGGTAGAGGCTATGGTTTCTTATCTGTCGAGGTTGGAACGGGTTCTCTTCGGGGCCGCAGAAGCTTTTCCCCGCCCGACTCAGCTAGGCTCCCCGGTAGGTTTTGCACGACGGAAGTTTGATTAGCCCCGGCGTGCTAAACTTCTACCGGGCGGTCTGTTGAACTGGACGGGGAAAAGTATTAGAGCCCCAAAGCAGCCTGCCTTAACCTCGATAGACTGGATCATTTCGATCTGTAAGAAAGTGAATACTAGTATTAAATACACGTACTAGTAAATTGGTATGGCCAAAAGGGATTTTCAAACAGGAAAGAACCAGAATCACCTAACATAATATTGCTCTGAAGCTGTTAAGCTCAAAGGCTACTAGCATTAAAACAACTGCAACACCTGCATATTTTGTGACTTTCCTGATGAAGGTTTACACATTCGATCCAATAGGTGTAAGATGTTTAATGCAAAAGTCAACTTTTTCAATCATATTTTCCTGTTAGTGGATCAAATGCTCAAGTCCCAAAGTAGTGAAAAAAATACTATTTAAACCTTCATCAAAGAAATGATATAATTGTTAAGCGGAGGTAGAAAAGTGAATCAAAAACTACAAAGGAGAGATTTTTGTGAATTTGGTAGATTTCCTTTCCTTTTTATGCAATAAGGCTAGGATTATTTCAACCAAACGATCAGCTAAAAATCATGTGGCTTTGTGTTGTAGTGAAAATGCCACATCGTTTTTTGCAAACATATCTGATTCTATGGATGGCGTCCTCTTGGTATCCCAAAACTGATGCGAGCGTGCGAAGAAAGAAAGGCTTGGCCAAAAAAAGTTGCCATCATTGTCAAATCTACGTGGCATGATGCGGCAAACAACATGTTCATTTCTTCACGTTTTCTTCTTTTCCTCATTTGCTCATTTTGCAGCTGCTTTGTACGGTTTACAGTATGGTGGTGTTTTTTTTTTTTGTAAACGGACGAAAATTAATGAGCACTTGGAAGTCATCCATATAATCAAATCAACATGGCCTTACCTGAAGTGCTGTACGTGGCCTACTTGGAATGTCAACATCAGTGCGAACTTGACTTTCATCTCTTCCAAACATAGACGGTCTAGAGTCTTACTCACTGGAACAAGCTTAAAGGGAATTACAGCAAGCTAAAATCTAATTCTACTCACTTGAGGGAGCAGAAACTGTGTGGGTATATATATACAGTTGGGGAACAAACTCCACAGTTGTACAGCAGTTGGATTAATTCGCCAGGCACAACAGTCACACGACGTTCCTGGTTTGTCTTAGACCCCTTGAGATAACTTGTGACTACAATCTGCGGAAGTTTGTGCTTGGATACAGTTCTTTAGGACACTATTTATAGGTAAGTCTTTATCTTATATATTAGACTGTTGCTAATAGTAGTAATTACACTGTTTAACCTGTAAAAAAAGTGATGATTTGCATTTTAACATGTTTCCATTTCGGAGCATTAGGGCCTTACCTGTTCTAGTGGAGACCATAGCTAAATTCAACAGTTAAGTACCCGAAAGTTCATCGATGTTGATAGAACTCATTATGATGAATATGAAGCAAGTTTAAACTGCAATTTCCAACACAAGAAATTGGACCTTACCCACATTTTAGACTGCATTTGGTTCTTAGAACACAAATGACCTATCTCGACTACTTAGTACTTTGGAAGTCTCACAACATATTACTTTACATGTAGAATTGCCTTGACATTCGGTCTCATGGGACAAAGTGGGAATTTTGGACACACGTGGATTGCTATTTTCTTGACAAAGTCTGAAGTTGTACAGGCGACAATTCCGATTTCTTTTGATGGAAATTACGGTTTTAAAAGGTTACATAGTATCTAAACTTATAACTTATACATACATGTACATGAAACCTGTGTATTCATAACTTTTGTGGTCACTACTCTATATGCCACAGATCTTTTGGTTCTCTCAACTGTTAGATGTATTAAATTTTATTTTGTGAAATCTCTGTTCAGTCAATACTTTTGGCCTCAGATTATTTGCATCTATGGCTTGACAGCTATATTCGATAATTTGTAATTTAGCACGCCTACATATTGCTGTATTGTTTTTTTCTTAATTTTCATTCAGCATTTCTTGATTGCGTTTGAAACAGTACCTCAGTCAGAGTGACGGGAGGGGTTATTAAAACCTTTAGGATCAGTTAATGGTCAAGTGCCAGCGCTGTCCGTGGCTAAATAAATATAGTTATCTAAGCATATTGTACAATTTTGTATTTACCTGTATGTAATCATCTAGCCCGCAGAGGCGGAGGCAGGAAATTTTGATTGGGGGGGCAAGATTTCGGGCGCCGATCGCGTCCGTCAGCGAGCGCCGCAGGCACGAGCCTGCTAGGGGGGGTCCGGGGCATGCCCTCCCGGGAAATTTTGAATTTTTAACCCCCTGAAACGCTATTTCCAGCATTTTGAGACCTAAATTTTTGTTTTATTTCAAGCTAAGTTTAATGCTCCTTCAAGAGTTTCGTCTATGAATTCTTCCATATGAAACAGAACCGAACGGTCATTGTGTTTCATTTAGGAAATAATACCCTCTTTCATCTCAGCAGTTTGTGTTGTACTGTGTTCAATTTTTAGATTATCATACAGAAAGCTCTTGCTGTCATGTCCAATGTTCCAATTGAGTAGCTGCCTGAGTGTCAGTCTTGTTAGCTTTTGTCCGCTCCCCAGAAGGTTATGTTTTCAGAGGCGTTCGTGTGTGTCACTGTGTGTCTGTCTGTCTGTAAACACGATAGCTTGAGAATGCTTAAATAAATGGATTGACTTGATATTTGGTAGGTAGGTAGGTCTTGATGAGACCTGGAAATGATTAGCACGGAAAGTACGAGACAACTAAATACATTTTCACACATGCATTCATTCATTTGTAAGTTACTACACCCATTGAAGGACATGTGCCAGGCTAACCTGCACGCACCTTTTACATGATGTTTTTTTCCTTTTTAGCTTGGGTGGCCAGTTGGTTGACAAGTGCTCCTTGGCAGGCCAACAAAACTTGGGAGAATCACCCAGAAGAATCTTTGTTCTACATAAGTCAACTGTGAAGAACGCAATAAGGTATACAGCACTTGGTTGCTTTCTTTTAGCAATAGGCATCACAACTGGCCCTTGTGCAACTGTATGACACTCATGTCAACAAGTACATTTCATGATCAAAACAGCTGACCTTAGCCATTTATTGTGCTACGATTGTCCCGGAACTTTTGTAAATGTTGTAGGCTTGGTTGCTAAAAGATGGTAATACCATACAGGCTTTGTATTTTAATGTCCACATACACTACGTTTAGTTGCATATGGGGTGCACATGTTAATAATATCACAACTAAGGCGAAACAGACATTGGGAGTGATTAAACGTAATCTGTGGGCATGTCCAACGAGAGTAAAATCACTTGCATACACGTCACTTGTAAGACCGAACCTAGAATACGCTGCGACAGTATGGGATCCATATACAAAGAAAGACAAAGACAAATTGGAAAGGGTACAGAATCAAGCTGCAAGATTCTGTATGAACAACTATGTAAGAGGTGCTAGTGTCACGGAAATGAAAAGAAACCTACAGTGGACCTCACTTGAAGACAGAAGAAAGATGTCTAGACTATGCATGATGTACAAAATGACTAATAAACTGGTGGATGTCCCAACTACTAAGTACCTAATACCAGCCCAGAAGAGAACAAGAAATAGCCACGCATTCAAGTACCAGAGTTATCAACCAAGGATTGAGGTGTTCAAGAATTCATTCTTTCCTAGAACTATCGCAGAGTGGAACTCACTGTCACCAAGTACAGTAGGGGCACTGTCAATAGATAGCTTTAAACAATGTCTAGAGCTAGAAGGTCAAGGGTTAGGTGTAACAAGTCGATCGGTGTAATGTAGCCAGCTGCCGCCGCGCCGCGTGCCTGCGAAGCTGGTGTGTTACGCCGAAAGGCGGTTATACCGGCTATACAGATACAGATACAGATACAGATATTTATACCTGAATAGTACACAAAATTGGATGTTCAGTCGAGGTCCACTGTTCATAGCATTTTTCGAAAAGAGGTAGGAATATCCCCAGTAAAACTTGTACGTACTGTACATAATACACGCGTCTTCTCTGTTAAAAATAGTTCTTCAGTCAGCTAATATCCTGTACTTAGATCTTTTTTTTTATTTTTCCCTTCTCTCACAGGCAAAATGTCTGGCAAGCTGAAAAGACTGCTGGTCCTTCTGGTCATCATCTTGAATGTAACTGGATCAACCACAGTCTGCAGCCCTTTCTGTTTCTTGTCCTGTAACTGCAACCATAAAGGCCTCACCGCTGTCCCTCAGAATCTGCGAATAAGTGTCACTCATCAACTTCGCTTAAGTCACAATGCCATCGCAACCATTAGTCGATCTTCTTTCTTCAGGTACAGGAGTTTGACAACACTGTATCTGTCCCACAACCGAATAACTTACATTCAGAATGATACATTTTCAAGTCTCCCCCAGCTCCAATACCTGGACCTTTCCTCAAACCAAATAACTAGCATCCAAATTGGTGCATTCTCAAATCTACCGAGACTACGGACTTTGCACCTGCAGAGCAACAAGATAAAAAACATTCAGCCTGGTACGTTTTCAAATTTACCACAGCTCGAGCATTTGAACCTGAACAGGAACATGATAAAAGTCGTTCAGTCCGGTGCATTTTCAAACCTACCCCTGCTCAAAAGGTTGTATTTGAGCGTAAACCAGATGGTGACTCTTCCCTTGCCAGTCTATTCCATGTTGTCCTCAATCTCTTCCGTAACAATTGTCACAAACCCCTGGCGGTGTGACTGTAGGATGCGTCCCGTTCGGCTGAAGTTGAGCCCGCCGTTTCTAGATCTGCTTCATAGTGTGTCTAGATTTTGGGGCGCTTTCCCAAAGAAGATACCGTCTAATTCATTTGCAAATCAGATAACTTGTTCTCAACCAGATAACTTACAAGGGCAAAAGCTGATGGATATCAACCTTAAAGATCTGATCTGTGAGAATCTTCCCACATCTACTACAAACACTACACCTCTCTCTGTAGGTACCACTACTGGTGCTTCAACCCAATCAAGCAACAGCAACCTTGTGTCTTCTCCCGCTTCTTCTCTATCTGTACCTGTCGACTCTACACCTGCTGAACACCTGGTGTCGTCTCCCCCTGTGTCTGTCGACTCTACACCTTCAGAACACCAAGCGTCTTCTCCCACGTTCTCTCCCCCTGTACCTGTCGACTCTACACCTTCAGAACACCAAGCGTCTTCTCCCACGTTCTCTCCCCCTGTACCTGTCGACTCTACACTTACTGAACACCTTGCGTCTTCTCCCACGTTCTCTCCCCCTGTACCTGTCGACTCTGCACTTACTGAACACCTTGCGTCTTCTCCCACGTTCTCTCCCCCTGTACCTGTCGACTCTACACTTACAGAACACCTTGCGTCTTCTCCCACGTTCTCTTCCCCTGTATCTGTAGACTCTACATTTACAGAACACATGACGTCACCTTCCACCTCCTCTACACCACCAGAACGGATAAAATCTGTTCATACTTTCTCGGCACCTGTTCTTGTCCATTCGTCACCTTCAGAGGTACCTGAATCTGACCCCGATCCCTCCCTGTCTGTTCTCATTGCCACCATCACTGGTACAGCAACTGGTACTGTTCTCGTGTGCAGCATCCTTCTAACAATCTGTTGGAAGAGGTGGACCAGGAATCGCTCTACTGTTGCCCCAGACCCTGGTGTTGTGTACAACACTACAGACACTACACCTGGTGTTGTGTACAACAGTACAGACACCACACCTGGTGTTGTGTTCAACAGTACAGACACCACAGCTGGTGTTGTGTACAACACTACAGACACCACACCTACTGTTACAACCGGTGGTCATGACCAGATGCATCATCACAATGCTGATGCCTGATGATTAGGCAGGTCCATAAGACTCAGACACCACCCAATGCAATGTCTACCAATGTGTCTATACAGAGCTTAATCGGTGTGTGTTAGTACATGTGTAACTAGGCTGATAGACAGAGCTTAACCAGTGTGTGTTATTAATTGGACTGATATAGCTTAATCAGTGTGTTATTAGAGGCTGATAGAGCTTAACCAGTGTTTGTTAGTATTAACTAGGCTGATAGAGCTTAACCAGTGTTTGTTAATATTAACTAGGCTGATATAGCTTAATCAGTGTGTGTTATTATTAACTAGGCTGATATAGCTTAATCAGTGTGTGTTATTATTAACTAGGCTAATAGAGCTTAACCAGTGTTTGTTATTATTAACTAGCCTGATAGAGCTTAACAAGTATGTGTTATTATCAAGTAGGCTGACTGAGCTCAATCAGTGTAATTGTTATTATCTAGCCTGACAGACAAAGCTCAATCAGTATGTGTGTTAATAACTTGATTGTTAGACAGAGTTTAATTATTGGCGTCGTGTGGTGTAGTGGTACATCACTGGACTATGAAACGGGGAGACCCGGGTTCGATTCCGGGTCGTACCCGAACAAGTCCGAACATGCGCCCCGACGTTGTACCCTTGGGAAAGGTACTTTACACGACTTTCCTCACTTCACTCAGGTGAAAATGAGTACCTAGCTTCGGCTAGGGACGTCCCTCGGATAGGACGTTAAATGGAGGTCCCGTGTTTGGGAGAGCCACACCCCACGCACGTTAAAGAACCCACCACACTAATCGAAAAGAGTAGGGGACCTTCCCGGTGTGAGTGGTTCAAACCTTACAGTCTGGTCTCGGGGTTGACATCTTTGAAGAGGTGATAGTCACCTGTTATGTCAATCCTTCCACAAATGTGGTAAATCGTCATAAAATAAAAAAAAAAATAAAATAAAATTAGTTACTATTTACTATTAGTCACAAAATGTTTTGCCATGGTACGGCGAAACATTCACCATGCACCACCCCCGGCTATTTTGTATATTTTGTGGTAAACTTTTTATTGTTTCTAAATTGTAAGAACACAACTTCATGGTGTTAGCGACAGTGGATGATTTGTACTACATGTCCTTAGAAAGAGAAGCTAATGATTATTTGATAGGATAAGATTCTGAGTGTGCAGAGTTTTGTTCACATGTTCAATGACAATGACAATGACAATGACAATGAACTTTATTGCATATTCACGCCCTACATGGGCCAAATGCATTAAGCTGGATAACTATAGGTACAGGTATAGAAGAAACAAGTGTTATACTTCTGTGCTATAACTATAGGTACAGGTATATAAGTAACAAGTGTTATACTTCTGTGCTACGTCTCTAACTACAGGATCTATCTACATGATCTCCTCTCTCTTTTTGAAACATGTATGAACAAATTTACATAGCTTTTCATTTACATCGTAGTGCTTGGATGTCATAATATATTTGAACAGTTCTGCTTTTGACAAGTATGTATATTTCTTCTCTAACTCTAAGGAATTGATAAAGGATTTCCGCATATCAGTGTATAACGGGCATTCTAAGACAAAGTGTTCTTCATCCTCTACACAGTTACTGTTACATAAAGTGCAAATTCTGTTACTTGCTGGAGTCTGGTTATACCTACCAATTTCGATCTGTAATTGGTGATCAATGCATGCCCTTATTGTTATTGAGGGGGATGAGTGCTTTAGGATGGTACTACATGTACATATACTTTTTTTGTGTTGAATAAACTAAAGAAATGTCACATTCTCACAGTTTTCTATTAATTTAAGAAGATGTAGATTTTCCGCTGAGGGAAGTTTTTAGCTGTGCGACAATATAGTTGGCCAGTTACAAGTTTGAATAGGAAAATCTGCTCGGAGATTATGAGGTGGGTACTTATTAGGCCATCATAAAGGCAATGCCATTTCAGGACGACAAAACTGAAAAATATTGTACATGGGGAAAGTTGTCTAAAATTGGCATTTACATACCATTATTATCACATTTTCGCATCATTTTATACTTCAAGGGTCTGAAATATCCCCCAAACAAGCTATACGTAAGGCAGGCGTCCCCTTATTTTGAGGGTACCGCTCATAAAAGTTAGCCTATGACATAAATCTAAACCAGGCAACTTTTTTTGCTAATGACATCGCATTTTCACCTCACAGATATCACACCCTCCCGAGCAGGGTTAGTGGCTCGGCCCGGAAGGGTCCTCCTCCCCTTCCGGGCCGAGCCACTAACGCTGCTCGGCAGGGTGAAATATCAATACAGCATGCTAAGGTAACTTAGGGTTGACTGAACTTACTGTCAAAGTGCACGTCCCTGAACCCTGACTCTTAGTAGTGCACCAGCATGGCGGGTATGTTAAACTTTACAAATATGCTTTTAGTAGATATGTTCAGTTGACTCTTAACAATTACTAATCCCAAAGCTATGGTGTTAGATTCTACATTTGTGAAATGACAAAAACCACTCAACTTAGAGTTAGCAATACCCTGTAAGTTTTCTGATTAGCTGAGTCGTTAATGATATGTATCGCACCACCACAGCACTAAATGTGGGGAGGTTGAACCGCCACTTTCCAGAGCGGTATTTGGAAAGTTTGAAAGCCTTACTGGCGGCAGTAGAGATGAGTCTAGAGAACTACCAGCTGTCTTATGGATCAAAACTACCAGACTCTGTCCTGTGTGAGCCGGGGAAAGACCTGCGTGTGCTGGGGATAGGGAGTGGATCTGGTAAGACCGCCATTTTTATTTTGAGGTCAAATGACCAGTTTCATGGAAATCATACAGCGTTAGCAGATTCACACAGCTACTAGTAACCGTTATGTGTGTTAATCATGCTAAGGAAGGATCGTGTTTTGAAGTTAGACTCTGTCAAGCCTTGACAATCAACCGATTAATCAATTAATTGCCAGTGACATTTTGGTACCTTTCTACATTCAACATTCTAGTCATTTATCTACATACTGAGTTAAAACCACGCTATCCCAATGTATAGTTACCCCCATGGAGCAAAAATTTCCCAAAATTCTGATGGACAACGGTTACTGGAAGGGCCCTGGGCTGATTTTTAGGGTACCACCCAGAAAATAAAGGACTCATCCTGGGGCTTGTTTTTTCAGTTTAAAAGCCCAAAGTATGACATGCTGATTTAAATGTGCTTATCGGTGAAGCAGTATGTGTCAATATCATGAAGATTGCCTTATTCATAGTATTTCCAGTTTTGCCGCCCTCAAATCGCATTGGATGCCAGTTTAAAAGCCTTTGGTACAATTTGATACTCCAATCACACATTTGAAGATTCGAGCCCAGAATCTTACTTGGGCGATATTTAAACATAATTACTGTCATTTTGGTCTCTTTACAGGTGAAGTTGACAGCGCCATGTTGAAGAAGGTTTTACAACGCCACAAGACTGTGTACAACAGGGTTGTGGAACCGTCGGGAGAAATGATCGAGCGTTATAAGGTTGTAATATAAGATTTTGATTTTTCGCACGAATATCAATTGCTTTGCGTTTTATTAAATTTTGCAGTAGTGGGTACATGTTTCCGAGCGACGGATGGATTCGTCCCTCTTAGCTTATGTGATACTTGATAAAATTGGATAAGACTTATGCAAATCAAGTGCTAATTTGCATGAATAATGATAAAATTTTAAAATCGGTTGGGCTCAATAATAGGGCTTTGAAACACTTGTGATATGTAATTGAGAACGAGAGGAACATAGCAGATATTGAAGATATAATTATGTATATTTGCATAATTGATGCGAAATCACTATAAGATTATAGTGGTAACTGTCGGAAACACTTGCCAGATTTAGAAGTTAAGTCAATGTGAACATCATTAAACATAATTTATCAGGACCTCATTTGCATGATTTATGAGGACGTGCTAGAATAGCCTTCTTTGTTAAGATAAGGCTGTCTTTAGGTGGAGAATATGATCAACTGATATACAATTCATGCAAATGATGAAGTTCTTATAATTATTAAAGCACGATTAATTAAATGATATCTAACTTGTCACTTAGAACGGTTAGCATCATTTGGTGAAGGTATGTGATCGTGGAACTCTTGTTTCGTACTTTTAAACCGTTGTTAAAAATGTGTCATTGATATCGATATAAGGCCACAGCAAGTAATTTTTATGGATGACATCAGGGCGCGCATTAATTTTTGCCCGATTTTGAAAAAAAAAACAAGAAATTTTGTTGCCTTCTGACAGTGGTCAACATGCCGAAAATGGGCAAAGACGTCTGTTGCCAAGCTGGAAGGTGGATGGCAGATAACTATGAAGAGAGCAGACAAGAAAAGGCTCTAAATTTAATGTTTTGTTTCTTACTTTGACGCAGTGATATGTGATGCTGGCTGTGTATATGTGATGTTCCCACTCAATCAAAACCATTTCTACAATAATTCAGTCAAAATCTTAAAATGTAGGAACCTTGTTTTTTTCGGCACGTCTTCTTTTTTTTTCGCCCGCTCGCATTAGATTTGGAGTCTACGGACGATGCCATTCATATAATTTTCTTGCTGTGGCCTAACGTGCATTTAGACCCTGGTGCGTAAAGACAAGAGCCTCGGTGCTGTGACGTTTGACTGGCGCCAACAGACGGCAGAAGAGTACTTCCAGACGAAGGAAGACACAAAGTTTCATTTGGTCCATGCGATACACGTCCTGTACAACGTGGAAGACCAGGACGCCACCTTGCGGAGCATATGGGAACAGCTGGCGGGCGGCGGACACATGTTGGTCGCCATGGAGTCAGGTAAGCTGACAGTTTACACACCGACTGATCCCAATTTGACTTCGTAACAAATTTATTACTGATAGAAAATCAGATTATTTTTTATGGTGATGTGAGTCACACGTAATTGCTGGCAATGATTTTAAAAGTGGGAAACAAAGCTGTCAGCCTTGTTTGTTTACATTCTGGTATTTTGTGGTGGTACCACAAACTAAGTGCACCGTGTGTACACTGTTTTAGCGCCAAATATAAATGTCAGAAATATGATATAATTGCACAAAATCGGTTGATATGTGGAAGTAAATTACAATGACACAAAGCTTTCTTCAATCAAAATATTTCAATTTTTAGTGTAAAACATGTTACATTATGCTCCTTGAATAGTAAAAAAAAATCTTACTTACACTCAAGACATTACAAGATGTCCTTGCTTACACTTAAAATCTGCACTGTCCTGTCACATATTCACAGATACAAGTGACTGGGGGAAACTGCAGTACAAGTTGTGGGATGAGTTCGGCCAAGGTGACCGTTTGAAGACGTCCTTTCGTACGTCCGGTGACGTCAAACAGTGGCTTGACGCAAGGGGCGTCAGTTACGTCACATCGCAAGATGACATCAACATTAACATCACGGAGTGTCTTAAGGAAGAATCGTCAGAAGCGGGGAGGATGATTCTCGACTTCTTGACAAAAACGCCTTTTGTATCAAATTATCCAGAAATAAAATCAACGGCTTTAGATTTTATCCGATGTAATTCTTCGTTGGTTGATGATAAGGTTATCTTTAAATTAATCAATGAAGTTGTCATCGCCTTAAAGAAATAACCCTGATGTTGAAGTTCTTGTTG
This sequence comes from Branchiostoma belcheri, assembly GCF_001625305.1. Lineage (NCBI taxonomy): Eukaryota > Metazoa > Chordata > Leptocardii > Amphioxiformes > Branchiostomatidae > Branchiostoma > Branchiostoma belcheri. The sequence continues at coordinate 1,757,659 of NW_017804032.1, read as the reverse complement.
ACCTGCTTCACTGAGTAATAACAATTCTCTTTATGTTCCACTCGAAATCATATCATATCAAATTTCACATCATTTGGCAAAAAAATGAAATGGAAAAAAAAAACACATGAAACCTATTATTGTGAACATGCTTTATTATTATCTTTAGTCTGAAGTACATGCCAGAAGCATACAGTACAGTGCTGATATTGCAATACAACCATATATTACTAGTATACAGTACAGCACCTATATTGCAATGCAACCATATATTACAGTCCTGATATTGCAATATAGTATACAGTACAGTACCGATATTGCAATACGGGCTTTGTTATCCATTAGCCAGCCATTGATACAGTAAGCCTTTGGCAGTGTGACAATACATGGCAACAATCTGTGGTATGATTAGCATGGCATTTTACTGGCCTGACTGTTACAATATATCTTCTCATAAAATGACTCACATATATACTGAACCATACCACTGAACAGCATTCCAACTGAATCCTTGGCACATGTAATTAAGAGCATAGATGTTAAAATAACTTCTTAATTGCAATTTTCAATGTCTTCAATCTATTACATTCAAAAACATACTCAGCAATGTGTGTGAGGCTGTAAAAGGGGTGCTGAGTATTCTAGCTCCAGTGGGTCAATACTAGGCTAGCTCCCCCTAAACAGCCTAACATTGTTACCCCAACACTTGCTGTATACAGTAACAACACCATCTAGATTCTTAAAACACATTTTGAGTAGATTGATTGTAACAGTCAGAATATAGTCTGGTATCCAAACGTATTCTTGCTGCTGAGTCTCTTTCATCCTCTCTGCAAAACTATTTCTCTGCAGCTAGATTAGGTTTGGATACCAGGTTATAGAGATTTATCCATCCAATTTACTTCATTTTATTAAATGCACAAATTCCCTGGACTCCTAACAAGTATAAAACCTGTTAGGAGACAGCTTGTTACAGTAAAAGACAGTTCACACTCTTTAAAATACATACTTATAGCCAGTTGGTTTTTCTTCTTGTAATAAATATAGTAGGTCGCATGGAAGCAATGTACAGGTGGATATAAGCACAGTTTAAAAGCAATAATTACTTAGCACAAATCTAGAGTTACTTGAGTAAGTTGAATACACAGACCTCTTATAAGCTCTGGACACATACATTGTGTGATGCACCTACAATGTTTTTTCCTGCGATAAGGCCACACCAATTTAATTTCTTGGTTAACGGATTCGCCGCTTCATTTTTTTCAGATTTGCAAATAAAAATAAAAATCCAGAATCAACTGCAAAATGCTCATATTTTGCCCTGAACAGTTGAAAACAGACCTTTTCATCCTAGTTGTTACAGTTATTCCATCTTTCAATGCAATGGTATCATTAAAAGTTCAAAATTCATTGTTTAAATTTTGAAGCAGCCTGGTGTGTTGACTTCATGGCTCCTATCGTACCATTTTGGGCCATAATACGATGCCTAGGCTTGTTTTTATTTTTTTTTCGCCCGCCCGCTCCATTATTTTTCTAGAAAAATCCGTTAACCAAGAAATTAAATTGGTGTGGCCTAATCGTGGCATACGTAATACATTTGATAAGAAACAGTTGCAATAGTTCAATTCTTAAACCACAGTGTCTGTTTCTAAATGTATGACAAACGACATGAGTGTTGCAAAAAATATGCAATGTGCATCATATTATGTATGTGACCAGAACTTTAGTAGCACACAATTCCACATACTACACATACATCTTGAATATACCACACATTAAAATGCAAGACTGAAAAGCTCCCTAAAAGAAACACGCGTCTAAGAGAAAACATAAATTTGTCAGTTTTAAATCTGCAAAAGAAGAAGGCTAGATATTCAATAGGCCCAGCAGTGTGTGTTGAACCTACCGAATATAGATCATAACTTTGTTACAGCTATTACGAATATTTATCATGTTAAGTGCTAATAAAACAATGTTAGGAACTATCAGTATCACAGCAAAGATATTCGTGCATTGTTTAAATATTTTAATGCCAAATAAAATCTTAGTAAAACAGATTTTAGCCAACTTTCTTGAAACACACTTCTTAACCAAATAAAATACCCACAAAATACATAATTGTACTAAGAATATTCCAGCATCTAAAATACAGCACTATGTAGACAGTTTGATCTGATATGGTGACATGGGCCACTGTCATTGGTCGGATTCGATTCAGTTTCAATTCAAAATTGAACTGTAAGCAATGTCATTGGTCGAATGCAATTCAGTTTCAATTCAAAATCAAAAAGTAACTTACAAGTTTGTTTCACAATGCGAAAACTAACAATATACAACTACCTTTGTTCACTGACTTTCTACATTATATGTCCAGTACAATTTGTAACTGAAATATGATTAAAACAGCGTACAATTTTCTATCCTTTTGGGGGACAGCACTCAACTTTAAGTTCTGTTGATTCAGTTCAAATGTTGGGAAGTTGTAATATCTTAAGTTTTACACTATTGGAAAGTTATATTTGTATTGTATGAAACCATCCTTTCTTACCCTCTATGTCATTTACAATAATATTGCTAAAATCCATATTCTTATCCTTAAATCCATAAAAATCCTTTCTGGTCTTAACTACAAGCCAGATTCTCTTACCATGATCTACTATCAGTACAATTAGCCAGGGTAACATACAATATTCATAACTCAGTCCAGCTCCAGTTATCTTTGAATGCCTCATTCTGTTGGTATCATCAAATATTGTTTGATAACTGTCCATTCAACAAGTTTCCCATCCCTGCAACTTTATACTACGAAAGGCAACATCTTTTTACCAGGTAAGATAAATTACTTCGAGCACTTGTCTGGGTTATAACCACCTTTTCACATTTTGTGATAGATAGTGCCACCTTTGTTACAATTTTGTATTTTTTGGCATCGCCTCAGGGGCGGAGCCCTTTAGTATACATTATGTCCAGGTTGGGCTTGAACAGTAGCTTATCTCTTCATGTTGCACATTTTAATCATGTAAAAATTGCCTTAATTCCAGTTTATATTTTGCCTAATTCCAGGACTAGTCCATCTGCAAACTACACATACAAAATGCAGGCAACATGGAGGTGAGTTATATATCATAACATGATGAATCAGCAGCGACTGTCTTCTCTTGTACCTCTATGTTCACCTAACCCCCTATTTCTTAAGTAGGCTTTCCTGATGTTACACAAGCCTATCATCAGTTTGGAAGATTCCATTGACACAAGGGGATGAGTGAATGGCAGAGGTGTAAGAGAAGACGCTTGGCCAGTGGTTGGTGGCTTCTAATCATGCACCTCTGTGCACAAATAACTCCCTATTTCTTAAGTAGACTTTCCCGATATTACACAAGCCCATCATCAGTTTGGAAGATTCCATTGACACAAGGGGGTTAGAGAGTGACAGAGGTGCAAGAGAAGATCAGTGGTTGGTGGCTTGTTGTCGTCAGTCTCAGACCATTTCGTACTTGTGCTGGTTGATGTTCCGAGCCAAGCAGCAGGCAAACAGCATTCCGATCACCTAGGTAACAGAGTAAACAACAGTAGTAGTAAATGGTTTATTTGGAAAAACACGATACAAATCGGCCAACAAACAAAATTTGTAAGTTACATTTGTAGGACAAATGCATATCAACAGAGAAGAGAGGTCTTCTGCTTGCCAAAGACTGACTAATCCATATAGCAGCCATCTATGTATACATGAGACCACTAAGCCTGGATGCCAGATTGTTGCCAGGGCCTATACAGGATACAGAATTTGACCACGGACATGCTTCACATAGACCCTGAGCTCAGCATCTAGCTAAGCGGTGTCTATGGTAAAATTTCCTTGAAGTCATGTTGGCCCTGGTACTGAGGAGCTGGCCTGTGTAGGCCCTGGAAACAGTCTGGCACCCAGACCACTGGTTGATGCTGGCCTACTACTAGACTATGACACCACCATGTCAGATGATATCTCAGGATCCATGGCTTACCTGGAAGAAGGCGATGCCCACAGCACTTCCCCCGATGATGCCCAGGTTGGAGTTGATGGCTCTCACCACCAGCTTGTAACAGCCCTGGACAACAAACCATTCTGTTATGTCAAGTAGACTAATGTTAATGTCCTTGATTTTATGGTCGGTTTTATTCCATGGCAGGTGGGAAAAGGAGGTTTTGTTGTAGATTTGCAGTCGAAACAAGACCCACACATTAATATTCACCCTATTTGAGTATTTCAGACCTTTTGCCCCGTCATCCTGCCTGTCAATCTTCCCCCACCCACAAGCTATCAACCTACTCAAACAGATACACAATCCCAGACTTTCCAGACAGAAAAATAACAGTGAGAAGAAAGCCCTTACCACAGTGTAGATGTCAGAAGTGGTGGAGTTGGTCAGTCCTTGGTGCACACACGTGTTCTGGTTCTTACAGCAGCTGAGAGGCACGTCGTTCTTCCCCGCGGCCCAAGGCTGCTTGAACCAGTCCGAGTACTCGTCCTTCCCACAGCACTTCAGCTGGACAAATAGGAAATACATCGTCAACTTTCCATCCACAGGACTAAATACAGTACACAAACTTCACGCCCAAGTTCATACTTCAGTATTATTCAACATTTCTTCACAGCCTAGGAAAAACATTACGTTACATTTCCAGCTTCCCAATTAATTGTAACTAAAACCCATTGACACTAGCCTTTTTTGGAAGTCAACCACTAGCAATGCCATGAAATTTGCATTTCAAACATTCTGAAACATTATAGTGTGCATTTTCAGGAGCAAATTTTATCAAATTTATTATATTAAAATACGTAACATATTTCTCCCTTCCCCAAAAGCAAACAGTCTTAAGGACTGGTCCGGATGATGCATTTCTACCTTCAGCCAAAATCTAAAGAAAAAAACAAAGCGAAAAGAAACAGAATCCTTACTTGCCAACCCTTTCTTTTTTTCAGGACTGAAATGAGAAAAATATTTCCCTAGCTTTAATAGTAAGATGACTTACCTGGCTCTGCAGATCATCCACCAGTTTGGCCTGGTCCTTGTCCTGAGTAGGGTTGTACCCAGAAAGCGCCTTGTCCAGACCTTCACTGAAACCATCCTGGAGCTGGTAGAGAAAAAAAAAAGATACATGTTTGAGGTTCTGTGGAGGGGATTGTATGATGTAATTTAATTGGGTATTACACCACTTCCCTAATACCTCTACAAACCTACTCCCAAATGGTTGAGAGAAAAAAATACATGTAGATAGGTTTTTGTGAATATATTACAATTGTAGCATTGTACGATGTAATTTAATCAGATATTACACCACTTCCCTAATTTCTTTACATACCTACATGTACTCCCAAATGTGGTGTCAATCAACTGTCAAAATCACTTCCCACCTATCATGTAACCAAAGCAGACAAGAATAAAAAGATAAAAACCCAAAAATCAGACACCAAAAACAATACTTTCACATAGTACCAAGAAGTAATGACCAGAATATAATAGTACCTTTACAGTTGTAGGAACACACATAGCACAGACCCCACACAGTATACCAACAGACCATACTGTTATTATTACCTTACCAAAACAGAGAAAAATGCCGGGGACATACCTTGGTTCTAAAGATGAATCCAGAGATGCCGGCAGCCAGCTCAGCCACAAAGATGATGAACAGGAAGAAGGAGTACTGTAGGAAAAGGTTTTTCATCTTAATCCACAGTACACCCATGCTGCTTGCACAGATTTTTCTCAATCCTAAGTATGTTACATGCCTCCATTACTTCTAACATTTAGTTGATACTAATAATGTTTTAAAAAATCCTTGGACATGTAAGCTAGCCAATAACAAAAGTGTTAAAAGAACATGAACATGAAAATGAAAGGAAGAAAACTGCTTAAACACTGAAAACACTGTTTTTAAATGTAAAAAGTACGCAATTCAGCCCATGGCTGCGATGTACTTTATCTGATCAAAATGATCGAATAAACCATTCATTCATTCATTCATTCAAATACAAAGACTTCCATTGAAACACAAAATCACGACCATACTATAGCATGTCTAGAACATGAGATACAACACAAATGTTCTGCTGCAGTACCAAAGCAAGCTATTGGGAGATCGAAAGTCTTATGATTTTCAGTTTGTGTTACACCTTCCAACACACCACAAATAATAAATCCAATCTACTCACAGTTCTTGAGTATTTTTATTGACCAACAGACAGACACAGAGACAATCACACACACACAGACACACACCCACAAACTGGCTAGAATATAACCTCCTTGACAGAGGTAAACATTAAAACGAACAAATACTCACGATGTACAGCAGGACGGTGTTGCCCTTCGCGGTGGCGTAGCAGCCCAGGAATCCGAGCAGGACGATGAAGCCGCCCACACCGATCAGTACGTACGGGGCGCTGGTGAAGTTAGTGGTAGACAGCTGAAGGTACTTCTCCATTCCCAACTTTCCCCAGATTCCAACCACTAACATCAGGATGCCAGTAGCCTGGAGAGTGGGAACATGACAAAACACTAGGAAAATATTCAACACAACTTATAATATCCAGGGCTCAAAATCCCACCTGTATGTGCAGGTTATACATGTATTTTATACGCAGGTAAAGTGGGTTTACATACTTGGCATACGTGACGGTCACTTACTGGATTTTTATTTGTGTATTGACTGATTCCAGCTACTTTTTGAACAATACTTGTTTAAACCTCCTTGATGAAATGTAACAAATTATGCAATGGTTTCTAGTTTTTAGTATGATCATATATTTACTTCTAAGTGGTACATGTACAGGTAAAATTTGTTTGGGGCAAGTAATTTTCATTTTCACCAGTGCATGGATGCTGAAAAAGTATTTCAAGCCGATTATGTGAAACATTTACTAAAACTTACTCCTGCATGTCAACTTTTGATGTGCAACGTATTTGTAACAGACTATGGCTACCCAGAGTACATTTGTACTACTGTGAATTGTGAAACTTTCACGGCAGTTTTATTTTCGTGGTGACTGAAGTGTTTCAAATTCAACACTGTGAAAACCTTGTTTCACTCCCACCTCAAAATAAAACCATGGCAAAATTTGCATGATTTACATTACCTAGGGCAATACCATTGTTGTACGAGAGGGGTGTATGCCTACAGAGGAGGTATGCCTACAGTGTATGCCTACAGAGGATTACTCCTGCATGTCAACTTTTGATGTGCAACGTATTTGTAACAGACTATGGCTACCCAGAGTACATTTGTACTACTGTGAATTGTGAAACTTTCACGGCAGTTTTATTTTCGTGGTGACTGAAGTGTTTCAAATTCAACACTGTGAAAACCTTGTTTCACTCCCACCTCAAAATAAAACCATGGCAAAATTTGCATGATTTACATTACCTAGGGCAATACCATTGTTGTACGAGAGGGGTGTATGCCTACAGAGGAGGCTGGTACAATCAGTGCATGTCCCATGACTCTCATGTGAGCGTACAACATGTCATTATACAGTCAGTAACTGGGCGACAATTCTGCCATTGCCAGAGGCCAGAAAACACTCATTGGTCTTACAAGCATTTTTGCCAAATGCTATGACTATGAGTACTATAAACAGAGCTAGCAAAAAAAAAATTACACACTTTGCTTTATTGCCGGTAGCCCTGAGAACTTATTTTAAAGCAAAAATTTGTTAATTTCTTCAAACAGTAATGTATTCTGTGTCTGTACCGTTGGTAACAGGCCCTCCGGTGATAACAAAGTTTCTAATCTAATGAGTTTTATGTAATCTTTTACCCCACTATCCTAGTATTATGTACTGGGTAAAAAAATGATCATTTTTCTAATCTCATATGATTTTCAGAATTGTCTAAACTTTGTATCGACTTTGCATGATACAGTGTATCATTGATTTATAAATCAGATTATTGTACCTTTTCTACTTAAAATATAAGGAAGGAGGAATGTCTTAACCCCTTCTGAATTCATAAATTAAACTCCCATGTGTCATTTGTGTTTGTAATATTTTATGTGTGGGACACAACACCAGCAACAGCTGCCTGTGTTCCACGTGTATTGTATCGTTGCAATTTCAATAAATCAAATCATATCACACACACAACCCAGAAGTTGCAGAACATTTCAATTCAGAACATACTTTACACCTATGTAAAGTGATAACCTTTACTTCAATGCGGTATGTTTTTCTTTGCCTGAATTGATTGTAATGTCTATGTGCCTCCTGTCACGTACAAGTAGCAGACGGGATTTGTCTGGGGAGTTTTCATGAAAACAAGATCTCTGGGAGAAGAAATGGTTTATTCAATAAATTTATCACTGTTACATGCATTCTAATACAGTCAATGCACTGAATAAAGTTGGAAGAGGTTACACTGCAATTGAGGCAAGGACGTGGAATATAATGCTTTTTGTCTGGTTATTGCTGCCTGAATTTGTGGGAGGGCCATTTTGTTGCAGGAGAGAAAGGGGATTTCACGGTGATTTAAATTTTCAGTTCAGTATTCAGAAGCCACACAAGGAAGGCACATTCAAAACCCCGAAAATGAAACACAGGACTCAAAATCCCTTTTTCTGCATATCTACACTGGTGCAGGCAATGTTGAAAATTACCTGCACCAGACAAAGTTAACTACCTGCACCACTCATGGGTTTTCATCCATATGGTAAAACAGAAGGCCCATTTACCTATTACCTGGCATCATTGTCACTTACATAACACAATTTACATACTAGTACTCCAAATTTAGCATTGTGTTAATGACTGCGCATGTCCAACAGCAATTTTGGACAGTAAATCTTGTCATAATCTAATTCTGCACCTCTTTGTACACAAGACAAATCAACACATGCATTAGTCATGTAAACAGATTACTGTTGTATCCGGACGTCACCTAAGTGTGGATACAATAAACAAGCATGTGTGATAAACATAGTAATGCAATAATAGGCCATGTACATTGAACAAAGGGCAAACATGACTTCACAAATTACCATATTGTAAGGCCAAAACAATGGAGTTCCCAAGCTAGTCATGTTATTTGAAAGCCCCTTTATAATTAGAAGTCACATGGCATGTATTCTAATGTTGTTGTTTCATTTTCTTTCTTTTTTTCCGCTAATATAATTTACATTCTGTTCCTTTGTTTCCTGCAAATTTTCTGAGAACCACTTGCACATGACAGCTGTCGTCATCAAAGACACGACAAAAAAAATATCGGGATGCGTTTTCAGTTTATTTTTTGAGGCTATGCACTTCCATAAGCTTTCCTGCTAGCATTTAATCTTCTTTATGAAGGAAAAATAAACAAGTCTAATGAGTCCAAGGCTAGGAAAAAACCGGCGCACAAACTGAGTATTCTAGACAAAGCCGGATGTCCTCCATCTTGAAAATTTTCCACGCCAAAAATAAGAGCTCACTTTTCGCACCGAAGACTTGCCTGTTGGTGTATAGCCTTGAGTATTACAAACAGCAGATTTGATTTATATATCTGATTTCAGGGAGCAAAACCCAGACAAGATTGCGAGCAAAGATTGAGCCAATAATTTGTTCAAAACGTCATCACATAATCACTCACAGCAAACCGCACTGCAGTAGGAATGAAAAAAAATCGAAAGCCGGCGACTCACCCAAAAGATGAAGTTAAAAATCATCAGGATTGTCTTCAGACACGCCACCATGGGCTTGGTCTGCATCCTCTTCGACATCTTGCCGTCCTTTTCCGTCTCAGGCATCAGAAAATCTCAGCAGAAACGCGGAAAGCAACAAATTTATACCCTGCCAACGTCAGGCTTGAGCTTCTAATTCACTAGTAGGGACAGACCACTGCCAATTTGGGGTGGTGTGGAAATAGTACCCAAATTTAGAGTAGATAAAGCTCAATTTTATTTCATGATTGAAAATCTCTAGTAAATGAATCAATAAGGCAAAAGATATTATCGTAAAAAGAACAACTGTCAATACGTTTTTTTAAGGGAAAATTAATACACCATTTAGGACAACTTTTTGAACTGTCCCTAATGAACATCACATGATTGTGTTGTGTTACGTCATGTTTCCTGAGTGGAATCGACCAATCCTATGTATATAGTTTTTCTATATATTTGATTCCACACAAAGGAATATTTCAAGTTGAAAAGACCTAATGAAATACAATTATAAATAAGACATACACGTTGTGCGCCGCTGCTATTTGCTTTCTGAAAGTTTAGAATAGTTTTTGACGTTACAAAATTGAAATATACTGAGCCCCCCTCTAATTAAATAGGCTAACCGTCTGCACTTTCACCTTTGACACGTGCAGGAATATAAAGCCTGAATCCGTAAAATATAGTCCTTTCAGACACAGTTCATGCCTCAATTAACATTCCGAAAGGGGATGGGCATGGGCGTAACCAAGGACATTATATAGGGACCTTGGTGTAACACAGTTTTCCTAAGCTTCAGCAAGGAGGTTAAAATCCTAAAGCAGAGAGGCTGACGAAAATTCAACCTCCTTGTTCCCTGCGCAGGGTAAGATGCTCTCCAAGACCGATATATATGCTCAAATATAGCTCACTGGCTACTGATTTCTTATCAATGTTGATAACAACATTCCTTGAAGAAGAGAAATTACCAAATTTGAACTAGCCGTGCCGAGTACTAAGTAAGGAAGCCACTTTTGTATATAAAGGCTTTTATATAGGCTAATGTAACGTTACAGCAACTAGTATAAAATCTCAAATTTAGTAAACGTTTTCAGTATAATTTACCCATCATGTTAATCTGCCCAAGGCATGTTTTAGGGTTTGAAAACCAACTTTTGAAAGTCAATATTTTTTGTAGTCTAAAGGTTGTCTACATACTAACACAGTAAGTCGAAACAGTACCATCCCAATGTATTAAATCGACATTCATGGAGCAAAATGCAATGTTGGGTATTGAGAACTCTTTGAATATTTGTAAAGGAGGGATACAAATTACAATACGGGGTTAGAACTCATTCTTACAATTTTTTTTTATTCTCTGTTTAGGAAGACTGTAAGCCATTTAGAATCCCTGAGAAGGATCATCTTCCACCATGCATCTCAAAAGCTTGGCAGCAAGTTTTGCAACCAGGATATCCCAGCAGAGTGCCTCTGTATCCAGGAACATTACCGCACAACGTTATGCCCACATGCAAACTTTTCCAAAGCTCTGCAGCATCAGACATGCACGGTTACTGACTCCGACACAAAGCGTACTTGCAAGTCGTACAAGATTGTTGAGCACGTCTACTTGTGTGAAGTCCAGGTCTCACATAGAGAAGAAGGCAACAGGAGTCCCTGTCTCTGTGACCAAGTTTGTGCAACATGAGGACCACCTAGAGCTGGAAGTTAAAGGGGCCAAACTCAAGCTGAACTACGTCTGGCTAAGGGACCATTGCAGGTTAGACTGTTTTATAATGACCAGCTTTTTATTATATTAATATGCTATGGTGAGCAATACCCACTTGATTGTACATACCTAGCTGCTGCTATGCTACGTGCCTGCAAAGCTGGGGTGTTATGGATAATGGCAGTTATACTGGCTATATATTATTTTTTTTATATAGATACAAATAACAAAATCTTAACAAATTACAATGTGTGAAAATAATATTACTAGTAGTTAGTTATGAATGTACATGTATAGGGGAGGTTGCTTTAACTTTAATTTGCGAATAAAATCAACAATGATATTGTCATTTTCAGGACTGGAGACAGTATCAACCACCTAACCCAGCAGCGTATGGTGGACACTTTCCTGATCGAGCCCGACATTCAGCCGGTAAATGTGGCTATCCAAGAGGGAACACTGAACCTTACATGTAAGTGTTACAGTACAGGTGTATCATCGAATCATTAAGAAGAATCCTTCAAACTGTCATCCTTATCTGCCACTACGTATGTATACCTAATGCCCCAGTGTCGCACATTAGCCAATCATGGCCTCCTAAACACTGCCAAACTCCAGTCCCAACCATGGTTAGGAGTAGGTTGAGAGTAACGTTGGCTGTGGTTGGCTACTGTTCTGCTGCTGCTATATATACATGTAGTAATGTTTTATTTTGTTCAGGTATAGGTATACACCTTGACCTGTACCTAAATAGTTTTACAGGTACTGGTATTAGGAACACTGCCCTATAATACTATGTATCTGCCAACCATTGTTTTACACATGCACACATTATGTATTTTCAAGTGTTTTATGCTGCAATCATCAGTTCTTGTTGCTTGTCTCTTTAGGGCCTGATGGCCACCAATCAGAGTACGAGCTGGACTGGTTGCTTAGCAACACCTATGAAGGGAAGCAGCACATCCAGACAACCTGGGAGCCCCTGCTGTGGAACGTGGAAACCCTGTCAGCTTCTCCCAAACCCAGCGTCTTGTACCAGGACTATCTGTCAGATGATGAACAGCTGGCCAAGTTGCTGCACTACCTGTTGAAGTACGGCTTTGCATTTGTGGAAGAAGCTCCAGTAACACTGGAAGCAACATTGGTTTGTAGAGATTTTCTTTTTTCATGAACAAAATTTGCTTTGTACGGACTGATTGCAAACAGTTTTTGGTTTTCAATTCTGAGTAAAATTTGTGGAAGACTGAAACAGGTTTGAACTGTAATTTCCAACACAACAAATTGGACTAAAAAATTTCAGTCTAATAATTATTTGTACAGTGTTTGAAATTACAGTTATAACCTCTTTCAAATGCAGTTCTACTGTGGAGTAGAAGCTGGAGTATGCATTGATACTATGAATTTTGAAACTTTTGCAGTCATGGTTTTATTTTGAAGAGGAAAAGGGAGGTTTTTCCAGTGATATAAATTCACAGTTGAAACAATTTTGTGTTACAAAAGTCAAAAGGAAGAGAGTCAAAAGTAAGAAATTGTAGTAGAGAGGTCACTGCAAAAACTGCAGAAAATATAATGACTGACTAAGTTAAAGAATTTACGTGCTGTATCTGATGCATTCTCGCTACACCTTTATTTTGCATTGAGAAATCTAGCAGAACAATTCTTCTAACTTGTTCACGATCACTTTTTTCACATTGAAAAGGCGGCAGCCGAGAGAATCTGTCAAATCCGGGAGACGTTCTTCGGTCGTTTCTGGTGCTTCACCTCTGACCTGGAGCGACACGACACGGCGTACACAGCGGAGGCTCTAGGAGCACACACGGACACCACGTACCTGAACGAACCGTCAGGGTAAGGCAAATACCAGATGCAGCTTCTGTATGCTTTCTTTACAGAGAACTTTATTGCATGACAATTGGACATCGTACAATATACATACGGCAAAGAAACAAACTAATGAACATAATATATAGTACAGAAAAAGGTATATAATTTAACATCCTTATTACTGACAAAGAAGCAACAAGGGCTAAGGTCTTTGATATAGTTCAATGGAGTGAGGCTAATGATTTTTGTGGGTTTTTTTCTAATAACAAAGCCATCTTTTTTAAAACCCAGTGTTATTTGTGGAACACTCTTTCTAGAAGGTCCCATTGTGTACAAAATGTATGTCAACATGGTCATTATTGTGTAAAACATGAAGCAACCTTAGGTAATTTAAAGCAGCCTTAACATGCATGCCTTCTTGACTTATGGCCTTACTTCAGCTGTTATTGATTTTGATCTTGGAATGTTTAAGATCTTAAGCTACAGACAAGGATTTTGTTTTGATGCAATTGATCATTTTAGTACTTAATCTTTTTCTACACAGCAGACTTTCTGTTCCATTGTCTCCGGTCAACAAAACCCGAGTATCATGTATGTTGAAAAATATAGCATAACATAGGACATAGTCTCTTATAGCATTGTATTTTCTTTTTCATACAATGTTATTTGTACTTGCAAGTAGCCCTTGGGCATGCATGTGCAATAAACTTATTTATAAGAAGCATGCTTCAACTGAAATACAGCTACAGTAAAACTGTAATTCACATAAGAAGCGCTGTTATTACAGAATAAAGAATTGATAATATTGTATGTAAGTCTGTTGATATGACAGGACTTTCTGTTCAAAACTTCTCCATTGCTAGTACACAGTTCCCTCTTGTCCATCTGTCTTTCACAAATGATTATTGCCAAATGAATATAGATACCTTGTCAACCCAGTGTGCAGGTCTTCCACAAAATGGAACATGTAGGCGAGGGAGGAGCCACGCTGCTCGTTGATGGCTTCCATGCGGCTGAGCGGCTACGGCGGGAAGATCCGGAGGGCTTTGATATCCTGTCGTCTGTGTCAGTCCCACACCACTACCTGGAGCCTGGAGTACACACTACCGGGGTGGGACCTGTACTGGAGCTAGAGCCAGGGGCTGGCAAGGAGCTCAAGCTGATCAGGTTTGTGATTAATCTACTGCTAGGCCAATCAGATCGCTTTCTAAGCACTGTAACGTACCCTGATTGGCCAACTGAAAGGTCTCCCCACTGATTGGCCGACTTAGAGGTTCCAACCGATTGGGCAACTGTAGGTCCGGGTCTCCACTGATTGACCAACTGATCATGAGAAGTCCTCACTGATTCGCCAACTAAAAGAGGCCCCCACTGATTGGATGACTGAGAGGTTCACTCTAATTGGTCAAATAAGAGGTCACTACTGATTGGCCAACTTTGGGATTTGTCACATAGGGTGATGGACAGTGAGAATTTGTGTTACAGAGAGTTTTTCTTCTTCTATAAGGTACAACATGCATGACAGAGCATGTCTGGACACTGTACCAATGGAGGATGTCAGTCGCTGGTACTCTGCACTTAGGAAACTCACCAGGTTCATCAGGGATCCAGCCTCCGAATACTGGGTCCCTCTCAAACCAGGTAACCTCATATCTTCAACTTTCATCCATGTTGGTAAAAGTCATTATTAAACAGCTTTAAACTGTAATTTCTATCACAAAAAAATTGGACTTCTTTAGACTCCAGTCTTTATCAAGAAATAAGCAATCCACCGCTTTTGTGATGTCACATTATGCTCAGTGAGCATTGGATCAAAAGAAGCAGATAGATTGTGGGCAGCCCCCATCTCTGCTGAGGACAAAGTGAAAATCGTAACCATCCCTCAACATAGATGGAGGAGATGGGGCACAAACTTTCTGCTCATAACTTATTGGAGTTGTCACTCACTCACTCACTCACTCACTCACTCACTCACTCACTCACTCACTCACTCACTCACTCACTCACTCCTATCCAGTTTAGTGTATTTCTACAGCCAAAATCTTGGGAGCAGACTAAAGCTAACATGCCTAAACCAAAACTATTGCAGACGATATATTTGTGGAAAACATGCACACTTCTCACTCAAATTGACTGTTTTGTTCTTTTTGTTTTCAGGTCAAATCTTGCTGACTTATAACTGGCGGGTCCTACACGGGCGATCGGCCTTCACGGGGCGACGGAGGGTCTCGGGCTGCTACCTGCCCAGGGATGATGTCATCAGCAGGGCAAGGGTTCTCAAGGTCATATAACAGAATGTCAAGGTCATACAGAAGAAAGACCGTAGAACAACTGAATAAGATTCTGGAGAATGTACGTTGTATTGTTACTGTTTAGATAAGTAACAAAAATATGCTACATCAGAATGATGTAAGTCTAGGCACAAGATTTTTTTTCAAAGTTGTTTTTTCAGATGTTCTTTTTCTTTTAGTACACAAAAATGTACTATGTTCTAATAAGTGTCATGGTGCATCCGAGGCTTTTCACATCTTTTACAGCCATAAGCTGAATTGATTTTCTTTGTGAGGGTTGGTGAAGAAAACATCTTATCTTAAAAATAAGAAAGTTATTTATAACAGAAATTGAAATTTCTTGAATAATAAATTGTTATGCTTTAATCCAGTTTGTTTTCTCTATTAATTTATTACATTTTTCATTCTGTATTGTACCAGCTATATTTACTTAAGTGTAAGTTAGGAACAATGTTACAATGTCTGTATGCTACAGCGAAAATCTTCACAGCAGAAACTTGCAATTGGTTGTCCAAACTCAGTCACTTTATCAATTTTCCTTTGTAAAGTTACACACGATCTAAAAATGTCACCCTTTTTTAACAATAATGCACCTCAGTACATTAACGACTTGAAGTATATAGGTAGGTCTTGGGAGACAAAGGCCAAAGGTTGATTATGGGCCTCCTGGCAGCTGTCCTTGGTACTGAAGCAGAACTTTTGGTTTCAGTATCTTTTGTTCTGGTCTTGCTATGGTCTCGATTTTTGGTGGACAGTTACCTGTTTTCACATGTTTCGTCTGGTATTGAGTGTTGTGGTGCATCTAAGAGCTTTTACTTCTTGTGCATCCATAAGCTCCGTTGGTTGTTTTTGATGGAAAAAAAGTCAATGTTTAGTTTATTTTGCATTTATAGGTATTTTTAAAAAGCTACAAAGTTATCTATTACACATACAGGAAATTAGAATTCCGAGAAAAAAAATTGTTATGCCTGAATCCAGTTTGTTCGGTCTAAATTACTATAAGTGTAAGCCTGAATGCAGCAAGAACATTGTAACAATCCAGTTCCCGTGATTCCCACAAGACTCTTCCAACAATCCCAGAGCGTTTTGTGTTTTGTTTGGAAAGATTCCAAGTGTCTAAATCTTTGTATCCCGAGGGTCTATAGTCCTTAAACCCTTTGTGTACCTTCAGAGTCAGTTTGACTGCTGACTGACCCCCCCCCCCCCAGTAAATCAGATTTTAACTGTATAAAATATAAAATACATACAAACATACAGAGAAAGGTCGTCTGTCCCGAGTTTTAGAATTAAATTGTGCTTTTTTTCTCCGGGTAGCAAGCTGCATGCACGGTACCTGTGCGCGCTCGAAATGCCACCTACACATTTCCAGGTTAGTGCAGGTAAAATTCGGGATTTGCAGATATTTCCAATGTCTAGGCTAAGGCTTCAGTGTAGCACATGGATGATAGTGACAATATATATCACGCTAATACAGAAAGATCAAAACAGTGCTTCATAGGGAAATCAGCTTCCAATGCTTTTCTTACCACTCACCAAGAATAATAGAAATCCATTCATTTCTATCGGAATTTTATTGAATTGTTCAACAGTTAGACTTCTAATTACAATCACTTTGTGGCCAATGCAAAAGCATGCATGGTAACCTCCTTGTCAGAGTATGATGTTTGAAACCTCAACTTTAGACAAAATGAGCAGCTATCACACGAAATGTAGTCGGATGACATGGCCAGTTTTCAAATGTTTTCATTCAGGCACAAGCCAAGATAGACACAGCCACATAAAACCAGTGTGTCTGACCAAGCTATCATGCAAACGTTCACATAACTATGTGTACTTTCTGTCACTTGCAGCTGTACCCTGTGATTTCCAACCATGTGATCCTGCTGGCTAAAACTGAGATGAACTGTCGGTGTGACATGAAAGGCCGTTGTGTAGTTGTGGTGTTTGCATATTTTACGATGTCCAAAGCCACTGGAGAGACTATGAGGAGGACGGCCAGTATCCACCTCACCAACTTCACCTGAAAGGGCATGAATAGACCATAGTACAAATTTTGGCACTGATTTGAAAAAAATAATCTTGAATAATGCATTTGTGTGAAATCTTCACATTTTCAGTTTCACAATTATATTGTTTCCAATATTGTGTCATAGACACACGGGATTAACAACCAAATCACAGTCCCTATTGCCCGAAACTTCGGGAGTACCCTTACTTTTATTTGACACCTTCTATGTGAGTCAATGGCTTTGAATTTAAATTGCCATTTTTCACATTGCTCCGCATCTACCATGAGTTGGAAAACTACAATTTAGATAACTGTGTACTCACATCGCCGGATGTATGTCGATGGAGGAGGACCGGTGAGGCCACGGTCACCCTTCTGTCCCTTAGAGCCAGTGTAGCCACGGTATCCCTTCGGACCGACTGGGCCCAGGTCCCCCTTCTCTCCCTTTGGACCAGGCAATCCACGATCACCATTCGGACCGACTGGGCCCAGGTCACCCTTCTGTCCAGGAACGGTGAGGCCGCGATCACCTTTCTGTCCTTTGTGACCACAGGAACCCCTAGGACCAGCTCGGCCCAGGCCACCCTTTTGTCCAGGAGTACCTCTTGCACCCTGATAGTATGAAACATAATAACATTTTTATTTCTTTAAAAAAAAAGAAATTAGAAAAACGAGATATGAAAACTGCAAAATCTGCTGCAGTACCATTGAAAGCTGCTAGGAGGCCCAATAATCAAACTTCTTCATTTGCCCTCATGACATCACACAAACCAAAATGATTACTAGTATCATACAGATCCATCCACTGTAAAACTGTATGTAGACCATTATCGATATGCAGTCCACGCAAACACCCAAACTCCCCAAAAGGCACTGAATACATTACTCATTGGCGCATTGCATAATCATTTTGGGTTTTGCACACAATATATTTGAACCATTTACGTACTTGCCCCCGCAAATTACAACATTCCTGACTTCTACAATGTTTTTTTTTTTTCAAACACTCCGTGAAACTGACCAAGTGCGCTTTTCTGTGTCACCTCCCCGCAACTGGGGCCTGCATAGAACACCGGGCAGATTTAAACCACGCCACGGGTAAGGTCTAGGGGCGGAGATATCGCCTTCGGTTCTGTATCTCTTCATCCTAAATAGGCATATAACGCCTACCTTTCCGCTAAACATCATGTAGTCCCAGGAACAGACCTGTACGATATGATCTAGGGGCGTCACTATTGGTCAAGATAGACGTCAATCTTCATACGTCATTTAGATTTCTCTATTGTATGTAGTTCATGTTGATGTATGATTGACACTGTGGGGTTGACGTTAATTAGGCTTGAAACGTCAGAGGTCACAATGTTAGAAAAGTTAGTGCAGGTGACTGGTTTTGTTAAAAACAAATTATCTCTGCCAATTAAAGACGCAACGTTGTTCTGACAGCATTTTGGTTGCTTGGCTGGTCCCTTGTTTGTTTGTTTGTTTGGTCGGTCGCTGGGTTGTTTGGTTTGTTCGGTCGCTTGGTTTGTTTGTTTGTTTGGTTGGTTGGTTGACTGGTCGCTTGGTTGTTTGTTGGTTGCTTTGTTTGTTTGTTTGGCAATTCTATACTCAACATAACAATCAACTCTGAGACTGTATCAAGTATATGGTTGAACCGGTTTACTTGGACCATCTCAAAAGTACATAATCTATTATAACTATATAATATAAGGGACATTTGTATTGCCGGCTTAGCGCCATGACTTTATTACACACAGTTAAAATATGTGAAGAACAGTTATCAGCATTGACAAGATATTCTACTTCACGTATATGTTTAGCCTAAACGTAGCAATACAAATGCATGTAGAACGAAAACAAATACCCAATTACTGTCTATATCTTATACAAGCATCTTATTACCAACTTATTAACTATAGATACAGAACTAATATATTTTTCTGTTACATTTGAATCACAACAATATTGAACTATAACCCATACGTAAACCTTTTTTCCAGACCAAAAATTGATATTAAAATATCGCAATGCAATTAATTATTAACTACATGCAATTTAAAGAAACAGTACAAAGCTATTGGAAACAACTCTGTATTACATGTTACCCGTTCAGGACCTTTATACGACTATGCAGCCACTCTCTCATTGGTCGAACTGCTAATTACCAAGCCATCATTGGTTAACTGCTAATTGTGATGGACAGTCATACATTTGTATATTGATGATTTCCTACACCGTCAGTACAAAGCCATGCTCCATTAGTAACTAGGGATGATAGACGCTGTATGATTCCACTCAGTCACGACTAACTGTCCGTCTGGTCCAACGGCGATGCCGTCCGGCCGTCCCGTACTGTCCGTGACGTGGCGGAGAAACTTCCCCTGGTTGCTGAACATCTCCAGCCGCTTGTTCCCGAAGTCGGCCACGATGATGTTCCCCGCACCGTCCACGCAGATGCCGCGGGGGTCCTTCAGCTGACCGACGCCGCTCCCGTACCCTCCGAACTTAAAGAGGAATGTTCCGTCCTGGTCGAAGGCGTAAACAGAGTGCGTGCCATAGTCCGAGACGAGGATGTTGTCGTCCTTGTCCAAGCTGACGAACATGGGAGCCACCATGCCTTGGTTCAGACCGACCCTCCGTAGTTGCCAGCCGTCCGGCCGGAAAACTCTCACCTACAGCAACATGACGAGGAAATACTGAGTGAGTTTTACTTTTACTTTGCTTTTACATTCAACAAATTCTAATACAGGGTATTTTCGACCTTCTTTACACTATTTTTTAACAAGAAGATTTTCATAATTTATCTATTACGACCCATCTTGTCATGGCTATCACTATTCATCTCGTATTTTGTATGTAAAGTTATTGCTGCTTCTGTATTCCTTTCAACTGTATTGTTTTCAAACTTGTATGCATGTTCCTACGGAAAGGACTTTTATAATTCTTTTTGCCCAATCCTCATTACTAGCTAGTACCTTCGCCAAGAAGGTTGTGTTTTAGTAGCGTTTTTTTGTGTGTATGTATGTGTGTGTGTGTGCGTATGTGTGTGCGTGTGTACGTGTGTTTGTTTGTTTGTAGAAATGTGAATTAGATAACACTCACTTCGCCGCGAGTTCCAAACGTCTTGTCCGTCAGGGTGACGATGACGTGGTCGTTACGCGGGTTGACGGTAATCCCGCGGAATCTCACGGTGTCCGGCAGGTCAAACTTCCCCAGCGGCTCGCCCTCCATGGTGTACGGGATCACGAACTCCGTCGACCAGTCGCTGCCCACTATCCACATCAGGTCGTTCCCGTCTATGGCGATATCGTCCGGCCGCATGGTCAGGGTCTCTTGTCCGGGTACCGTGGTCGGGATTTCGCGGAGGGTTTCGCCTTTCATGTTGTGGACTTGGATTCGCCTGTTGTCCCGATCTGCCACGAAGATTTCGTTCTTTGATGACACAGCGACCCCCTCGCGGCCGGTTGAACTTTCCCAGCTCCGACCCTTTCCCGCCAAACGTGATTCTGTCCAGATGACGTATTTCCTCCACTTTGACGACTTCTTCGCTAGGGGTCGCTTCTGCCTTTCCTTGCTGTGCGCCTTTAGACTTTGCAGCCAGGGCCTTCTTTAGGTTTTCTGCGATGTTAAATTTGGCTTTCAACTCCCTGTCGTCTTTCATCATTTCGACTATTGCGCTCCTCGTCTTGCTTTTGCTCTCTGTCTTTCCTGATGGCTTTTCTCCTTTTCCGGCTTCACTATCTTCTCTCTTCTCTGGAGGCATCGCTGCAATATCGGCATTGTCTGCGAAGTCAGTCTGAATCCCACGACTGACCGTCTTTTGCTGCTTTTTGGCTCCACTGTCACCCATCGTCGTATTTGCCTGCCCTTGTTTTGTTGAAACGTTATCATCAACTCCACCAGACTGGCTTAAATCCGCCTGTGTCTTGTCTTCCTCTGTATTGACTCCTATTTCTACTGAACGCACGGTTGTTTGTGGAGTGTCTGCCTTCTGTCGATGTCCTGACTCTTCCACCACGTCTGTCCCTATATTTGCCCTTTCTTTGATTTCTCCGCGTACCTGGTCTAACTCTCCCAGTAGCGTCGCAATAGTCGCGTTAGCTTCGAGTAGCCTGTTTTCTAAGTCGTCTGGTTTAGGGGAGGCACTCCCCTTTTTACGCTTCGTATCATCGGAGCCTTCCAGGACAAGACTGCGTTTTTCTTGTGGCGGAGTTAAGGGACTTAACAGGACGCCCTCGTCTTCTGTAATTTCCGATTCCACAGAAGCGCGGCTTTTGTCGAGTCCTTTATCCTCGTACCTCTGTGCGGGGAATTTTCCTACAGGGCTCGGCACATCTTCTAACTCCAGACTGTCCGAATCCGATGGAGCCTTGGTTTTCTCCTGCTCATCAGTCTGCTGCTGTACCGTCGAGTTCTTGTTTTCTAGGCCTTCTGACAACGGTAGTACCTGGCTCTTGTGTTCCTTCGCTTGGTACCGGACCTGGGCCATCTCTGGGAAGATTGAGACATCCTCGTCTTCCGATGGAACGTCCTGGAACTCAGAACTTTCCGACTCCGAGGTATTGAAGTACTGAAGAGGTGTTTCATCATCCTGATCTGTTGATCCCTCTGACAATGGTAGTTCCTGGTCCTCTGGATCGAACAGTGCCACCTTGGTTATGTCGTCATCTTTAGTTTATACTGCTGCATTGTGAGCTGTTCTACAATAGATAAGTCATCCTGTGACTTTGGAGCTTCAGACGACAGTGGGTTTGGCTTTCCTCACGCTGTTTTGCAAGGGGCGAGGCGTCCCGGATGTCTGTGTCTTCAGACAACAGTGCTCCCTGGTTTGTCATGTCTTCCTGGGCTTCGTACGGCGACAAAATGGGCTGTTCTAGGAGGGATGAATCCTCCTGGCTTCCAGACATAGGTTGTTTCTTCCTTGTATCGTGTTCTTTGTCTTGGTGTTGTTGTGACTGTTTGGGGAGAGTCGTTGAGTCTTCTTGGTCTGTTGAACTATCGGACTGGCTCGATTCGTTCTCTTCATCGTGTAACGGTACGTCCTGGAAATCTGAACTGTCCGACTCAGATGAAACATCGCCTTTTTCTTTCTCATCGGTCTGGTCCTGTCGTACCGTGGCCTGCTTTGGATAAGGTGGAAAGTCCTGGACCTCCTGACTTTCACCCAGAGGCAGTGCGTGGCTTGAATCTTGTTCTTTACATTCTTGCTGCTGTATGGAAGTGCTGTCTGGAGTTGATGAGACCTTTTCGTCTCGCGAACTATCGGACTGGCTTGCTTCATCCTCTTCCTTCTCAGGCTTCTGTAACTGTACGTCCTGGAATTCTGAACTGTCTGCCTCAAATAGAACATCGCTCTTTTTCTTCTCGTAGACCTGTTGTACCACGGGCTGCTTTGGGAGGGGTACAGCTTCCTGCTCCTCCGTACTTTCAGGCAGAGGTAGTGCCTGGCTTGTGTCAGGTTCTTTACCTTCGTGCTGCTGTATGGAAGTGATGTATGGAGTTGATGAGGCCTCCTCGTCTCGCGAACTATCGGACTGGCTTCCTTCATCCTCGTCCTTCTGTAACTGTACTACGTCCTGGAACTCTGAACTGTCTGCCTCAAATAGAACATCGCTCGTTTTCTTCTCGTAGATCTGGTCCTGTTGTACCACGGGCTGCTTTGGGAGGGCTACAGCTTCCTGCTCCTCCGTACCTTCAGGCAAAGGTAGTGCCTGGCTTGTGTCAGGCTCTTTACCATGCTCTTGCTGTATGGTGAGAGTCGGTGAGACGTCCTGGTCTGTTGAGCTATCAGACTGGCTTGATTCATCCTCCTCATCCTGTAACGGCACGTCTTGGAATTCTGAGTCTGATTCTGAACTGTCCGACTCCGATAGAACATTGCTTTTCTCCTCGTCGTTCTGGTCCTGCTGTGTCAAAGGCTGCTTTTGCAGGTGTAAAACATCCTGGTTCTCCAGTCTTTCAGACGACGGTAGTGCCTCTCTTGTGTCGGGCTCTTTATCTTTGTGCTGCTGTGACTTTGTTGGTAGAGTCGACGAGGCTTGTAATTCCGAACTGTCCGAAATATTACTTTTCTCCTTCTCGTAGGTCTGAACTACGGGCTGTTGTTGTGTAGATGAAACTTCCTTGTCCTCTGGACTTTCGGAAAGCAACAATACCTGCCCTAGTTCCTGCCCTTCATCCTGGTGCTGCTGAACAGCAGACGGTTCTACGATGCCGATGGTGGTGACATCCCGGTCCTCCGGACCCCCAGACAAAAGTTGAACCGGACTAGTTTCGTTTTGGTCAGCCTGGTCTTCCTTCACCATGGACTCTTCTTGGATGGTCTGTGCCTTCTTGCCCTCTGGGACGTCAGATAGCAGTATACCCTGGTTCATGTCATTAGCAGGTTCTTGGGTCTTCATCTGATCAGACGAGTCTTCTTCGTGATCCTTGATACGTTCTTCGTTGCCCTCGTAGTACTCCAAACTGTCCGACCATTGCAGAGCCTGACTGTTGTCTTGGTCTTCAGTCTGATTCTTCACTGACAGAGACTGTTGTGTGCGATCTTCTTCAAACTGCTCCAGAGACTGTTTAGAGTCCTGTGGAACGTCTTGGTGTTCCACACTGTCAGACCACTGCATGAATTTAACTTCATTTTCCTCCTCAGCCTGTTTCTGTTCTAGTCTTGACCCGCCGGGCTCCTGTTGGAGAATGTCTAGGTATTCTGGGGTATCAAACCACAACAGGCTCTCGTCATAGTCTTCATCTTGGTCTGGATCCACTGCGTTTTGTGTTTGATCGTTTTTCTCGTGTTCACTCCCGTGTCCATGTTGTGATGGGAATGAAGACTCTTCTGTCGGGTCGAGTGGAGAATCTTGGAAATCGGTGCTTGCTTGTTTCTGTGTTTCATCGTCGTTCTTGCACTCCTGTTGTATTGTAGACTTTCCTGTGTTAACTAAGGGGTCAAAAGACTCAAGGAGGTCCGAGGATTGCAGGACTTGGTGTTCGCTGTGCTCCTTCGTCTCCGTTGAGGATTCTTCTGGGTCGGTTGGAGGTTCTACAAAAGTAGTGCTCACTTGTGGTTTATCGTCCTTCTTGTTATACTGTTTTCCTGTGGTATCTAAAGGGTCGAAAAACTCAAGAACGTCCGGCGATTGTAGCCCTCGCCCTTCGTTGTGCTCTTCTGGGTCTTCAGGGTCGAAAAGAGCGTCCTGGAACTCTGGTGTCGTAGATCTAATTCTTTGTGGCTGTTCGTGTTCTTGGTGCTCATCCTCCGATTTCACTGTGGATTGCCCTGTGTTATCTAAGGGGTCGAAAGACTCAAGAATGTCCAGAATGTCTTCGCTGTGCTCGTTACTCTGTTTATTCTGTGGTACCGAAGATTCTTCCGGGTCGGATAAAACGTCTTGGTATTCTGGACTCCTCTGTCTTTGTGTTTCGTTCTCTTTCTTGTCCTCATCTTCCTGTGCTACATATGGGTCAAAAGACTCAAGAATGTCCGACTGTAGGACCTGTCCCCTGAGTTCTTCAGTCTGTGTGTTCTCCACTGGAGATTCTTCTGTGTTGTGAACGTCTTGGCTTTCCGGAGTCGCCGCTTGTTGTAACTGATCTTTGTTGTTGTCTTCCTCCTCTTGTTCTTGTTGTTGTACTGTTGACGGTTCTGCGTTCTCTGTCGTGTTGTCAGACTCAGTACCCAAAGGTTGTAGGGCCTGATTCTCGTCGAGTTTATTCTCAACTGGAGATTCTTCTGTTTCGAGTAGAGCGCTTTGGTCGTGCAGGGTCGCTGCCTGTTTTAATTGATCTTTGTTGTCTCCATTCTCTTGTTCTTGTACTGTTGGCGGTTCTATGTTCTCTGTCGTGTTGTCAGACTCAGTACCCAAATGTTGTAGGACCTGGCTCTCACCCTGTATATTCTGAACTGACGATTCTTCTGTTTCAAGGGTCACTGCTAGTTGTAACTGATCTTTAACGTTGTTTTCGTCCTCTTGTTCCTGTTGTTGTACTGTGGACGGTTCTGTTTTCTCTATAATGTTGTCAGAATCAGTGCATTGGCTCTCGACCTGTAAATTTTCAACTGAAGATTTTTCTGGTTTAGGTAGAACGTCTGGTCCCTTGTCTTCGGGCACTATTGACGATACCTCGCTGAGCTGTAAAGACTGGTCTTTCGACACAGCGGAATGACCTTGGTGGGCCACCTGGGTTTTGGAACTCTCAGTTGTACGTTTACGACCAAAGGAGAACTTGAATGTTGATCGGAACGTACCGTCACTCGTCTTTTCGGTCTTTTCGTCGCTTCTGTTCTTGCCTCCTCCTGTCGTCTGTTGACCTGATTCTGACATCCTGAAACCGCAAAACATCTCCCATTTACAAATGACTGATCTCCAAAATATGACCTGTAATTGACTATTCAATCACAGTTGACCTGGAATTACAGAGCCAAAGACGGTACCAGTACTAGTAACCAATATTCATCTCAGTTGTACATGTATGCCTCATTCTAACTAATAGTATACCCATTGACATACGTCCGTTTAAAATTAACGTAAATGTGGTAGTACATATAAAAATAGTTGTGTCCCTCTTTGAAAACCAAATACCAAGTAAAGGGTACTGGTATGGTGCATTGAACCGGAATAAAATCGCCTCTAGATTTTAACTTGGTTGCAACAAAAAAAAACAACACAGAGAACGCAATACTGTCTACATACAAAATGTAGTTCACTCACTTCGTGCACTTACCTTCACAGTACGTCGAAATTAAACATGGATCATGCGACACTTCTTACTCTAGTTCTTTGATGATATATAAATATCAGGTCAGTTAGAAAATCGAGCGATCCCGATTCGCAAAGTTGACGCCATGATGACCTCAACTCAGGGACTTCGTCAGAGCAATGTGAGTCGTATAGTCTATACCTTGAGGAAAGCACGTTACAGCTCACAGTCTTAACACCTTTACCACTTAATCAGATCAGTCAAAAGATAATTAACCAACAATCTACGGCTGTCTAAAGACAGGGGCGACCCGTGGCAAGACACGTCAACACGGTGAGGGTAGAGCAAACCAGTTTAACAAGTACGCCCCCCTATGACGTCGTCCGTTGACGCACCATCCAATACGGTGGCTTGTATGTGATGTGTGCGTTCCAGGTGTCCCATTGAACTATAATTATGACAGACCTTTAAGCGTTTTGTACGAGTACATTCGTGCCTCGAAGGTTTACAGGTCGTCCACCTTTTAGGCTCTGCTTTCGTCTGAAAGCTACGGAATTATGAATAAGTGTGTCTAGGTGCCTGTGAGTCTGTCCGTCTGTGAATAGCATAACTTGAAAAGGAGTTGCAAAGACCTCAAAAAAATTTTGGGCTCCCTAGAGGCTTGATATGATACCGCATCTATAGTGAAGTTCCAGTTTTGATATCTCGTGTTCTGGACAAATACTATAATTGTTCTTGAGTTACATGTACCTCTGTCAACTTTGGCCGATGTGGAGGGAAACAGGGCACATCTTCATCAGGCTTAATCTCGTCAGGACGATGAAACAACTGGCAGTAACCGGCAGACCGCCACAAGCGGAACCGAGGCAACGGCAGCTGAGACTGGTTCTACTACAGAAATACCCGTGACGACTTTGCCCGATGTGGAAGAAAACAGGGCACCCCTTTATGAGACTGAACCTCGCCAGGACAATGAAGCAACCACCACTGCCAGTATCCCGCAGTCCACCGCAAGTGGAACCGCGACAAGGGCAGCTGGACAGGATCTGTCACAGAAATACGTACATGACAACATTGAAAGATGTGGAAGAAAACAGCCTTCATCTGGCTGAACCTCTTCAGGACAATAACTCAGCTGACAGTAACCCGCAGACAACCGTAGGTGGAGCTGAGGTAACGGCAGCTGCCCTGCTACAGAAATACCCGTGACAACTTTGCCCGATGTGGAAGAAAACAGGGCACGCTTTCGTCTGGCTGAACCTCGTCAGGACAATGAGGCAACTGCCAGTAACCGGAAGACAACTGCAGGTGGAGCTAGGGGAACGGCAGCTGGGTCTGGTTCTGCTACAGAACTACCCATGACAACATTGACTGATGTGGAGGAAAACACTGCAGGTGGAGATGAAAAGACGACAAGTTTCTAGTTGGGCCAACAAACGACGGCAAAAACTTACAAGTATTCGGAGAAACCATACCTCCATGAAACCATGATGTCACGACATTTTAGGGAAAACAAATATAAAAGCAACAAATCTCTACCAGATGAAGGGATTAACGACTGTCTCCCTCTGGGACAGCATCCAATCAAATCCTTTATAACCTATCCTAAGAGCCATGCGGAAACAAAGACACATACACGGACAGACACATAGACACACACACACACACACAGACATACCAAAAACAATACCTACATTTTTCATGGAGGTAACAATATGCGGCTACAGTCTTAAAGATAACTGCACTAGGAATTGTCCATTCTAACCATGACAAGCTCAACAATCAGAGCAATTCTTAAGTATTTTAAAATCAGTTTTGAAAGCAGCCAGGTTCATGCTTGTTACTCCTCCTAAGAGGCTTACTTTTGCGCTTGACTAGATACTAATATTGTTGGCAGTACAAAAACTGGCATCTGTTTTCTCATAATAATAAAAAACGCGCATTGGGGTATCGTTAAAATCTCACTTTAAGAACTTCATCAAGATTTTTTTTATCAACGTTGCTAGATTGCCTCAAGCTTTGAATAATGCACCATGGAGTGTAAAGCAATCAGGTAAGGAAGACTCACTGTAAAACATGGCACTGTTTATATGCCACTACAAAAGATAGCACAAAACTCCACACAATGTTTCATGTAAACAACAGAAGTTTATTAGATGCAGGGTTGGACAAGTCCCATTGCCCACTTGCCCAGGGCAAGTAAAAGTACTGTTCGGGCAAGTAAATATCCCCCTGCACTTGCCCGATTGGGCAAGTAAATTTTAGGATGCAAAGTATAGCCCCTGCATTATTTCGATCAAGTTTCAAACAATTTTGATGAATAAAGCATCCAATAAATAAACTCTTCTATAATAAAATAATTTCCTTTCTGCTAGTAAAATGAATAGAAATGCGTCATATTTTGGGCAAGTGAAATGTTGGTTCGGGCAAGTGAAAATGACCAGGTACTTGCCCGGTAGGGCAAGTGGATTTTTGAAAACTTGTCCAACCCTGAGATGTAACAATAGTTACTACTTGGAAAAAGTATCTTCACATGCATCATATGCAATAATGCAAATGTTTACTTTTATAAAACAGATCATTCATAGTTTTGGAAAGAAGATTTTTACTTCTGTCATTATGTCCTAAAGTGCAAGAACGTTTTGTAGACTTTGTATTCAAGACAGAGGACCCACTTTTTACAAGGAATTTTACGTAATATGCTATACATTTTAGTTGTACATGCATCAATCAAAGATCTTTTTGAGGTAATATATACAGAGTAGCTAGAATATAAGATAGAGAGAGGGAGGGAGAGAGAGAGAGGGAGAAACAGAGAGGGAGAGTGAGGGAGAGAGGGAAAGAGAGAGGGAGACAGAGAGGGGAGAGAGAGAGAGAGAGAGAAAGGGAGAAAGAGAGTGTGCAATCATAACGTAAAATTCATTTTGCCCTTGGAAAATATCTACTGACGCACAAGAATTAAGAGACTGTACGTGTGTTAGATAGGAATTTATCAGATACTCCAATAATGATATCTACATAGTGCTGTATAGTAGTGTACCAGCATGTCATCTCGAAGTGAAAGACTGTGGTTGTTGAAACAAGGGGGTTAAAAAAGTTTTCTACGAGAGAGAGTGAGAGAGAGGGGAGAGAGGGAGAGCTTGACAAACAACGTAAAAGTCAATGATTGTAGATTCATAGACATTTCTGTTTTCAATAAATTATATACATTTAGTTTATTTCTTTTCTTCATACCTACTAAGTACAAATTACTCCGACAAGGATTCTGAATGGGCTTAAGTTGTACATTGTCCATCTAAAAATAGCAGTTCTGTAGATGTTGGGAGTTGGGACAAGGGCAGTGGCTTCAGCACTTTGGTCACAGTAACCTTCCCTCTGTAGTACAGCAACTACCATAGCATTGGAGTCATCAGTGTGGTTGAGCACTTTCACTGCATTTTTTACAAGAGAATTCTCTGTCAGAAATACTGTCAGACTGGTGGAGGGTCAGTGCCGGTAGACATCACAAATACTTGCACAGATCCAATTTTACCTGTACTAACCTGAATACGCAGCCAGGTGGTCTTTCAAGCCCTGAAAGTGCCAGTATGTGTAACCCTCTCACAAAACAAATTGAAATGGATACTGTCAGTTAACACAGAGCTCTCAACACTGTTGCACTGGTGATTTAATGCTGTATTTTATTTGTCAGTTCTTACCATCCAGAATGAAAACAAAATTAGACAAAAGTTTTTATTGTCCACAACATGTAGGAGAAAGTATATATAAAACCTCATAAATGTCAATACAGTATACTGACCTCAGCTGACACAATGTACAGGTGGGCATGTTGGGAACTCAGGGGTCAGTCAGCACCAGGCAGCTGGCTGTGGTGTCCACTCCCTCAGGAAGTAGATCCCTACTGTACCTGTATATGGAAAGAGCAAAACTATCTTAATCAAAACAATATTGTGAACTACAGAACGTGGGGTAAAACTACTTAAAAACAACAGATTCATCAAACATGTAGGTTTGTTACATGTACCCCACTCAAAATGGGTGACAGGTACCCTATAGAGTATGTGTACCAGAACAGGTGTGTATCTAGTATTAGGTACATTTATCAAAATTAGTTTGTGCAAATACTCCATTCTGGAAGTACAGCAAATGTCAATTTGCACATCTTATTTAGAATTGTGTATCAATTTCTTTCTCATAAATGTCCCTTTGAGGCACCTGGACTACAGCATGCCTATGGCATAACAAACTGATATTATATTGTAACTCACAACAGCTCCTCCAGTGTAGTGTGTTCCTCAGCAGCCTGCATCACAGCCTGGAACCCTGCAGGCTCCATGGAGATGTTCCCCAGGTCAAGCCGCTCCAGGGCAGGGAGTCTTGATAGAGCCTCAGCCAGATCCATGGCAGCGGTGTCAGACATGTACGGGTGTGCAGGTGTGTCCGCCT
Organism: Branchiostoma belcheri; assembly: GCF_001625305.1. Lineage (NCBI taxonomy): Eukaryota > Metazoa > Chordata > Leptocardii > Amphioxiformes > Branchiostomatidae > Branchiostoma > Branchiostoma belcheri. Next base: position 1,727,043 of record NW_017804032.1, on the reverse strand, counting down.
CCTCCTCCTCGTCATCATCCTCCTCCTCCTCCTCATCATCATCATCATCAGGTGTGTACTCAATGGCACCAGACATGTCCAGATAGGTCAGTGCCGGCAATGTGCTGATGAGCTGTGCCACGCTCCCCAGTCCGGCTCCTGTTACTTCCTCATTCCCCCCAATGTACAGCTCCTGTAGTCTGCTGTCATAGTGAGGGGCTGTAGTCAGACCTCTGTCACCAGGTGGGTTTTGCTCCTTATCCACACTGCTGGGCTGACAGAGTGTTTGCACCAGTGAGGCAATCCCCCAGTCCCCTATGCGATTGAAGCTCACATCCAACACCTGTAATTGCACTAGGTGAGGCAGAGCTTTGATCAGGGATGATATTCCCCTGTCACTAATACGTGTCCTACTGAGAAGCAACACCTTCAAGGCTGTGAGGTAGGGGAGGATGGCAGCCAGGCATTCTAGTCCAGAGTCTAATATGTCATTTTGACTTATGTCCAGTTTGATCAGTCTAGTTAACTTACACAGTGCAGGGACCAGTGTGCGAAAGCCTGTGGGGAAGATACGAGTCCGAGTCAGGCCCAACACCTGCAGGGCAGTGAAGGTGCAGAGAATGTCGGTGAGAGATTCCAGCCAAGTGTCACTTCTTATACAGTTGTCACCACATATGTCCAGTTCTTTCAGTCCCACTAGGTGGCGCATGTAGGGAGCTAGAGATGACATACCCACAGCTAGTGCTGTCATTTCAACTAATCTTAGACGGAGTACAGCCAGGTGTGGAACACTAGACAGCCAAATGTGTAGGAGTTCCAACCCACCATCACCAAAGTCAATGTTCAAAGTCAAATCCAGCTCCTCTAACAGAGACATGTGTCTGAGCCCCTGCACAAGTGGCTGGAGTGTTGATGTGGTTAGTTTTGAGCGTGACAGATCCAGTGCCCTCAAACAAGGAACATTCTTCAGAACTGTAACCATTCTGGCTGTCTGATCTGAGTTACACAGTCCTGATAGTCCCAAGTCAAATCTAAGTCCAGGGAGTGAAGTTGTAAAACACTGCTGTAGGTACTGAACTGGGTCTCTGCTGTCAGTGCCTCCATGGATCCTAAGCATGAGCCTGTCTGGCAGGTTTGCTGAATGGAGATTCTGTATGTAATACTTAAGAGCTGTGGCTTCTTTCCTGTTAATGGAGCTGTTCAGCACGACAACTGGCAGGGCTTTACTGAAACCCTGAAGCACTTCTGGTTCTTGTCTCTCACTAAGGATGTTCAGGCACAAGTGTACAAATTCTTCATAAGTATCACAGGACTTTTGCATGTTTCCATTCATTGGCACGTTTGATATTTCAAACTGTTCTGGTTGCAAGTGTGTAAACTCTCTTCTGCTGAGCTTGCATAGTCCCTCCATCACTGCTTGTGCTGCCTGTGAGTCACAGCCACATGTGAACTGAAGCAGGTTACCGAGTTCAAGAGCCTTGCTTATGGAGGTGAGCTGCAGTAGTTCAACAATGTCTTGGCTTGCTTGAGCATGAGTGACATATCGTCCGGCCAGGAACTCTTGCATCGTCTTGTGTGAAAAGTTCAACTGTTTCCTAGGATGCAATCTAGAGGAAGAAACCTCCAAGGAGACCACACCAAGCTTTAAGAGTGACTGCCAATTCAAATTTTCTCTCTCTGCTAGTGTAACATCAAGCAGGGTCTCATTTCTCAGCAGTGCCTCTTGTGCAAGCTTACCAAGCTGGAGCAAAGACTCAGCAACCTCTGTAGGCAGCCCTTCTGTTGGCATGTCCACTCCTTCCCGCTCACAGTACTTTCTGACCAGAGATGTCAGCAATTTGTCATATAGCCCCACCCTTGTTGCAGTTGACACCATCTCTTGGTTCTCCTCCCACAGCAGACACAGCAACATCAAGAACATTGGAGTTTTGATTAAGTTACTTTCGATTTCGTCATCTTTCAGCACTAGAGCACTTCTTGTATTCTCCTTCTCATGACTGGAATTAGCTAAATCATCACTAAGTGTATTATCATCATCGCCACTGTTGATATCATCATCATCACTGTCAATACTATCATCACTGTCATCATCATCAGTGAAATACTGTTTGATGAAATCATCTGCAAGCTCAGGATGTTCTGTGATTGAGAAATATTTCCTCACATGTTTCTCCACATGCTCGGGGGAGAAGCCCATGATGCACACGCGACAGTCTGGCCGGGTGTGCTGCTGCACTCCTGCTGAGGGTCGGGAGGTGATCACAATCGTGCTGTTGGGGTACAGCTTGCCAGACAGCAGTTTGGGAATGGCCTGCCCGGCTGCTTTGGCCTCAGGCCGCAGCTCATCATACCCATCCAGGAGGAAGAGCACACGGGACTCGTTGCTCTGTAGGATTTTTCTAATAGATTGTGCATCAATACCTTCAGTTGTTTCAGGACCATACTGGTCACACACTATCTCCTCTATGGTCTCCTCCTCTCTTACCTCCCGGAGTGGGATCAACAGGACGATGTTGTGCCGTCTGCCCAGTTCTGTTTTCTGTGAGACGGCATCTAGGGCTTCTTTGGACAGAAATGTTGTCTTCCCCCCTCCTGCTTCACCCTCAATCAGAATGCATCTTGGTACTGTGGACAGTCCTGTGATATTTTGCTCGAATAAGTTGTCTAATGACTTCAGTTCTTTCCTTTGTTCTTCTTGCCCTGATAATATCTGGCGATATTCTTTACGCCTGGGCATTTTGATTTGTCTTTCTTTTGTTTGTTTCAAGTCTAACTGAGTGAAAATGTCACTGAGGCTAAGTGTGAAGTCATCATTCCAGATCAGAGGCTTAAAGTGAGTCAGTTTCAACTCATAGTACTTCTTCACAGACCTCTGAAACAAATCTGGAACAGAAAAGACACTGTTGTAGGACTGGAAACTCAAGCAGAGGCTAAATCTTGTCGGCTTGTACTTGTGCTTCTGGTTGATACAGGTTTAGGGACTGTACAATATTTACCAAGGTTGAGGGGCTGGTGCAGATAGGGTCTGGTTAAAAATGTTTTGATGGCCCTCCCCTCCCAGCAAGTAATTTTCTTTCTCAATGCTCACCAATCCCCCTTGAACTCGAAGCCTACCAGTGTACCACTTAGAAAGAACTTATTTTGCCCAAAGGTCTGCACATCAAACTGTACATCATAAAACCTAATATGATATCACTTCTGACTTCAAGTTTGATACCTGTCAGATTCACTGAAGAAGCCACTGTTCCTGATGCTCCAACTGGGACTAGAACTGGGAAGAGCACTTCTGGAAGTCGGCAGAAATAGATTATATAACATATTTCCTAATAATGACGAGCAAAATGTAATAGTTTGTAAGATTACTTTGTGCTTAGATTGACTCTCTAAACACCAAACATAGGGAAGATATACAGACAAGAAGATTTTAGATTTTGTGCAAAATAGAATTTTTTTTTACAGTGATTCAATTCATAAAAATTTAGACTGTTACTCCTGCCATCTTCTTTGAACATAATTGAAAGTAAGAATATTGAAAGTGATGATATTACAGAAGCAAGAAGACATTAACATGTAGTATTTTCAAGAAGAGGCCATCTAATATAAGCAACTGTGAAGTCATGTATAAAGAATTATATTGTAGTGGAACAAAAAGGGTCAACTATCAAAACTCGTAGCAGCAAAAATCCAAACAAAGAATATGAGCAATACACTTCTTACCAGGAAACTCCTTCGTTAGACCATCCACAACACTCTGAAGGTTTGCCTTGATCAGAGCCTCCATCAGGCCCTCTATGGTGGCTCTCTCTCTGTTACCCTTCAGCCATTCCTCCAACAGGTCCATACAGCAAGACTTGTCATCCCGGTTTCTCCCTTCGATGTTGTCGATGTCAGCTTGTTCAACCCCAAGATGGAGGGCCACATCTTTCCAGTCTGAGCTCACCTTTTCCTTCACGTAATAGAAGTACTTCTGAACACCTGTAAAGTAAAATAGAAAAGAAAGACACTGTTACTGATATTTGCCATCAAAATAGCACAAACAATCACTTTCCCCTGTCTATATAGATCTGTGCATTCAGTCCAGCTAGTATATATAACTGTTACTAGTGTTAGTGTTACTAAGGCTTGAAATACTAATTTCTATTTAATTACACAGTCATGATCAGGTTTCAAAATAACCTGCACCAGACAAATTTTGACTGCATGGTTACTGCACTGTATTAATGCAGGTGGTATTTTGAATCTCACAACTACAATGTAAAACAGACTACATTATACCATATATGGAATTATAGTAACTCACCTCCCACTTGGAACCCTTCCTCCCTACATGTACCAGGAGCTGGTTTCTTCTTCACAGGAAACTCTTCTCCATCCTCCCTCTTCCTCTTCAGTTGGCCTGTAGAGTGTTGTAGTGAACCTGTCTCAGAGATGAATTCACGTATCAGTAATTTGCTATCAAGAATTTCTGCAGCAGTAATATGATGTATACCATTAATTATCACAAATGATGAGTGATTATACCAATTATGTATACTATAATAATTTCCAAAACTTATACCCACATCACAATATGTAGCAAAGCAGTCATCTTTGAATCTTAATTGAATTGCAGCTTGAAAATATAAATACATGTATAATATTTCATGGTACTTGTGCTATTTGGCAGCTCATTGTATGTAAAATGAATGACACCATTTGTACATCTGTGTGGACAACTTGTGGTTTTGTTGGACTGGAAGAAATTACAATATAAATCAAATCAGCAAAGTTAAGCCATGATAAACGTGCAATGACAAGCCTTCAGTATATATAAAAGATATTGGAAGTATGATGATAGAAAATGGAAGTTTTAGAAGTATATTTTGCCGACAGATATTACCTTGATTGGAACGATTCCTCAACCCTTCATCAGTGGATGTCTCTCCGACTCTGTTTAGAGCTGCTCCACTCTTTCCCTTCTGGGCTTCAGCAACATGACCTAGACACAGTTGGACTTAAGAGATTTTGTACATAGGAAATCAATTTACCTGCCAAGAGTTTACGGAATCAGAACAGTTCAAACATGGATAGTATAATTAATAAAAACAGGCACCAGAATCGACACATTTGGGGAACAAACAAAAATTTCCTTACCTGCACCTCCACATGCCTGAAGGAACTGCTGATGAGACTCTTCCCAGTATTTGGACTCCAGGAGCTTTTGCTTGAGTTCAGACGCCCGACGGAACTCGGCTTCTGACATACGCAGAACTTTCTCAATCTGATATGCCCAACGTCCAACATCTACACAATCATCCCCCGTGATTCCAACAATAGAGTGGTGGAATTCTGGTACGACCTTAGTGACCAAGGTAGCCAGTCCTGATTGGTCAGATATGAGGACTGGCACGCCGGCTGCCATAGCCTCCAGACCAACCAGTCCGAAGGGTTCTGCACGGGAGGGCATGAGAACCAGGTGGGCCTGCTGCATGTCTCGGCAGATGTCTTCCTGGGTGCCGTGTGGGAGAAAGGTGGGGATGAGTTTTCCTGAGTTGAAGCTGGTTTGGAGGATGTCCTTACTGAACTGAAACTCCTCTTTACTGACAGTATGAATACGCAACCTGATTCTGTCCTGACTCCTTTCTACTACCTTAGACAAGGCCTTGACTGCTAAGTCAAGACCTTTCACCCTCTCAACTGTTGTCACCCTGCTGATCAACAGAACAACTTTCTCAGTTGTTTCGAAGTACTCAACTGTAGTCTTCTGTGACATGTCTGATGGTTTGGGCAGGAAGAGGTAGTGAGTTGGCCTTTTGTCTTTAGGAATTGCACGAAATGTGTTTGTAAAGTAGTCGTGTGTTCTATGCCCCACAGAGAACACAGTGTCTGCCTTCTCTGCATCTTGTCTGATCAAGTCTTCCTTCTCACCAATGCCCATGGCCTTCTCCTCTTCCTTGTACTTCTCTGTGTCTTCAGGTATAGTCTGGGTGACAAGACTGAGACTTGCTTGGGGGAGACGCTGTTCCTTGATAGTTGCGGCTGCTCTGCTGGTGACCCCTGCATGACCCACAATCCACCCTGCATCCTGTGGGAGTCTGGGATAGCGGTTGAGGTGGTCAAAGGTCAGCCAATCCAAACAAGGTTCCCTTGTGTCTCCATCATTGCAGGTTGGGAGGATGAGCTCCACTCCATCAGCCTCAGCACACTTTCTGTCCTCCTCTGTTTCTTTCAAAATGGTACTGTAAACTTTCCTACCTGCTCCTGTTAGGGTCTGGGCCACCTGTCTGCTGCTGATAGAACCGCAGTCCTCTGATGTGGCATACTGGTCACTCACCAGGAGAACTGAGCTGAACTCTGTAGTTTCACCTGAGCACCCAGCCTCCCCCTGGACTTGAGCCATGATGACTCACACAGGTGTCAGGTTTAAGAACACCTGGAACTGACAGGTGTGTGTCAGATATGTGGTGGAAACATTAGGAATAGACAGGTCGGGTGTATCAGGTCCTTATTCACATAAATGTCATCTAATGTCAAGTATCACTTACGCTTATACAAAAAAAAAAAAATGATCAGTCAACTGGTTCTTGAGTTAAAAAATGGTGTTGCCTCTGTCTCTAGAACTCTTATTCAGTTTAAACAAACATCCCTGCAATTTCCAAACAAGCTGCTAGGGGTCCCAAACTTACTAGTACGTTATTTCTTCCTTAGCACAATAGCTATCTATCCTATGTAGTCGATACCGACCATGTTATCGGTAGCAACTGTGGCTATGTCAAGATCGAATATTAAAACCTAAGTTCTGCTGCAGTACCACAACAAGCCAGCAGGATGCCCCAAATTGATGGACTGAAGGTTGGACACACACACACACACACACACACACACACACACACACACACACACACACACACACACACACACACACACACAGAGAGAGAGAGAGAGAGAAATGGACAGATGCTACCAATCATAATTATATCCTTCTTGGCGAGGGTAAAAATCTTCATTTGAAGTTTGGCATGCAAATAACCTCAATGGCTGTGATAGTACCCCATATAAATTATATATGATTATGATGAATGGTTTATTTCAACACTGTCGCAAACATAGCAGCCAGAATGGCTGAATTAATGTGTTGTGATTTGGTTTTGAGGGGAGGGGGGTGAGTACACATTCGTTTGTCAATGAATCTTTTGGCGTCATGGCCTCATCTATAAGGTATTATCTGAGAAATTCATTGGTAAGTATGTTTCTTACAAAGGAGGTTGTTCTTTCTAATTTATAAGTCCGGATCCAAGCAAAGTAAACTGTGTTAACTAAGTAAACAATCATAACGGACTAAATCTAAACTAACTCTCACTGCACTGGCAATTTAGTTTATCCTTTTTTCACACATATCTGGTGGATATTGAATCACTGATCAGTCTACAGACGGGATCTGTACTTACCTTCTTCTTAGAAGTCCCTAGAAAACTTCCATCAACTTTTCGCGCCGACTTTCGAGCTCCTTTTTCCCGCCTATCGCCATTTTGGACTTTGGAACAGTTTATTACGCGATAGGGGAGGGGGGAAATTGAAGTCAAACGTAACAAAATGGGGATATTTTGGCAAAGTAACGTTAAAATATAACGTTATATTTGTGATTAAAGAATGCAGTAGCATTCGTCTATAATTTGCAAGCTCCTTAACGGCGCAGTTACCTATTAATAAAATGCAATCTGCTTGTCAGAAAATGAACTGTTCCATGAAGTCAACTTCAGGGCAAGTTATTGGCGACGCCTTAGGGGCGGTGCCTATGATGTACTGTTGGATTGAAGTTTAAAATATTCCAAGAATTCCCTCTATCATTCCTTAGAGAAGTGGACTTTGACCCACCTGGCAGGCCTTGATTACTCTGTGCTGTTTAATTCGCCTGTTAATTTTTGTCTGTTTGTTTTGTGAAGGAAAGTGTTTGTTTTGAAATTGTGAACGAAAGTGTCTTTAGCATTGGTCAAGATAATTCATTCTCCTAGCTAATAGGCATCCAGGTAAGGAATATTCAAAGGCAAATCAAACTCTCCTACTGGGTAAATTACGGAGATAAGTTCCGGACGTTTCAAGTGACATCCGTCACTCTTCTTCAGCGTCACGAAAATGGACCATGGCCAAGAGAACTTCGACTAGTCAACACTAAATCACTTTTGAAGGAACTGGAAAAACCGTTTAACATGACAAAGTCTCATAAGGGACACCGTTATGTAAATGAGGATAAGGTACTAGTAGTTCCTGTGGCAAGACAATAGGAACTGTATACTGTCCCGATCACTTGATTCGGTTTTAATTTGAAGAAATCGGATAACAATAGCTAGTGATTTTTCAGACCTATTCGATGTTGCTTGCTTGGTTTGATGAGAAATATCAATGACAGAGTTTGTAATAGAAACCGAGGCATTTAATTTCCCGGGGCGCCGAATAGATACTAGTAGTTACTACTAGTATATAAATGCAACTGGATGTCACTAATGAAAGGTAGTAAATATGCTACCTGAAATGTCCTACTGCTTTCAAAATCTATCCAGTAATTGTTTCTTTGGGGTCCATTTAATTGTTTTACAACCTAACAGTTTTATACATGCAGACTGCAGCTGAACCAAGACTTGAAGTGATCAGCGAAAACAAAGGACAATTGATGTGCACAACACAAAACCCATACTTTACTGCCACACAAATTAAACCATGCGTAAAGGTTCCGTTCCTTCCCTCATGTACCTTTACGCATGCTTTAAAATGTACTTAAAGATAAAATGCCGCACAGTTCACGGTGATGTTTTTTCTATAAATACACTTGGACGTCTGCTTCCCCTTGATATGCATATAAGTAATTATCGATACGTAACGGTCTTCCTGTTCAAACACTAAGACTACTGAAACCCAAGTACTGTGACCTTTACCCCGTTATACGTGGCAGGCTGAACACAATACAATGGTGTTTACTATATAAACATCAGTATGACGGCAAAGTTTGGTCCCATTGATTGGTGAAAAACAAAGCGCTGTACGTAGCGTTACTGAGACCAAGGGGTTACTGTATATATACACATGCGTACGTTACTGTATAGACTAGTTTCTATTCGCCAAAAGACGAACAACGCGTGTTGGAAGTTAGTAGAATGTAGCCAAATAGGGAGAATGATTCTTTAGAAGAGTTTGGGCACCATGTCATTTTACCGCGGCTCATTTTGCTGAATCTTAGTACATGTATCCAAGCCCCTTTGGACGTCGTGGTGATGGTTAGCTATATATATAATTCTGACAAAGTAATCAGCCTATTTTGGCCAATTTCTACTATTTTTCTTCGGCAACCAAAAGGAGTCTGGTAGAAGGTTGTGTTACAGGGTTTTACATGGTGAGATGCATTGGGGTGTGACTGAGAAAACACCTCATGTCTCCATGTACACAACTTCAGTCCACGCTGAAGATGACAGATTATGAAAAAATCTTTGGTTTGATTTACTACCATTCCTTTTGTTTAGCTGGTCTATAAAAAGCTCATGACACCTGTTTACAAGTAAGCCTGAACGTTAACGCGCGGTGTCCAGTAAATTTTCCCCAAAGTTTCGGTACCAGCCACCGAAACTTCGTCATTGTTACCAATGTTAGGATTACAAACAAAAGGTGGACTGATCCATATATATATATAGCGAACCTCATGTGTAAACATAGTTTGGTTTTTTTGTTTCAATCTCCCACTTAATCAAAGGTCAGTTCTTAATGGCAAGTAAGAAGTATGTGGTATATTGCCAGAGCGTTTTTTGTTCTATTACTAGCCGTGTTTGATCGATGTGTTACTGCATGCAGAGAAATGGTATCGCCCGACTGTATCATTGGCGATGACGTACCGTGAGTTTCAGACCTACGGACCGGGAAGGGAATCAATATACACCGTCGGACATTTGAACAGCAGACCACGGTGAGCAGGCTCTCTTTTACCTCCTGTAACACAGCCAAAATGTCGCAGTTTGACAAATGCAAAGAAGAACCCAAGTCTCTGCAAAAGGTAAGCATCTAAATTATCCCTATACGTATACTGTATAACGTCATTTCGTCATAACGTACGTCATAACGGTTTTTGTGTATAAGGATGATTCTGAAGTTACATCACTTAGACTTTTAGTACCTTTCTATTAATTTCGAAAACTAAGAATGGACCCAGAAAGTAAGTCCCTCGCTTAATCGTAATGTACATACATCTACATCTACATCTATACGGCACTAAGCAATACCCCTCGCGGGGTCTAGTGCTTAGGGGCATACATATGCACATGCGGCATGTCACTAGGCTTGAAAGTGGCGTGAAGAATTTGATGCACGTCCAGAGCGGTTTACTAAGCTCGCCTTATATATATGTTGCTCCGCCTACGGTGGAATTTGAACAATTGTACTCTTGGCTACTCGTTGGCGCACAATCTACCGTGAGTATTGTGCGCGGATATACTTATACAGTATCTACTAAGTAGAGTGGAGCAATACCTTACAGAGATAAAATGTTGTTGGGAGGGGGCGCAACTGTACGTTAAATGCAACGCTTCAGGTAAAGATCTAAAAGGAAGAAGTAAAACGTCACCTTCCAAAATGGCGTTCCCTTTATTTACGTTGTACATTTCTGACTACATGATTAGATAAGTTTCGAGAATAGTATTGTATTCCGCCTTCGAAATCATATACAAGTACATGTAATATACCGGCGGAAATTAAAAACATAGGTATTTCTAATCACTAGATTTTCAGTTGGTTTGAAATGTACTACCGGCTAAAAACAAGAGTATGTTACACAAAAGTTCCCTTCTTTAGATTAGCTTTATTCAAAGAAAAGTGATATCGGTTTGAAAATATATATAGGAGTAAAAAAATGAATGTAAATATTGTATATGCGTCAACATACTAGTAATCAGTGTTCACGATCGGGGTCATGGGACGGACTACTTTCTCTCGCGGAAGTAAAAAAAAACAACAACTTCCTAGAGCTCTTGACGTGAATGATATGGGTCAGAATTATATAGGATAATATAGTAATAGAAAAGATCCAGCCAAGTAAATTATACATGCCACATGTAGGGTATTGATAACATTCTCAATTCTTGTTGGGGAGCTAACATTGACTGATGAAATGTAAGATAAATGTACATGTGATCACATAAAAGAAATTCATGTTACCCCCCTCCCCAACACAAATTTCTATATCTCAATTCCAGTAACCCGGAAATAATGATACGCCTCTAGGGATTGATTATGTATGTAATTTGAATTGCAGTAGGACTACACAGTTTTCTGGAATAGTCAACATCCTCCTATTCCCATCATGCCGAGGTCAAGACGACAAATACGGGAGGGATTAACCTACAGGTACAGTTACTGTTTAATACAGTTTCACACATTTTCCCTTCCCAACAATGAAATGAAAAATATTGTCGAGTAAGAGTTGATGACCTGTGGTCGCTTTCAACTGCTTGACACTCGGAAGTAAGGGTAAGAATCTGTGTGTGGACAATAACTTAGTTTCGGTGTGAGGGGGAGTGTAAACAATAGCATTCTAACATACATACGAAGTTCTTATAGGGACACAGATAATGCTTTCCTTATTCAGCACAGTGTAGTTCATTTGAAAATTTGTAACCTTCGAAATTTCTTATTTCTGATGATGTTTTAGTTCATTTATTCCTTAGAGGTTCTGTATCACTATCATATCCAAATAACTTAAAATTTTTACTTTATGTTCAATCATTTATAAAGGAAACTAAAATATTTGAGTAATTCTTTCCTACCAATTTTGTAAGTTTTGCCTGGAGTACTTTACACATTGTAACCTTATTTATTCTATTCTGTTATTATTAAGCTTTGCATGTCTGTTTTTGCATTTGCTTTTGTATTTTTGTAATGTTAGATGGCGACATGAACATAAGCTTCGGCTTGAGTGTGTCGTCATCCTGTCCACTTTGATCCTAAATGTTTAAATAAAGAAAAAAAATTCTTATTTAAGAAAATAACAAATTTCGAAAGTTACAAATTTTTTTTCAAATGAACTACACTGAAAGGATCATATCGGTATCATATCATATGTGCTGGATAAACAGCATGAAATTCACAACTACGTGCATCAGAGTGTGATGTATACAAATTTATGACGATTTTGCCCCTGTACTCCATTGCTTGGGTACAACATTGGACCTGTATGTGAAGAATTCTATGATATACGATATGACGTCTTTTGTTGATTTTATTTTAGTGTTGAAAAACAGCGGCAGCTCATGCAACGCTTCGGATTGAACGTGAGTTGATACCTGCCTACCTTTTAGTGAGCGAAACTATTACATCATAATACACATTTGGTGCAACAGTAGATATCAGGAATTGAATCGCAGATTTTGAATTTTATGCACACCTAGTACCTACGTACGTACTTATCTTCACTAAAATCAAGCTTTCTCTAATCTACAAAGTATGGCAACCTTCTTCTTTTCTCTTTATTGTTATGATGTAATTTGTACCTTGTTTTTGTTTTGCGTTTTGTTACTTTCATCTGTATGTGGAAAGGAGAGAGCCTCTATACTTCTTGCCCAATCCTCTAGAAATAAATGTGAATAAAATGAAAAAAAAATAGATAACCTCTAGTGATTTAAAGCAATTGAGAAAATAACCAATATTACTTTTCCTTACGAATGTATTGATTTTTGTTTAACAACGTCCCACAATTCACAATCATAACACAAGAGTTCCACGACCCCATAACCTTCGCCAAATCGTATTAACCTTTGAGGATAACGCATCATAAAGGTTTCTTATTGATTATGCAAATAAGATCCTCATTTCTATAATTTATATCAGTAATTTCTCCTACCCAAGTATCACAAGTTGTCCAAAGTTTTGAAGTCTTGTAATAACAAAGAATGGTTAGGGCTATATAAAAAAAGAAGCATTTTCTCATCTATTATACTATCAGAGGCCCTGATTTGCATGATTTATGTCTTATAGTTATGAATTATATTCACCTTAGCCTACAACGCCGCAAGTATAAACTTCCTGTCATTTACATCTGTGGTATTAACTTTTAAGGATGACGTATTATATAGAATGACTTAGCTTAGATAGAATGTATTTTCTAGTAGTTAATAAGACTTTTACGTTATCCTTTTATTACCTTCGCCAAGAATTGGAGAAGGTTATGTTTTCCTGGCCGTGTGTGTGTGTGTGTGTCTGTCTGTCAACAGCATAGCTCGAGAAAGTTTAGATGGATTATCTTGATATTTGGTAGATGGGTAGGTCTTGATGAGAGCTCGAACTGATTAGATTTTGGGCCCCCTGGCGGCTTGTCATGGTACTGCAGCTGAACTTCCGGTTTTGATATCTCATGATCCAGACATGCTAGGGTGACGAAATTTGGATGGTAGATAGCTCTTGTGCTGGGAAAGAAGTGACGTGAGTTTGGGCCCCCTAGTTGCTTGCTCTAGAACTGCAGGGGGGTTTAAAGGACAAATGCTTAAAGGAGGATAACTCAAGAACCGATTGATGGATCATCATGATTTTTGGTATGTAGGTAGCTTGAGTAATGCTTGACATAATGATATTACAATTATGCAAATATGGATGTAATTTGCATAATTAATGAGGAAATTCTATTAATCAACTGCATTCCATGATAGGAAGTTCAAGCTTGCGACATATGTTATTAACAACGAGAGAAACACAGGCAGATATCGACTATTCAAATGAAGACTTAATTTGCATAATTAATGAGAAAATGTTATAATTGCATAGTGGTAACTGCCTGGAATTTTATACTTGGGGTGTTTGAAGTTTAGTGAAGGTAAACATAATTTAACATAACTTATTCAAATAAGGACCTCATTTGCATAATATATGAGGAAATGCTATAATGGCATTCTTTGTTAAAATAAGACTGTTGGTGGAGATCATGATCAACAGATATAATTCATGCAATTGCGGATCCTATTTGCATAATCAGGGGGATTAATACATTAAGTTCTCATTCATAAAAGCTAACATCATTTGGCGAAGGTATGAGATCGTGGAACTCTAGTTCTATTACATGTGGTATGTTATATTTACTCAGCATCCGTATATATGTAACATCATACTTGTACGTATGCATTTAGCCCCGTGGGCATGAACATCCAATAAAGATTCAAAGCATTTTTGCATTAATTATTGTTAATGACAATGACTGTAGCAACACGGTCTTTACTATCGCTGTCACAGTATCGGGAAATCCCGGGTAGTGGGAAACGTCTCATCCCACTTGCCCAACTCATTGACTGCCTCATTGGGGAAGCCTGTGACAAGTGCGACATGGATGATCTGGAGGCTGCCCTACCAGTTTTTGAAGATGCCCTGGCGATTATCAACCACTATTCCAATAAACCACGTTCTGCCGAGAGCATCTACTGGCTCAGGGCAAAATGCTGTTATGACATGGTAAGTAAAATGCGCAGCGGTTCCGCAATTCATCAATCTGTGACTGTTTTCTGAAGAAAAATGCACTGTTTTTACTTTTAAGTTTTGTACCACTGACCATCTTTTACCTCCGCATGGCAATATATATCGTGTTATAATAATTGCTATCATAATCTATAGCAGAATAGAACTAAATCGCGCTCCTAACAGCCCAACCTAGAGGTGACTAATTAACCGGTAGCGTAATTTTGTACTTAAGGCTAGATAGGTTTGCATGAACAAAAAACGCATAAGACTCGTGGTAGCGGTAAGTCTTCAGTCACAAAACTTAATGGGCGTAACTATACTTATCGACCCCTTTCTACAGGGAATTTTCGAGAAAGTCATACAAGATTGCACACAAGGTAAGGAATACAGCATTGAAAGGAAAAGATGTGTTTCTTTTTATTTTTCTTTGTTTATACATGTTTTAGACACATATTGTGGGTTTCAAACGATTTACAGTTAATGTCCAGAGCGTGCTGGGGAAAACGAAGACCAATATGGTCTATACAGGGTCGTCCCTTAATACATATATCTTAGTATTATAAAGCTATTTCTAGTTGATAAGAATAATTACAAATAAGAGACCTTAAGAAAACAAATATATAAGTAACCACCAAATATATTTGATAACTGGATTAAGGAGCAAATGATAAAAAGTGAATAAAAGCCTATCGTAATTTTGTGTATTTTGAGGTCTATTACGACCTACTCAAATCTGAGTACACATGTCGATAGGGGGTCTTTGTACCTATCTTACTTTTATACGATGCCTTAGATTATTTTAGACCTGCGCGTGCATGTAACGAATGAGTTACGTTCAATTACGTTTAGTAATAAATTTCGACAAGCACGGGACCTGTCGCTTCACCCCTGAGTGCTACGAATTGAAGTGTGACGCTTACCTTGAGTTAGGACAAACTGACCAGGCTCTCGCCACTGCATACGAATATTTCATCCACTATCCATGGGTAAGAACTTCATTTTTTAAAAAGTAAGAATATCTGGTAGACCTCTTCCTTTTAACAGTATTGTTGATAGCCTTGTTAGGTTGTAAGTGCTCCAAGTTTGCTATCGTAAGTGTAGGTAATGTTAATAAGTTGATAGTTGCCTCCATGAAAAATGGAGGTTTTGTTTTTGGCGTGTCTGTCTGTATGTCTGTGTGTGTGTGTGTGTGTGTGTGTGTGTGTGTGTGTGTGTGTGTGTGTCTGTCTGTGTGTGTTTCCAAAACTTTGTGGTCAGCATAACTTCAGGACGCCTTTCTGGATTGTGATGATATTTGGTATGTTGGTAACTCTTGGAAAGACAAAGGTCAAGGTCAAATATGGGCCTCCTGGTGGATGACCTTGGTACTGCAGCAGAACTTCCGGTTTTTGTATCTTTTGTTCTGAACAAGCTATGGTCTTGACTTTTGGTGACAGATAGCTTATCTTGTCAGGAATAAGTGGTGTAAGTTTGGTCCCCCTAGCAGCATGTTCTGGAACTGCAGGTTAGTTTCTGGTAAAAACTTTCAAAGCCAATAAGTCCAGATTGGAACAACGTATTTTCATCATTTTTGGTGTGTAGGTACCTGAGAGAGAGTTGTACATAATCAAATTCAAATTATGCAAATAAGGACTTAATTTGCATAATTAATGAGAAAATTCTATAATTACAGTACTGCTATACATGTAATCTATTTAATCTGTGGCAGGCGCAACATCGACAGATATCTATTATGCAAATGATGACCTAATTTGCATAATTAATGTGAAAATTTTGTGACTCCTTATTGGTGAATGATGGGAATTTTATACCTCGTGACATGTGTAAGTTACTTAAAGGTTAGCACCACTATGCATATATTATGTTAATGTAGAGGTTATTTGCATAATTAATGAGGACATGTTGAAATGAAGTATGACAAAGCAAGCCCATATTTCATGGAGGTATGAGATCTCAGAACTCTTGTTTTGTAATGTAATGTGTTTGTATTTATCATAACTAAATGAAGGTTAATGAAGTATATGTATGTACTCACCAATGGAAATTATCAAATATACAATAAATGGACAATAAACATTAGGAACCTTCTCCCTTAGATTCCAGACGCTCTTACCCTCATCGGGCAGCTAAGACGTGATGAAGAGGAACGCAGGAAAAAGGTTTTTTAAATTTAACCATAAGTAATGATAATTCTTGTATTTGGTGGTTGCAAGACAGTATTGGCAAGGCAATATCATTGGCATTACAGTATCCATCACGCCACCTGGAGTTGGGGGGCAAAAAAAAAAGATACCGTAAAAATGTATATTAAAGATTAAGACCGATAAAAATGCCCCGAAGCGTAAACTTTTATTTGGAGACTAATGTAGATCCCACAAACAACATATTTAATAAGTACAAACAGGAAATGTTAATAAGGCTAAATCTCATGAAAATATGTGGGTGAATGACAATGGAGAGGTGAAACGAGACAATTATGATTATGTAAAACAAATTACAAAAGCTATTTTGTACGGAAAACAATTTTGTAGAAATAATAGCTTCTAATTCATTCAATAAACTAGGCGAAGGAACTAGCTGACAAATTCATTGAAGAAGAAGAGAAGGAGAAAACAAAGAAGAAAATTGTGTATGCCAAAGCTACAACCAGACCTAAGGTATTTCAACAACAACAGTACGGCTACTACTACTATTGCTGTTACCAGCTACCACAACAGCTGCTACTTCTACTTCTGCTGACAATAATGCAACATAAAAGTTTACTGTCACTATTAATTCGTTTGAGTATAATGTTACAGGTAGTATGATATCCATATTAAACATTATACAAAGAACAGTAACTGTTATAGACAGAATTCTGTAAAATATGATGATGATGATGATTTCTCTAAATACGTTTTTTGTTATTTGTTTAAAGATGAAAACATACCGTCCTTATGTATCAAATTTTTATTGTTCTGTTTGCAACCTTGTACCTATCATTTGCAAATTATTAAGATAACAATTGTTCTATGTCTGAAGGGAAAGAAGAAAAAGAAAACAAAACATGTTCGCATTGCTGCAACTGGACAAAGAGGTATTGCGTCTAGGTTCTTAATTAAACTAATCCGTAGGTATTGTTCTTTTTTTTTACTTTTTGTCACACTTTTTGTGAGGAACCGTACGGTAGTTTCACTTGATTTTCTTTCCAAGTCCCTTTCATTGAAATAAATGGGCGAGACCCAGAGTTAAGATGATTCCAAGATTAGCCTGCAATTGGTCATAACCACATCTTCTATAGTTCCAGACGTTACAAACGAGGCATGTGCAGCGCTAGCGGATTTGGACCTGTCTGAGGACTCAAGGTTTAAAGTTGCTATTTGTGTGTAGCATTATTAAAGCGATTCATGTCAAAAATGACTTGTATGCTGAAGATCTGCTACAATTTCACAAAAACTGTCACACTTCATGGTTATTCATATATTCCTACTTGTGTTAAGAGTACTAGTTGAAGTACTGCTTTAGACTTTTTCAAAACTTTTGTACTTATATCTATTCATCAATTGATCTGTCATGTAATGTGTATTTGTCAGGCTCCATTTAGCACACTGCAAGGTGTTGAATAAGAAATGTATCATTCTCTATCACCAGCAACTCCTGTAGCAATGGCAGTGGGCACCAAGGACAGAAGGTACATACAAATGATTCTATTCAGTGTTCGATACTGACATAAGACATACTAGGAGACCTGTCTTACCAATTATCAATGGAAATGTGTTGACAACATATTAAATTCCACATTCATTTCAGGAAGAGGGAGATGTGGATGAAGTAGCATGGACAACGGTTAGGAAACACCGACCAATTTCTACTCAGAACAGATTTGAATTTTCTAATCCTGAGGCAAGGAGAACACAAAAAGGTGAGAAGAATACATTAATGTCACTATACATTTTAACACACCCGTCTATATCAACATTCTTCTCATAAACCGGATTGTATACAGCACAGCAGAGCAACAGATTGGCTAGTACACATGATAACATTCTAAGGCAGTTGGTTTATCAGATGTGAACAATTGAATCATAATCTCTTCATCTAACGCCACGCCATCTTTTCTATCTTCATTCTTTTTATCGAGAATTGTCACACATTGTGAAAGTATTGACATACATGTAACATTGTGGAAGGTGACTGGCACCTTTTCAAGATTCTTAGTCATCAACCCTAACTACAAGACCACTATGCCACCTGGCCTCCATTGTCTTTATTAAGCCGAATACATATACTTATCCAACTTTCATTCTTTTTATTTTTACTTACACAGCGGTGAAAGATAAGAAGGTCGTTGCCTCTCGGTCAAAAGCCTATGTTCCAGTAGCAGCACACAGACATGCTGCAGAGTATCCGCCTATGATGATAAGAAAACCTTCACACCAACAAAGAAGTGGCAAGCCAGTGCTGTCCTACAGAACACCTGCAAAAGCTACAACCCGAGCGGAAAGGCACATCAAGCCTGGTAGAAACGGTGTGGTATAAATATCATACTCTTGACTGCATACTAGCTGTATCATATAAGAAATGGTGAGGCAACATAAAGTCATGATAAGATAGACAACATTTACGCTTATAGCAAACGCTTGGGTGTTTATTGAATCATATTGATTTCCTCAAAGACCTCAATATGTTACTGAATTATGTTTTTTTTATAGTTGACGAGTCAGCTGACGTGCAACGTACGAACACCACACTACAAGACTTCATGAAAAAGAAAACACCTACACGTGAGTAAATATTTAAAATCATTTCACTAACTTTGCTCCGGTAAGGAAAGAAATCAATAATCAAAAGACGAAAAATTTTAAAAAAGATAGTGCATTCAACGTTTAGCTTTGTACATTCTCTGGAATGGTATAACAGGTCACAATCTCTATCTTTTCCTTCTAATGCAAACAACTGAATCTTTAATTTTGTATCAGCAATCACGATGCTGATGAGGTTGTACACATTATCTCTCTGCTCTACAAATGTGTCACAATATCATATTCTAGGTAAAGAAGCTAAAGGAGCGGACACACCACCTATAAAGAAGAGGACATTTTCAAGATACCATGAAGACATTATGACAGGGAATACGAATGTGCGAGAGGCATACTGTGACTACTGCCAGTTACAGTGCAACTCCCAGCAGCAGCTCCGAATTCATTACCAGGCGAGTTTCACATTACATGTGCAGTCAAGAAAATTGTATCTGTATTGTTCAACTAATAAAACCTCACTGTGAGATATAGAAAGCTATAAATACTCGTATCTAAATACATGTGACGCTTCGTCTTATTTTTTCTCATAACCGTATTGTAATTCAGTTGTTATGACATGTTCAAATTTGCATTTTATCTTATTTCAATTAGGGAAAAAAGCACAGGGCTAAGCTCCTTTCAGATGACTCAGACCAGATGTGGCAGCAAAGACGACCACCCCCTGGCGTACCAGCAGGGCAATACAAGATGTGCCCCAATCGATTCGGGTAAATTCAATTTTACTCCCAATTGTAGAAAAAAAAACAGGAACAGGTTTGTCCAAAGGCATATAATAATAGCAAACTATAAGGTTCAAAAATATTTCACAGCACACTTCTACATGGATCTGTCACTATTCGTTGAATGTTGAGTCCTGATGTACTGTCAATTTAATCGATTGCATGCAATCCTGGTATCTGTTGGCATATTCCCCTCTCGTACTATTCAGCGGATTGATCTAAATAGTGGCTCTTCCGTAAACACTTAAGGAGACAATATTCTTGAAAGACTAACTGCAACACATGCATGCTTGTTACAATTAATCAATTGATTAAGTGAATCCTTCTAGTCCTTCATTTAACTGTTATAACATCTCTATTGACTTTGGCATAGACGGTAGTATTGCAATGGTACTATTTATCATTTCAGAAATGGATACATAGCAGGCATTGGAAGACAAGGAACGTGACATTAGTGAAAAGTGTCTAATTTATTGAAGATCGTTGGTAACAGTAACTCCGATTTGACTTCATAGGCACTGCATTCATGGAACACGCAGCTGCACATACGCCCATACAGGGGAAGAGTTGAAGGAATGGCAGCAACGATATGAGATACGGAAACAGAAGCTAAAAGCAGCAGAGACATCAGGCAGATACGGTTATTCCTTTGTTGAGACGTTGGTTGAGGAGTACGCTAAGGCAAAAGACAAGACGAAAGTGGTGAGTTTGTATTTCTGTCTTTCAGACTGCGATGATTCTCACAGTATAACACGCACTATACATGTATAGTGATTTCACCAATACTATATCAGAACTGCCATTTATAAAATTATCTAAACTGAATTCTGTTGGATCTTGACTATCAATTGTTAGGTATAGCTATAGGTGGATATTGATATTGATATAGGTAGAAACTTGATGGATTGACTTAGTTGTAACATATCATGTGGTTTTATAATTGGTGTATCATTCTCCCTACTGCTAAGCTGTCATCAACCGTACAACATGCAAGCATGTCGGTGGAACAAGGACGTACCAATGAAATGTTTTCTGATCCGGAAAAAGAGTACAGATGGACGCTCAAACTTCAGGTATGCTCTCCGACTGAATTGCTGTTCGTTTTGTAATGTCTACAAGTTTGACATTTTCCATCTTCAATTAAAAAAAAAAAACTGGTCTAGGTTTAAACCAATGCGGGTATAAATTCAGCCATGTGATTTGCGTTTCTGTTCAAACGCCAAATTTTACAGGCACAGCTGCATGTGAAGAGGGTTACGTTCATTGAAGGTAGCTGCAACCAATTCAAAATCACGGAAGTAGCCAGCACTTCCGGCCAGCCTCTAGATGGTCTGCTATCTGAAGATGGACAAGAGTGGATATCTCACGGTGTTCAACAGTCCATTTCAACTGGCTTCATCGTACAGATCACTTTCAGGTCTAACCAGTACGGAAGTTTCAACCAGGCCATTGTCTTTGATTTTGGCCAACGACCATACCTGTTTTGCCCTTTCCATGTGGACGTTGCCATGGAGACTGACCTAGCTCACTTGAAAAAGTTAAGGGATAAGTTCACGCTGCTCGGGACATCGTGGGAAGATCAAGGGAAAGTGATCCACGGCATCGAAGGAAGCGCAGATGACAACGTGGATGAAGCTCTGAGG
Source organism: Branchiostoma belcheri (assembly GCF_001625305.1). Lineage (NCBI taxonomy): Eukaryota > Metazoa > Chordata > Leptocardii > Amphioxiformes > Branchiostomatidae > Branchiostoma > Branchiostoma belcheri. Next base: position 1,705,449 of record NW_017804032.1, on the reverse strand, counting down.
GCCATATATCAAGTACCACAAAACCCAGAGAATCTCGTGAACCTGAAAATCTCCAAGGAGGAAACGCTTGATAAGTTTAATTACAGGAAGCGTCAGCATGATCTGTTGTACATAGAGGAGGCGGAGCAATCGGAGCATATCAGAAGGTACGGACTCGTGAATTTAATGAGCTGTATGTTTATGTTATACGTGTATGACAGTTATTGTTGTTGTTGCTGTTGTTATTGCTGTTGTTGTTGTTGTTGTGGTTGTTGTGTCCTGCCTTAAGTACTGTCCGCAAATAGCGGAGGTTTTATATTAAGTTGCTAGCTAGATTACTGGCTTTCATTACATACATTACATCTTCTATGTGAAAGATGCTAGCTAATCTCCTGGTTTGTTTATACATTTCAGGTTGACCCTACAAACAACAGGAATGGTCACCAATGAGCTGAAGAAGACACTAATGGACTCGACCCTGGTGGAGTACGCATCTGGTGGAGAGTTGTTCATCCAGATCTACTTGAATGAAGCCTTGTCTGAAGACACGCCACAGGGGTACCTTTTAACGCGAAGCCTGTCCCCTAAAGCTCATGTTGTCATCCATACAGCATGTGTCGATCAGGTATGACCAGCATATTCATACATCATATGAAAGTGCCTGAGCTAGGTACAAAATGTGTGGTCCTTGTGTTCACAGTCTACGATATCTTTATCTTAAAGAGCAGGACTAATTTTGCTGCATTTTGTGGTCGTTCTTAATAGGGTGCCTACGAAGTCTGGGTTGAGTCGAAGACCAAGACCAGCATATGGCTCAGGATTCCATCTTCTGTCTGCCAGCACTTCGGTCTTACACAAGACACAGAAGTGAATATGGAGGTCCAATTCAAGCTGGATCGCAGTCCAATGGTAAGAGTCTTTAATTCATGTATTTGTGAGGTCGTGGTTGTTTTGTTGATGTCGAAATGTTGGTTCGTTGTAAGGCATTTACATTATGTATCTTCTTTTTCAGTTATTTTGGCACTGCGCAGTGGACGCCATAAAAGACCTAACGCTGGTGTTTCCAGACGACCCAAAGGTCTCCAAAAAATTTTGGAAAAACCTCCGTAAACAGAGCCTTAGCGCCACACGTACCCTGAACGACAAGCAAAGGGAGGCATTTTCTAAGATAACAGGTTTGTCCAAGTAATAGTACATGTACTCGTATCTGACACTACACATTGACCGGTCCACATTGACTATTGATGTAGTTGATCCATTGCGATTCTGGTATCTATGAGCAAAGTACGTAAGCTAATCAAATGTTTTTGTTTTACAGCCCCAGCCACACCAGACATAATCATCCCTCCGGTACTCCTGATCGGACCGTTCGGCACAGGGAAAACCCACACCATAGCAGCGGCTGCCTCTGTTGCCGCTCAACAGCCTGGCTGTCGCATCCTCATCTGTACTCACTCTAACAGCGCAGCCGATCTGTACATCAGACACTTCCTTAACAAGGACAACTTGCCTGGTAGGTAAACACATCTGTGTCGCACGAAGTCTCCGTGATGGAGATTTAAGACATCCGAGATTGCATCCGTCATTTCTTTTGAAAATGTTTTGAATGATCAGAAAGAAATATCCGATCAAATTTCATCATACAATGGATTATTATTCATACGATTGTATGAAGTGGCCTCTTCCCACAATGGCAACATCACTCAAATTTTTGACGTCGCACATCCATGATCCCTCAATTGAAACCTCAAATGACTCAACACAAACACAGAAACTTGCAATTAACGCATCCGAAAACAATACTCCCGTCCCAGCAATAATAACAGGCCTGCTGTAACGTTTTGCATAACTTATAAAGTATGATAATGAGTACGACACTACGTGTCAGCATAATCCAGATTTATTTTAATAGCTCACAATTGGATTTGTATTGTTTTTTTTTTATTTGCAGGAGATAGTTCCTCCCTTCTACGCATCTACTACAAGAAGAGGAAGAAGGCCACTGTTCCACCTGACGTTCTAAGACACTGCAAAATAAACGAAGACGAGACGTTTCGTTATCCTACCAAAGATGAGGTTGCAGCAGCCAAGATTGTCAGTGAGTAAATCGTTTATCTCTGTTCAAGAGCAGGTAACAAGCGCTAGACTGGGGGCAGGGGCTAGAGTGTAAGGCATCCATATATTGCAAATCGAGTGTCACCTAGACCAAGCAAGCACTGGACGTTTCCTTGAGTAACTCTTTCCCATGCTAAGCATACAATACCAGGCTTTATGCGTCAACGGCAATTTCATTTCTACTAGTTACCACACTGAGCTTGTCGCTGGTCCTGGAGAGAGAGGTGGGTCTGAAGCCCGGGTTCTTCACGCACATCATGGTGGACGAAGCTGCGCAGGCGCTGGAATGCGAGGCTATCATGCCACTCAGTTTAGCTACAGCTGAGACCCGCGTGGTGTTAGCGGGTGATCATATGCAGGTCAGCATTATGTTATGTGACGTTGTTAATGATTGACGATGAAGAATAGACTTTAGCAACTCTACTCGTCAGCTAAGATCTGGGCCCTTATTAATTGAGACCTAAAAACAGCAACCATGTTAGATAAAAATTTTATGTGGGTGCATTAGGAAAAGAACTGTCCCTCGGAATAATTTCTGCTACAATATAATCTTTCTTCAAGGAAATACACCTTCTTCCTTCGGGGAAATATTCCTGCTGTTTTCTTGGTATTCATTCTGAGACGACGATGACTGTCATGCACGCCCTCATTCAGGGTGTTTTGACCTCATGTGGTTGTGTGTTTATATTGCACGTAAATTTTCCTGTATGAGATATGAAATGATTGTATTCATGTGGCAAACTAACTAATGGCCGTCTTACAGTTGAACCCAAAGGTTTTCTCCAGCTTTGCCAGAGGAAAAGGATTTCACCAGTCTTTGTTAGAACGTTTGTTCTACCACTACCAACTGAAGGTGCCTGATGATGACCTGCATCCCTGTATTACCTTACTGCACGAGAACTATAGGTGTCACAACGACATCCTCGAATTCCCATCCAAGGTGACGATGTTCATCTGAATCCATACGATGTTCATCTGAATGTTAATCCATATCGATACATGTGCTAGTATTATATTTAGAAAGTTAATTTGTAAAAAAAAAGAAAACCACTAATGGAATCTGTTTGTGCAATGGGTATCTGTCATAATTATTGAAATATGTAAAAAAATTCCTTTTGACATTAGCCAACGAGGTTCTGATCATACTTTCCTTTTACTATATAGGTTTTCTACGGTGGGAAACTGATCTGCCGCAGTGAGGCAAAGAAGCATCGAGACATCTTTCCGCTGACGTTTTACGCAGTACCTGGCCAAGATTCTGCGGAAAGTACCAGCACTTCTTTCTACAATGACGCGGAGGTATTTAAACATTTGGACACTTACTATGGGCGCAATGGCAGGCAATTGAATGCCACATAACCTTTTCCATTTCCATTTCAGGAACACTTACTGCATGATAGCAGATCTTGATCGTTTGTCGATTTCTGATATGTTTGCTATATTACTCAATGTAGTTGTTTTCCGAGAGTGGCCTGCCAAAGAAGATGATGAGTAGTTTTCACATAATATTAATGCGATCAGTCCATTCGGTCACTCAATCATGAATTGTATTACCATTCAATTGTATTTTCTCTTTGTTAAAATATTTGCCAACAAAGCCATATTATGGCTCCTGTAGTATTGACAATGATCTAATTGAAACTAAATGAATAAGCCGGTCATAAATCCACGTTCTGTCATACTGCAGGTGTCTGAAGTTGCTCGCCGAGTTAAAGACCTCTGGAACTCCTGGCCAGAGGAAGAATGGGGAGAAAAGAACGCACGAACAATGGCACAGATAGGCGTTGTTACACCCTATCAAGATCAGGTACGTACATGTATATATACTGCAAGAAATAAAATAATCTGTTATGATTATGAATATATCAGAATGACAATACCTCCTATCTTCTGTCCGTGTCTTACAAAAGAAGACTTATGTTAATTTCTCTTCGTGCATTGCAGGTTACCAGAATCAGACTTGCCTTGCGGAGAAAGGGCTTAGCAGGTGTCACAGTGGAGACAGTCACCAACGTTCAAGGTGTGGAACACAATAGGGTTACATTTGACACGGGTGTGTGTGTGTGTTTGTGTGTGTGTGTGCGTGCGTGCGCGCGTGTGTATGCGTGTGTATGTGGATAAGTGTGCAGTACATGATGAGGGAATAGCTTTAAAACATTACCAAATATAAATACGTAGCGGCATTACCATGTGTAAAACAAATTATGCATTGTCCCATTGAAGCAAACGCTTTTCTTAACTCAAATGCATACAACATGCACTGTGCACTATATCAAGATGACAGTTCTCAACATTCATGAGAAATACAATGTGAAAAAGAAGAATGTTGATCACAGTGTAGATTTAACTTTGATGATCGATGAAATGTTCATGAAGTCGTAGCTTTTTTTTTCTATATAAGAACTACTTGAATTCCAGGCAAAGAGTACCGAGCCCTTTTCCTGAGCACAGTGAGAACCCCAGTGACCTGCTGCGGTGAGCAACGAAACTCATCCCAGGATGCCCACAAAGACGAAACCCCCGATTTCGGTTTTCTCTCTGATCCCAAACTTCTCAACACCGCAATCACACGCGCAAAGTCTTTTGTCGGTGTTGTTGGTGACCCCTTATCACTCTGTTCGGTTGGTAGCTGCAGCAAGATATGGCTTGAATACATCGAAGATTGCAGCAAGTACAGGAGCCTCTTTGGAGCAACTGTTGAAGAAATCAAACAATGGTTAGATATGCTAGAAATGCAGGCACCATCTCTATCGGTGTCTAGTGTCTTGCGTCCAGAGGCTCCGACTTTTCAACCACGAGGCGTTCAGCAACCGAATCCAGAGGTACAGAAGCCACAAAAGAAACCAAAACAAGGAAGCGGGGATCAGGTGAAGCTGTCGCCATCAGCTGGAGAGGGAAAATCTACACTGCGTTCCCCGTTTAAAGAACAGAAGCCAACATTATCAATAAGCAAGTCCACGGAAAGTTTTCCAAAGTCCTTGCTGATGCCTCATCCAGTGGCTAGTCAGATTTCTTCGCAACGCCAGCCTGAAGACGCTTCAAGACAAGGAGTGGGGAGCTTGGTGAGGGAGACAAGTGAAAAACCGAAAACAGATCTCATCTCCTCTGCAATCCAGAGACAAATCAGCCAGGCAGAATCCACCGTCAAAGAGGGTTTGGGTAGCTCTTCCGACAGTGATGATGCAATAGACATCCAAACACAAGGAGGGCAGGCTCATGATGTCATCAAGCGAAACACAGCCCCATACCTTGCAGATGATACAACACAGCACGATAGCGGGAAAGGGAAATGTGTTGGAAAACATGCCGAAGTTGACCTTTTCCAGACACCCTCTCAGGCGTCAAACATGGACCGGAGGCCTTGCCCCAGACTAGGCTCCCCTGATTTCTCCAGAACAACTCCCACACCGACATTGCATCATGCAAAGACCGAACAGTTGAAGCAAGCAGAAGCTACAAGGCGATCCACGAAGAACATCTTTACTGATAAAAAGGACAAGATTGTGAAAGAGTTACAGAAACAGGTCAAGAGGTCTGAAGATCCAAACTACGCGGAGGACAAAGAGTACGAAGAGGATTACCCCAAGCCACGTGAAGCAATAGGCGTTGATGAACCGAAGAGGCCTTACATGTCAGACAGTAAAGGTAGTCAGGACGACCAAACCACTGGACAGAAAGGCAGAATGAAAACCACGACAGTGTACAGAACTGGTTCAAGCCTTGCTTCTACTTCAGAACGTACAGCGCTGTCAATAGAGGGGTACAGAACAAGGTGCACCTACGCGGACATTGATGAAGAAGCTGAAAGGCTAAAAGGAGGGAAGCTCTACTACCAAAAGCATTTTGACGAGACCACGCTTTACGGTCTTCTGTTAAAGCACCCAGACAAATATGTAAAATGCAGGGTCCGGATGTCAAAAGCATTGTCCGGCCAAGGGCATGGCGTGGTGGAAGATCCTGCAATAGAAGACATTCAGCTATGCAGTCTTCAAAGACTCAACCGTGCATTTGATGGAGATGAGGTTGTAGTGGAATTGGACACAGCGGAACACAACGAAGGGGTCAATGAAGATACTGAACAAACAAGGAGAGACGGGAGCGTCATTGGAATACTGCGTCATGCCGTTCCACATGAGGATCTACAGTTTGTTTGCTATGTCGATGATAATGATCCCAACGTCCTCATCCCTGTACAGAAAAGCGCTCCTAAATTTCGAAACTTGGTCCCAAAGAACATGGAAGATCCTAATGATTCTATACAACTCTATAGTATTAAGGAGGACGGAACACTGAAGCCCAGACGTGTTCCATATCGCCTTCTGGCCAATCGAAAAAGCCTCCTTGTCACGCGTTTTCTGAAATGGGAGCCGCACTTCAAGTATCCGCTTGGAGCTGCGACTAGAATGATCGAACCAGGTGACAACGAGGTTCACGGGGTGAATGCTCTGATGGCCGACCACATGATACAAGATGCCTTCCCCCAGCAGGTACTTGAGCATGTTGAACAGATGGTTCCAAATGACCTTGCTGCAAACGACAGCTATCCTGTCCGCAAAGACCTGACAAATCGTGTAGCAGTAACTATTGACCCTCTGGGAGCACGTGACCTTGATGACGCACTTAGTGTGCGGCAACTCGAGAATGGGGAGTATGAGGTCTGCATTCACATTGCAGATGTGTCAAATTTTATAAAGAAGGGCGATCCTGTTGACAGCGAAGCTCTGGCAAGAGGCACATCATACTACCCGCACACCGCTGAGAAAGAGATGGTGCCCATGCTGCCGCCACAGCTATGTACCGACCTGCTGAGTTTGCTACCGGAGGGAGAGAAATACGCCATCACTGTTTGTGTGCAAATTGACGACAGAAGTGGAAACATAAGCAAGCCACACTTTTGCAAGAGCAAGATCCGCTCTAGGGCAAAACTGACGTATCAACAAGCTCAGAGTATTCTCAATGGAGGTACAGGCGATGGTATTGACCGAGATGTTGAACTCAGTATCCAACGACTTGGGCGGTTATCGAAGATGCTGCGCACCGAAAGGCTTCGTGAACTCGCGTTCCTGCACAGTGACGTAGATGAGGACGTGGCTTGCTCTGATGCACATTATCTGGTGGAGGAGTTCATGATAATGGCCAACAGGTTTGTAGCAGAGCACGTCATGGGGCATTTCCCTCATTGTACCTTGCTACGCCGACAGCTTCCACCCAAGGATCACAGGATGATAGATTGGGCAGAAACCCACAGGGAAGCAGTGGGCAGGTCCCTTCTGTTGTCAGGAGAAAGAGACAAGTACAACGGGCTAAACTCCATCACTAACATTGAACAACAGCAGTTCCAAGACATGAGGGTCATCATCATCCGAGAGATCATCTGGACTAAAATCCGCCAAGCCGCGGAAGATGGCGACATCCAGAAGCTGCAGCTACTGGTCCTTTTTGACGACAATCATCCACAGCTAGCCTATGCCAAAGGCCAGTACCGCCGTATTCAGGACCGTGCCATGTATGTCAGCTCTGGACAATACTGGGATAATCCAGACATGTACAGACACTTCTCACTCAACCTGCAGGCCTACACACACTTTACATCGCCCATCCGGAGGTATGCTGACATCGTGGTACACAGGCTTCTGGTTGCCGCCATGACGGGGAGCACGTGTCCATATGAGCAGGACGAAATGGAAGATCTGTGCTTCCACCTCACTCAGAAAGCCTGGAATTCAAAGGCGTTTGACAAGAGAGTATCATTGATTGCGATGGCCTTCAAGATTCAGAGAAAGCCAATTGTACAACAGCCGTTTGTTGAATCCATTGACGGGAAGAGAATCCATCTCAACTTCCCAGACTGTCCTGAAATTCCAGCTTCCAACAGAATCATCAGAATGGCACACCTGAAACCTGATCAGCAGCCAACCTGGATTGATGAAGGAACAGTCACGTTTGTCTGGAGACCACGAATATACGAATTTTCTAAGTTCAATCAAGAGGACCAGAGTTCCAACCGGAGCTCCTTACTCGATGACAGTGCTGTGCAGACTTGCACATACACAAAGAGGATATCATCCTCTACATGGAATGCAATGGTTCAGGCGATCAGAGAGGAAGACGGAGAAACCTTGAAGCGGGTTGTGGACAATGCGAATCAAAATGAAGTCCAGAATGACAGGGAACAGCGGCGTCTGTTGGAGATGAGCAGAGAAGATACCAGGCGCACAGCTACAGGGCGTCTCCAGGGACAGAGGACCCAAGATGTAGCAGAGGACCACGAAGATAAACTCCTCGTTGAAGACAAAGGCAACACAACTGCAGCCTCAGACCAAACCGGCGGCGAGGAGAGCACAGTCGGTGATTTACGAAGATACCACAGAACAATTGAGGTGACGTACTCACCGTATGACGTCATACAGGTAGGTTTTGTTAAACATTTCTGTTTGAAAAATATTCTACTACTCTGTACCTTGATCTCTATCTAATAACCTCTTTTGTGAATTGTTACCGATTCATTCATCTCCTTTATTCTCTTTGTACTTCTCTGTGTGTACTACAGCAAAGCACAAGAACATCTTTGTCTACACGCGGCAAGTAAATCTAAACTAATCCAGTGTTTGATCAGTTTTTGCTTGATTGTGAGTGCTATGTTCCTCTTCTCTTCAGAGCGAAAGCATGACATGCCTTTTGGTAAATGTCCATTACTTGTCATTTATTCGTTGTCATATGTACGTATACTCATGATGTTTTTTGAAATATATTTTGTACAGGTGCAGCTGGCAACAGACATGTACCGTGGACTTCTGACACCAACCATTCAACTGTTGAAGTTGACACCAGCTGTAGACATATGCCTGGAGCATCGCCGCGACCCGGTTAGAGCGTTCGCCACTCATACTGGAGAAATGGCCTCGCGAGGTGGGCTGGCTACTTTTGTTATTTTTTTTATACAAATTCTTCACATGGCAAGTGGAAGGGAGGGAAGAACAGATGACTACACCTTTACTGGCGCCCTCCAGATACATGTACATAAATTTAAAAAAAAATTAATTCAACATCGAATAACATTATACATTGCACATACTAGTAGATCCTGAACCCTGTTTGTTAATGACTGGAAAAAACGCCGTTTGAACAACATAATGCCAGACTGCGCAAAGCTACTGCCCCCAAGTCCCGAATCGGCATGTCTGGTTCAGCTACTAGGCGAGGAACATAAGACATTGCAAATGTTTATGTTTTGCAACGAATCGGCATTTGACAAAGCTTTTTCCTCTGTCACAAAGATCATTTAATCATTCTCTGCATGATTGATTGATTGATTGATTGATTGAAACACAAAAGCTTGGACATGTTTGACACCCTCCAGCAATTCTTAAAGCGGAGATACTTGTGTTACAGAGAGGTATGACTCTTTGAAGCAGTATGAACGACTGTGGCGCCCAGTCGTGGAGATGGAGGCAGCATACAGTAGTGACAGTGGCAATGGAGGAGTCACTATCAGGGGAATCAAGGTAAATAAAATTTTGTATATTGGAAGTTTTCCGGCATTAAAACATGCTTAGAGATCATAAAATGCTATTGCCAGATTATCGGCTAGATTTTAGTATACCTCTTCAAAAAAATTTTAAAAAAGCATTCATATCTGTGATCCAATATGGTACAAACTAATCAGATATTGTTTGTAAAAAGCACCATCAAGGCATAAATCTAATAAAATCTGTGAATAAAATTAAAGCAATTCTACGGATACAGGACTGAGAAAAATGTAATATGATGTAATATGAAGTAAGATGATATTTTTTATCTTAAAGATTCATTGGAAAAAGAAGCGAGACCAGATTCGAGGCACGTTCGTGGTTCCCGGACAGTTTGCGCGAAGCTGCTGCTTCCTCATCAGGTCAGGTGACCAGCTATGCGTCAGATATGCAAATCTAGACAGCACCAGTGACGTCATGAGTAGGAGGGACAGCGAGGATTCGTCGACAGAGGAGAATGAAGACAGTTCCTCCGAGGACAGGTATTTAAAAAAATACCGTTGTTATAATCAGTGGCACATTTGCAGTTCTTGGTCATTGACAAAATCCGTTGGACATACTAGCCGAGAGGCCTGGTGGACTGGTGGGCGTCCCTCCACCGGAAAAGGTCGTTTAAAATGTATTTTCAAGGACATAACATTGGGCATGTCAGGGGACCAATCCCGGGACCTCTCGAATTCTAAGCCAACCGTACGATGCCACTTATGTTAACTTTTTTTTCTGAGGCCCATGCAGTACGCCATTGTTATATGGCACTAGTAATAGTCCCCGTCTTTTAGAACTGTCACATGCATTTATGATCGGTTTACGCTCAATACAGCTTTGAGTCAACATACTCGGACGTTACAGAGGAAGATACACTCACCGACAAAAGCGAGGAGGGACCGACATGGGTCGCACATTGCATCGTGCACGAAGTCACACCACGTCCTTTCCGTTTGAAGGAGCGGGTAGACAAGTACAGGATTACCATACGGCTTCATCACCACAGCGCTGACGTACCAAATTGCCTTCTGGAGCCGGCATTTGGCGCTAGACGTTCTTGCACTGTGGAGCTTATTCCTGTTCCACGTCCAATAAGGTATGACACGATCGCTTTTCATGGTTGTAGGGGGCCGGGCGGGGCAGTGTGTCTAAAATGCCTCTAAAGGCTCAGTATTCCACTGCCACTCCACTGCCTTTCATCTCCCCAACCTTTAGTTACTTACCCACTTCAGGGTTGGACAAGTCCCATTGCCCACTTGCCCAGGGCAAGTAAAAGTACTGTTCGGGCAAGTGAATATCCCCCTGTACTTGCCCGATTGGGCAAGTAAATTTTTTGGATGCAAAGTATAGCCCCTCCAGTATTTTGTCCAAGTTTCAAACAATTTTGATAAATAAAGTATCCAACATTATAAATTCTATAATAATATAATTTTCTTTCTGTTAGTACGGTTACTACGGTAAAATTCATATTTTGGGCAAGTAAAATGTTGGTTCGGGCAAGTGGAAATGACCAGGTACTTGCCCAATAGGGCAAGTGGAATTTTGAAAACTTGTCCAACCCTGCACTTTACACCTGGTTAAATGAGAAAAATCATGTTGATAATGATAATGCATGTTTCTCCGAAGGATACAGCTTCCAACCAACAATGCAAGGAATCAAACCTGTGATCTTTCAAATTCGTGTCCACCACTTGTCCATTCGACGCCGGCTGAAAACCTGCATTAGACATGAATTACCGAAAGCCATTTGATGTCACCCCTTATGATGATATCAAATAACACGTATATTGTTTGGTAACAGGCGAATGATGGGTGCAGTGGAATGCCTTTTGGATAAAAACCAAAAATGTGCCATTCTACAAGAAATCTGCCTCAACCAACATCCTGAACGTCTTCAGATAACAGGTAAGTTCCGACAAATATACATTAAATTGTTTTCAATATTGCACGTTGTCTACTAGATGATGCATACGTTTTGGAATTTGGTAAACCTTCCCGTGACTGTTTGGTCCTGTGCAGACCGTGAGTTAGAGTCAAGATCCAGAGACCATGACCTGGGCACCTTGCAACAAGGAATGCGGCTGAATGGCTACCAGAAGACAGCAGTGCAGAGAGCTCTGTGCTGTCCGTTCTACATCATACAAGGGCCTCCAGGTACCGATGTCTAAATTTTGTTCAGGAAAAATCTTCATTTCCAATCATATTCATTTTCAGCAGTTGCGTACAGTTTTATTATAATATACAATGTGTTTCAGGCACAGGAAAGACCATCACAGGCGCACACCTGGCTTATAAGTTTGCCAAAAGGAATCGAAACGCTCGAAGCGGACATGTTGTCATGTACTGTGGACCTTCCAACAAATCCGTTGACGTGGTTGGAGGTGTGTTTATATATTTTATAACTCTTAAGTCCAAGTTTAACCATTGACATGTTTCTATAATTCTAAACGTTAATTTCAAATTCCATTCTCTTATATTCCCCTTTTTCTGAGACAGTTTTAGTGAAAGAAACATAATGTTCACCAGGATTGTTATTGTTTTAAAGGTGTTTTAAAGGTAAAACTTTTGTTCCAATACAAAAGGTAAATCTCACAACACAGAGTGTTCGACCAGTCACCCTAGTCTTCCTCGCCCAGTGAGGGTCAAAGGAAATCAAGGTAAACGACGTCGGCCTCCGTCGCAGTTGAGAGTCACTGGGGAGAACCAGATTATTATTATCATTATCATTATTATTATTATTACTTACAGGGTTACTGATGGGATGCGGGTTAAAAATCCTGCGTGTCTACAGCAAGATGATTGAGGATACGGACTACCCAGTCCCAAACTACCCAACATGGTCATCTCACACCACCAAATCTAACGACAATCTCCGGAACATCATCCTGCATCACGCCATCCGACAGCTCGGAACTCCGTACGGACAACAACTCCGTGAGATGGAGGAAGGATTCCGGAGGAAACAACTGCAAAACGAGCCCATAACAGATGGGGAGGTTGAAACCTATCTAGACGTTATCGAAAAGGCGTCCGATGCAATTATCAAGGGTAATATAGCTCATTCCACCTTACACTTGGCTGTAAACGCGAGGTCGGGCTAGCAATGTAAGCCGCTTTGCACTACAAGCTACCGGAAAAAGCATGGACATGGCTGCTTTACCTTATAAGAATTGTTCTCAGCAAGAATTCAGTCACCTATCTTCAGTACAAATCAGAACCAGTCATTATTGCCTTGAATTGAAGAAGGTGCCAGACGATCACCGAAATGTCGTGTGTCAAAAAAAAAACACAGTGGTTGTTGAATAAAGGCCCTTCTTACACAGTATAGTTTTGAAACGTTACGTGAATAAAAAAATTGAAAATATTACATCACATAGTATTATTCTTGGTTGGTAATTCATTGTTTTTTATCTGGTAGGAGTGGACATCCTTTTGTGTACTTGCAACATGGCTGCCGACAAGAAGCTGGCTTCTGTCCCTGTTAAGCAGTGCATCATTGACGAGGCTGGGATGTGCATGGAACCGGAGTCACTCATTCCCATTACCAACTTTGCTCTGGAGCAGGTAAAAGATCCTTATTTTGTAACTGATATATCTTTTCCTCGGATCGTCGTCTGGTGGGTCTGAAAATCCAACCAAATCCAGTCATCATATTATCGATGTTGTCATCAGGAAGAAAATGCAAAACTGGAGAAGTAAAAAAGTATAATGTTTTTCATCTTCTGTAATCAATGTTTACAATTATAGAGACTGACTTTTTTGGGGAAAACGTTCTGTACGCCTGTATTCTGTTTAATTTTCAGTGCTGTGCAGTTTCGAGCAGTGACCACAGAACAAATAAATACCTTGGAAATTGTTGATTGCTAAATGGAATTGAGATGGTTAATAGTGCATCTCAAAAGACTCAGCTCAAACTCACTCTTGTCCTGTCAGGTTGTCCTGATCGGTGATCACAAGCAGCTGCAGCCCGTAGTCGGCCAGCCTGACGCCCGGGACCTCGGACTGGGTGTGTCTCTGTTCCAACGGCATGCCGAGAAAGCCTTCATGTTACAAATTCAGTACAGAATGGTAAGGACTTATAAGGATTCAGTACAGATATGGTAACCAGCATAACCAGGGGATGTAGTTATTATGAGTTTATTCACTGACTGACCGATTTGCTTAGTAGATTATTGGCAAAACACATTCTTCCCCAAATTAATGTGCTATCAACATACTCTGGCACACACAGACACACACACACACACACACACACACATACCTACGTCTCAACCACCCAAAACAATACTTCTGTTCCTGGAAATAACTGTAACAGCTGTAAACCATGTCAATGCTGTGAGGTCTTGACAATTTGAATGCTACTATGAAGCGACAATCAGTTGATGGAATGCATAATATATTATGTATGTTGTCTGATTCTCTTTTATTTTTTTTCTGTGAAAGCATGAGAAGGTATGTGAGTTTCCCTCACATAAGTTCTATGACAACAAGCTGGAGACAGCAGCCTCTGTTAAGGCACGTCGTGCTGACATGGTGCCTGCCAGCTTCTGGCCCTCTAAAGGTAAGACTGCTATATATGTTTACTTATCACAATAGTATTAAGAATATCAAAGTAGAAACGTAAAATTTACCATTACAAGCAAATGTATATTTACCTTCAAATGGTCTAACCTAACAAACTGATCTAATAATTCTTACTTAAACACATTTATATTCTAGTATATGGTGACCATCCCCTCCAGCTTTGTCCTGCTACATAATGAAATCCTACCCCACAGGGTGTCTGCCACAGCACCAGTAACCATGGTGACAGACATCTGGTTCAAGTCATTGACCAAACATGTATGGTGTAAAAAAACAGACCAAAAACAATGCTTCCTTCTGTGAATTAAGTATAACAACGAGCAGGATGCCTAACATTCATTAGGAAAGAGGTAAGAGAAAACCATGTGACATGCAGGTTACTATGTTGTGTTTTTATATAATATTATGGATACTTACTGTGCTCTGTAGGCAATCCAGTTGTTTTCTGCCATGTGGAGGGTGTGGAGGAGGCCCTGCCTGTAGCATCAGCAGAGGGAGGGGTTATGTCACAGAGCAACCAGCAGGAACTCAAGAAAGTGGTGAGATGGCGGCATAACATCAGAGATTTCAAAGTATCCAGAAGTAGATATAGTTTGTGTTAATGAATTACAACATAGAATGCATCGTTACTCATACAATTGTCCGTTGAAACTTACTCCACTATTACATGGTTAATGTTTCATACACTCCTAGAGTCCTAGTGACCACATCCTTGAATCCAGGGCATATTGGGTCCAAACCCTGTCAATCAAGTGAAACCTAATCTCCACCCACTCACTTTAGAACCCAAATATACAATTGAAATACTATCAATTTAAAGTGAATGTGACTTTCAATCCTTAAGAACTCAGAAACAGGCTTGTAGTTACTGCAGAGAGTGCAGCTACCCTGAACTTTATATAAAATATTTTTACCTTTTTGTGTCATTTTCTCTCAGGTTCAAGTTGTCAGTGACCTTGTACTTCGCCATCAAGTCAAGACTGCTGACATCGCAGTGCTGTCCCCGTACCGAGCCCAGGTGCACCAGATCACCGAGTGTCTGAGGGAGAGGAGACTAGACTCGGTTTCTGTTAGAACAGTTGTAGAAAGTCAAGGTACATTAATTATAACGGCCATTCCTGGCGACCACATCCTTGAACCCAGTTCAAACAAGGTCAAACCCGTCAATCCAGTGAAACCCAATCTCCACCCACTCCAGATCACAATGGAACCCAAACATACAAACCTAGCATACATTCGCACCACCCGAAACAATACTTCCGGAATATTAAAGTAATCACTCTACTTTAACATCAATGCAATTGTATCATAAATCCCATGATATGATTACCATTACATTAAGAATGGTGTAAATTGTAATTTCATGATTATAGCATTAAGAAATTTAACTTAAAAGATAATCTTTGCCCCACAGGAAGTGAGTGGGACTACATCATCCTATCGACAGTCCGCTCCCTTCCCCAAGCGGAGATCCCGGCCCAACCCTCGCGACGATGGATGAAGGACCAGCTGGGCTTTCTGACCGATGACCACCAGATCAACGTGGGACTGACCAGGGCCAGGAGGGGCTTCATTATCGTGGGTAAGCGGAGTGATAGCAATTAATACAGGGATTATTTAGGCATTATCCATGATTGTAGAAGTTTATACTATTTTAATTCAATGTGCATAGGCTAAAGTTCTGAAAGTTTTTAAATATTTAGTTAGATGAACAAGGCTATTGCTTGTCGAGTAGTTTGTGCAGCCAGACAACGAAATCAATTCTGATATAGCTTGGAATTATCCACCCAATGAGTTGGGCATTTAATATATCTGTCTAATGGTAGTACTGTCAATGGTACAAAATGTAGTACTGTGCATCAATATGGCTCGGTGGCATTTATACGTGTCTGTTATATTTGCTGTAGATTGTTTCGTTAAAGAACACGAAGTAAAATTAAATTTTATAATATCTGCCCCCTTGATGGGAACATCATTAAACTTGCAAAACATACAACTTTTATATTTGCATTATGTACTGTAGAAATGCTTGTGCAGCTGCAATGCCTAAATTAATACTTTACAACATATTCTATCTTTTACAGGTAACAAGAACCTTTTGTCAACGTACAACACTTGGAGTGACCTGGTGAACTTTTATGAAGAGAGGGGCTATGTGGTCAACTCTACACAGTTCCCCTGAGCATGCTATAGTGTTAATAGAGAAATGTGTACATATACCCTAGTGCTGCATACCTAAAGTGAAAGTAACAAAAACTAACATCAGGTACATTTCCAGACCTGTACCTCTGGATATCTACTGCATGCATTTGAAAGGATCTAAAATCAAAGATGGTGCTAAATTCAACACCCATATTTTTATCATGTGGCAGGAATACCACGTTTTAATAACAAAATAAGTAAAAAAAATGTTATACCGGGGACAGGTGGGGGTGTAATTCTATGTACTAAAGGATTTTCACATTATACTGTACACTGGGTATACCAGTATGCAGCACTAATAGTACACTTTGTAAATAAACAGATGGTTTTACATGCTTTTAAAAATTTTCAGATTTGTTCAGAGTACACAATATACCTGAATGATGAAAAACTAGAATATGATTGAAGAATGCTGTTCTATGCAAATTATGAAGCAAAATTGGATCATCAGCATTTGGTAATGTGGACAGTGTGGTATTTTTGCAGTGATGTTAACTTTGAAACTTACTTTGAAAGTTTTTGACAATGAGTAATGTCACAACTGTTAGCTATCCTACAAATATAGCATATTTCCAAAAATAATTTCATCATACATAAATCTATGTGCTTAATCTTGGTAAAATGTTGGATGTATAGTAATAGGCAAGTAATACATAATTTTCTTTTTTTTGTGCAGTGTGTGAATGTGAAAGTGTCAAACTCTTATAATAAACAGAATTATCAAACTTTTGTACATGTCTATTGATG
Source organism: Branchiostoma belcheri (assembly GCF_001625305.1). Taxonomy (NCBI): domain Eukaryota; kingdom Metazoa; phylum Chordata; class Leptocardii; order Amphioxiformes; family Branchiostomatidae; genus Branchiostoma; species Branchiostoma belcheri. The sequence continues at coordinate 1,688,308 of NW_017804032.1, read as the reverse complement.
TTATTTACAACAACATGTTAACATACTACAGTTACACTACAGTTACATGTAGATGCAATACATTACTTTGAATACTGAGTAGCCTTTGCTATGAGAATGACAAACTTTTCAACCCCAAAAAGTTAGTTCCCCCCAGCAAATATTTCACTATCTCCTGACAAATTATGATGAGAAAAAAATGGATCTAAAACTTGAGGGTTCAGGCACTGCAGTCAGTGTACTGTTGTTTTCCATATTCCAATGACATACACTGTAGTTCCAGGAAATTTACCCAGTATAAAATGTGTAATTAAAAAAAAGGCCAAAATATACACATACTGTTGCTTTAACAGTCTCATATGAAAACACTTTAATTTCCTTCTTAGAATTCAACTGTTGATAAAGCAAATGACATGTGTAACTTCAACATAAATACCAGCCTCGTTACTCCAACAACTGGATAGGTTTTGAAAATGGTCCTGTCCACTATGTTTTGTCAGTAACTGTAACAATTCAAATTTCAATTCATAATTTTTTTATGAATCTTTCAGTCACTGACAAAGATGACACAAGATGCTATTTGAAATGCCATTTTCAAAATCTTTTACTTGCTTAAAGGCACTCTATGTAGTTTTTTGCGCAAAAAATTGAAATATTCTAATTATACTAAATTTCGGTGTTATTAGCAGTTACTATCACTTTTCAACACATTTGTGTCATTATTTCACATTTTTTTTGTATATTTTGTCCGTTCAAACAGTCCTTCTTCAGTTCCCGGTGCCACCGGTTTGCTCAGGAGAACAACAACAACAACGTACAGGGGTTGCCCCCTGGGGTGACTAATTGGCCCGGGCATGCCAGGCTTGATAGACAGGGGCAGATGTCACAAGATATACCCTCCTTAGAAAAAACTCATATCTTTCACATGAGGTGGAATATAATTATCAACTTAGAGTATTTTGTTGGGCATGAATAAACTGTGGTCATTATCCCTTCAAAAGAGATAAAAAATCTGGTAAACGATTAGGTATTTCAGAAACTGGTAAGCTATCAACTGACACCCCACTGGGATGTAGGTCAAACCACTGGGAGTGGACAATACCATATGTGTGGTTTGGCCAGAGGTTGAATAGAAGATCATTCACAGTTTTCTAAGCTTCTAAGGAGCAAGGATGTTGTATTTTTTTGCTGTGGAGTATAATTTTGGAATACTAATGGGTTAAGCCAATGTACTATGTAAAGAAAAGAATAAAAAATATACTTTTTGTATTGTCAAAAAACTACATAGAGTGACTTTAACTGTAATTGAACATGTGGTATCTTATATTACGTTGATGTCTAAACTTCATTGATCTACAGCATAAATACATCATGTGCTCCTGTTACTTGACAAGAATCCCATCAACATTGTTTAATTTATCCATAGCCCAGATAACATGCAGCAGAGATGTGATGTGACATAACGTTCAGTGTTAATTTGGTTTCCATCTTTAAAGTTGTTCATCTTGGTCCGCTGGGTCCTGGGCCTTTAGACATGAGCATGGGTCCCAGAGGGTTGTACTGTTTGGCTGTGATTTTGCCGTAGCCTCCACGACCTGGGTCATAGTCTTTCCTGTACTCATCTCTCACCTGTGAAAGATACATGAAGGAGAATTTCTTAACACACTGCAGATAATAATACTATGATAATACTAGTATGATAGACTAAGTGTATTTTCATACAAAAACAAGAGTTTTAATATGTTCTAGAATCGTAATAATGTTATATTATGATGTTGAAATTGGCCAATGTTGTGGTATTACATTGCAACACAAAACAGAATACTTAAGTAAATGTACTAACTCAATTCAGACTTCTGCGATGTGGTAAAATTGGTTATAGAAAGCAAAAATATGACATCATCCTACGCAATACTGTGAAAGGATATTCACTTCTGACTAAGTATTGTTTTGGGTGGTTTGGTTCAGGGGTGAGCTTGTGTGTCTTTTAGTAGTACATGTAGTAAGATGTGTGATCAAGAGGATAAGCAAAAAGACATGTCAAATTACTCAAAAAGTCAGACACAGGAAATGTGATGAACTTGAGAGTAGGTTGACAGCATGTGGATGGGGAAGATTGTCCTACCTGTCCTCCACTCTTCCCCCTGCCGTACTGCCGTCCCTCCTTGAAGCCAGCGTCCCAGTCACAGCGGATGATCCTGTCGTCTAGTCGGGTACCCGTGGTGTACCGCATGCAGTTCTCTGCATCAGCTCTGGTGTAGTATCTTACACAGGGGTGGGGGTCAAGGAACCTTACAACAAACTGGGAGAGTTTTTAACAATCATGGCACACTGAGGTAATCATTTGGCACCATATCTACAAATTAGTACAATGGTTACTGAGTAAAGGTCCTGTCACACATTGTCAAATATGGCCTCCAAAGCCCTGGCCGAACTCCCCCAACCATGGCTAGTAATACTTAGTACTCTGTAGGCCGTCAGCAAGGTCAGCTGGTGTTCAGCCAGGTCAGCTACTGTTTGGCTTCAAAAGCAGGAGGTTTAGCCATTGTTGGCTGGTGTTCAGGCCCGAGGAGTACTTCAGGTGTCATTTGAAGTCAAATTTGATTAAATTTCAATTTGTATATAAAGTTATAATGGTATAAATTTAGACATGGCCAAAATCTGATCAGACTGCTTCTGAAGTTCAGCCAACCTTGGTTGGCTGAACTTGGTTGGTTGGTTTTCTGGAGACGGTTCTGTATTTGTGACAGGAACTTTAGGCAGAAGAGAGTCAGGGTTGAGTTTAGCCAGTATTTCATTGTAAGCATGAAAGGATACTCTACGAAGCAGAATCCACAGGGCGTTCTCTGCATCTTGTCCAGCCCCATGATGATGCGTTTGATGTCTCCACACTTGCCGAAGAGTTCATAGATCTGCTCCTCGGTGGTGTAGAAGGACAGGTTCCCCACGTACAGGGTGGTACTCTCCAGCAGGTGCCGCTCCTGGTCTGTACGGCTACCCTGGGGTATACCGTTAAACAGTACTTACAGTCAGATGTGCAAAGGTTGGGTGACACAGGTCGTTGGTGTCATAATACATGTATAGCCATAGTCTCTACCAGGCTTTGGAAAGCGGTTAAAATTGGCCAAATAGACAGATGATATAAGGGGAGTTGGTCTATGCCAAGAGAACAGTTTGCCGCTCCCATCTAATCTATTTGGCCAATTTCTAAACTTTCCAGCCACTGTACTTACTAGAGAATTGTTTCTATCTTCGAATTTGAAACAGTGAACCCCCTTTCCCTCCTACTGTGAAATATAAATTTTATGTGACAACTCCACCAGGTCTTTGTACAAAATTTCATGTGCCCCCCTCCCCCCGCACAATTCAAGATCTCCGTTTCAAAACTGGGGCTCTTGCCAGGTCAAAAACAGCTCCATTTGTGTAAATACCTTGTAATGCTGGTCCCTGTAGGCGCCAAGCTCTTTAGCTGGGTCTCGTATCGGCATTTTGGCCGAAAATGTGGGAAACAACAGCGACGAAACAAAAAGCACGCCAAACAACCTTCCAAGCTTTCGCCGAAATAAATAAGTCGGGAATTCGCGGGCAACATTCGATTAAATTAAAAAGTAGTCTGTTTCGACAAAGCTTCGAAAAATAAAGGATTTAAATATTTTTTTTTAATGACGTGCAAATTTTTGTTTAAAGTATTATGTCAATTTGATACCATTTTAGACTTTTTAAAATCTTTTTATTCAAACGAATCTGTGGAACCAAACTTGATGCTGACTGAGAGGCTTGTGACCTTTCAACTTTACTACCACATGGTCGAAAAATCTGGGAAATGGCGAGGCCACCAAACTTTCCCCTTCCTTTGGGGCAGTTTCCAGGCGGCATGATTCCCTCCCCGGGACCTTTTCCGCCCGGAATCATGTTCCCAACAGTACACGGGCCTGCCATGATCCCGGGGATGGGGAATTTTGTACCCAGACATGCGTTCAGACCGCCGTTCCTCCAGCCGGCTTCCTTCGGGCCAGGTGCGCTCCCACCCCGAGGGCCACCCCGACACGCCGGTCCCGTGGTACCGGGACAGGGCCGCGGGGGACCGGGACAGGGCCGTGGGGTGTCGCCGGGACCTCGGCCCAGAGGCCCATGGGCACAGGACCGTAGAAAGGGCAACTTTAGTCAAGATAACAGGCAGCAAAGAAAGGTTTTTAACTCTATTAATTAATTATTTTACTTTTTGTTTAGTATTATTATTATTTGCATGCCTAGACATTTATGGTTTGGATTACTAGACTGATCATGAAGACCATTTGTTGATAGCAGGCATTTGCTTCATTCAAATCAACACTATTCATCCACAGTGTCAATATTGAAAGAGATATTGAAATTCTACACGTGCAAAGGCCATTGGAGTGTATCATCAAGAAGGTTGAACCTCCTTGGTACCATCAAGGAGCTTTCATCACTCCTTGGTACCATGTAATGCCTTCCCTGTGTTTGAAACAGAAGGCCCAGCTCAGTAAGGATGACACCCCGTTCTACTGTGATCCATGTGACAGAGGCTTCAAGACTGAAGAACTGCTCAAGAAACACCGGGAGACTCATATACAGGTACCAACTACATGCACAACAGTTGTCTTACTTTGTACATTGTACGTTTTTTGTGCAACAAAGTTTATTATTTATTTCTAACATAACCTGTCTGTGTGTGCACCCAGTCCAATTTCTTGCTCTTTACAACAGCATATTTTCTGTCCATATTAGTGTTACCAGGAAGGCTGTCCCTATGTAGCAGCAGCAAAGCTGGTCAAGCTGCACCATAAGCTGGTAAGTTTCATGATTACTTATATTGTATGGAAGTATTGTTTTGGGTGGCTGTGCAGTGTACTATTTTTCTGGACATAGTACATTGATAGCATGTGGGTTGGGAAGATTGGCAGGCAGAATGACAGGTGGTCAAAGGTCAGTCTCAGGAAATGGGGTGAACTTCAAGGTCTCTGTTCCATTTTTGGTACGGGGGATGTGGTGAAGCCATTTGCTGCATTTGCTCCCGAGCAAATGTCGGCTTTTTTCTAGCATTTTTAATGTTTTTCTTGTAATGGCTGTACTACTGTGTTTGCTGTGTTGTTCTTGTTCTGAACTGTCCTATACTGATTGCTGTTACATGAACTAAGACATACTTTCCACTTTCCAGACTCATCTCTCCAGGTTTTCCCAGGTCCTCAGTAAACTGGACACTCCTGAAGATATCGTGAAGTGGCGAGAGGAAAGGAGAAAGTAAGATGCTGAGACCTCCAAATTCCAATAACTTATCTATTATTGATAAGATACATGTACGAATGTACCAATCTAAGTTAATCTTTCAAATTCTAGGTTATCCTACTAGTATGCCATACATACTTTCATTGCTATAATGCACCTGTATAACTTAAACAAAAAGTGTTTTTTTCATTGAAACTTTGAAACTTTATTAGAATAACCATTAGCGGTGGACCCTAGGGTCCACCGCTAATCTTCCTGGTATTCATACATACAGACAATACATATATACATACATAGTTGACAAGTCACAAAACACATCTAAATCAATAACATATTTACAATATACATAATTTAATGTAATAACTTAATTTAATAATTCATTGTTCATGTAATTACTGTAGACAATTTATTTCTTCTGCAGAAATTACCCTACTGTTGCCAATGTCGCAAAGAAGGAGGAAGAGATGAAGAAAAGAAGAGAAAGAGGAGAAGTACTAAACACTCGAGAATTTGGGTATGTGCTCTTAGTAGTAATGCACTTAATTTACTATTGAATTTTTCCTTCCAGTTAGTCACAATTTTTGATGTCTTGTAGAGAGGTCACAGCAGAAAAATGCAAAACTGAAACCACAGTGAAAGTTTTTGCATTAAATTTTACCGTACATGTAGGTACTATTTAAAAAGATCAATCTCTCTTATTTTTGCAGGAAGATGCGAGGGAGAGGGAGGGGGAGAGGAAGAGGCAGGGGGAGGGGGTTTGGACGAGGGGGGAGGGGAGGCTATCATCATCATCATCACCAGCAGAACTTCAACCAATCACCAGGCAGGAAGAGGGGACCGTCAGAGGTGGAGGATGATGGGAGTCCTCAGAAGGTGGCAAAGCATGATGGGTCTGATGTCACAAAGTCACATGACCCTACAGCTGACCCCATGGCATATCTGATGGATGAAGGGAGCTCTTCTGGTGAGATAGTTGTGACTGTAAATCAATCAAATTTTGCAGTGGTTTTATTTTCATTGTTTTAGCAGTGACAATCAAATTTGGCAGTGGTTTTATCTTCACTGTTTAACAGTGACACCGCAAATTCATGAGACTGTGAATATATGTCTTCCTCATATGACAACTGTACTTCAAAATTGTTTCATCTTCTAAATAAAACACCTTGAAACCTTCTCTTTTCTGTCATTCAGTCATGCTGTATGTTTCAACTTGTACAGATTCAGAGCCAGCAGAACTACCTGCCCATGCTGCCCTGAGTGCTGCCACCCCCCCTGCAGCAGTGGTAGTGCCCAGACAGGTGACATCAGGACTGGGCAGCCTGGTGGCAGCGTATGGAGGCAGCTCAGAGAGTGAGGAGGAGGAGGGGGAAATCAGAGGTTTGTTTAGTTGTTTGTTTGGGCCTTTGTTTATTCCATTTAGGTCATGAGGGAAGAGGTCAGGGTCATACAAAATATTCCAAGATACAGATTACATGATTGAAGTTCTAACAAATCTATAAACATGTAGTTGTACATGTAGAAAGAGTGCCATACACAAGGTATTAGTAAAAATAGAAACTGTTACAGTAGAATCTAGCAGTAGTTACATGTACTTTGTTGCTTGTTTTAAGGGGAGTTTGTATGTCTCTTGTCCCTAGCAGTTATAATTGGAAGTGAGTGGGAAGTTGGGTTTCAGTTGATTGACCTCGCAAGCTTGTCACCAGGTATGCCCTGGGACAGGGTGGTAGGACAATTGTTAATTTTTTTTTTTTTTGTGCTTTTCTGATATGTCATATTGCTCTTCAGGAGAGAGTAGAATTACATGTACTCCATTGCTAAAACCCTTCTCTACAGATTCTCCTGTTCCAAAGCTGATAAAGTCACCACAACTACCTGTACCTACACAACAACGACAACAATGTACAGCCCCACATACTGGCAGTGAAGACAGGCAGTGGTCCTACCCAGAGGGAAGGAGAGGTGCACCATGGGAAAGGGGTAGGGGCAGAGGTCGTGGAAGGGGCAGAGGTAGAGGTCAAGGTCGTGGTGACAGCTGTGGGAGAGGACGTGTAGCACCTGATCAGCTGCACCTGAGAAAGAGACGGGCGACACTGTTGGAGATGGTACGTCTTACAGCTGTGGAGGGCTGTGTTCCATATTGTGGGGATGAAGTATTGTTTGGGGCAGTTTTGGTTTAGGGGGAGTTAAATTTATTCCAGTTCTTAGCAGCAAGGATTGGGAGTGGGTGGAGATAGGTTTTCAGTTGATCGACAGGGTTGTGACCTGGTATGTCCTAGGTAGTAAGATATGGTATGCCACCAGAAATGTGTACTGCGTAGTCATGGTATAAAACATAAACTGTGGTGTAGTACCTCCAAGTGAGTTACTTCATACGACCATACATACTTTTATTATGTAATTCAATCAGTTATTTTCCCATCATCATAAAATTCAGTTCTAATACTTCCACGGATACAGAAAACTTTCAGAAAGTCTGAAATCTCTGACTTCTTGTTTGTTGTTAATTTCCAGCTGCTGGCTCCAGACATCAGACATGAGAGGAACGTGGTGTTACAGTGTGTGCGATATGTCGTCAGGAACAAGTTCTTTGGGATAGGAAGTACCAGACTTGATCCTGTTACCTCACAAACTGATGTTTCAACACAAGAAGACTCCACAAGTCAAATAACAGAAGGCCAAACTAATAATGAAGCCATTGTGGAGGCCAAACCATTACAGAAGACTGAGGATCTTTGAGTATTTTCAGTAATGTAAATGCATTTTGTCTTGTGAGTTGTCTCCAACCATCTTATGAGTTGACTTTTTCAACAGTTCTAAGTTAGATATACACATTAAAAGTTAAGGTACACATTTTTAAGTTCTGGTACAATTGTTTGTATTCTAATATAGCCTCTGAAATGCAGTGCATGGCAAGTGTATACAAAGTACTCTAAAACAGGTTATTGGCATGTGCACATGTTCAGGGTGACTGAATGATGACTCTTACTTTTAATTGGTCAGTCAACAGTGATGTATTAATGTATGGCAGTGGGGACCAGCTCTGTTCTTACTGTCACAGATTTTGAATGGCATTGTATGGGTTTTATCCCAGCTGCTCTTTATGAATGCATCCAGAAAAATTGACGTAATTCCATGTTAAATGGGAGTTATTCATTTGATTTCAAATTTATTTCATTATTAACAAGACTGATTCACAGGATGACAGGCAGCTCTCAACTTGTGTAACAAATGTAAAAAAATAAAAAAGTTATGAAAGAAAGCAAAGTCAACATTGCAAAATTTTATAGCTGTGAGAGATGTGTTACATCATGCAATATACATGACTTGTAATCTCTGAAACATATAAAAAAACAAAGAATAAAAGACCTACTGTTCAGTTCTCTTTTTGTTTTGCTGACTTCTTAGGTGCGTCAAGTAATCTCCAAGAAGCTCTTTTTTTCAAATTGGCAACACAGTATTAAATTGGCAAAACAGTATCAAGGAAACAATTGCTTCCCTGAAGATTTGTTTAATACTAAACCTCTGCATTGGGAAAAATTCATATTAGTCTATCAATATTTCTCAGACCACCACTGTAACTCTACTGTACTAAATGATTTTCTTTTAGCACCAAGAAAAGATACTGCCTTCAAACATAAAGATGCAAAACAAAGAAGAAAATATCTTTAGGTATAAAAGCAACAGCTTGAAATGATTTCTCTTTCAGCACCAAGGAAAGGTACTGTCTCTATACATTAAGGTATAAATGCTCTTGTCCTTCAAATGATTTCTATTTCAGCACCAAGGAAAAACACTGTCTCTAAACATAAAGGTATAAAAACAACAGCTTCAAATAATTTCTTTTTCAGCACCAAGGAAAGATACTGTCTCTAAATGTAAACTTTTTAAGGTATAAAAGCTATAGTCCTTCAAATGATTTCTCTTTTAGTACCAAGGAAAGATTCTGATTCTTAACATAAATCTTTAGTCAAATGATTCTCTTTCAGCACCAAGGAAAGACACTGACTCTAAACATAAATGTATAAAAGCTATAGTCCTTCAAATGATTTCTCTTTCAGCACCAAGGAAATATACTGTCACTAAACGTAAAGGTATTAACGCTATAGTCCTTCAAATCACTGAATTAACTGTTTGGCTAATACTTCTTTAGTATTTACGGGCTTAGACAGCAGGGAGAGGGTTAATCACTTCAATAAAAACAAATAGACTTACAGGAAATCAAGCCCACATGATTTAATGAACACATCACAAAGAATGGTGCCAAATATACTGTGAAAATGTGAAACTTGCAAAAGTGAAAAGTCTTGATATATCTGTATGTGAAAGGTACAAATCAGTGGTGAAAAAATCTGTTAATATTACCCTAACCGTACTTTGGTTAAGTAACAAATTAGAGATTCAAGGAAGTTCATAGTAATCTAAAAGACACTTAAAGATTCTTCCTCCAAAACTGTTTAATTACTACAAATTTAGAGTGGATATGAATGCAACAAAGACAGCATCTACATTTGTGTACTGATTAACACTTTTGTCAAGCTAGTTAAGCACTGAAGTTTGCAACAATGACTTTACACACCAAGACAAGGAAAACATGCATGTAGATTTTCACATGTTTATGCTATGGAACATTTATGCAAGTCACAAAACTACATTTTACTAAATGTGTCACAGTTTCAACCAAAGTTCACAAGATATCATGGAGTCTGGAAGCAATTCTACATACAGATTACAATGTATCTTATTACAATTAACTACAAAATATGTTTAACCCACACAATTTTAATCACTTACTGATATCTACCAATCTCTAAAACTCATTGGTTTTAAGAGTCTAAAATCTAAAACACATTGTTTCAGATGTTACCCAGAAAATTAATGAATTTCGGTACTAGATCCATACACATTTCTAGATCTTACATGATGGTATCCATGACTTTTTAGGGTGCATCACACAGTAACTTTACCTAAAGAGACGGCATTGTAAAACAGTCAATAGTAGAGAAAACTGTAAAACTACAAAAGGTGTAAAGGGTAACTGTTAGTACTACGTAAATGCTAACTAATGTCACCAGGAAAGGTATAAAGCCTGCAAAAATAGAGCAATTCTCTTTTCTTCAATATCTAAATTCTTTGCCAAGAAGACAATCTTGCATGCAACTCTTAATTGGAATGTCTAGTTTTCCACAGCAACTTTCCACAGTAGCAATAAGTCGATTTCTTCATTTTTCTTTTTAATTTTCATACCAACACTACACAAGAACCTTTCTGAACATGCTGATAGTCTATTAAAAATGCATGTACGTGCATTCAATTCATTTTTTCCACTGCCAGAAAGCACAGTCATATTGTTTTGGTACATTAGTCTGGTAAATAAAATAAAAGTAGTTTGTAGATCAGAGGGACATTTGCAACATTTTTTTTAAATTCACATCTGTTTGGTTCATGCAGGTCAATCATTTATCAACTTGAAGATAATTTTTTCTAAAACCATCATAATGATGTTCAATATTTCAGCCATCCATGATTCATAAAAATTATCTCTAGAACTCTGTAACAAAACAATTATGTCCTCTGGCAGGCAACACACTAGCCACGTGATTTTTTCGAGCATTGTGGAGCGAAAATCCAGATGCTAGCCAGGCTAGCAACACACATGTTCAACATACAATTTCAGACTGGCTTAAACACTTATTGCATTCCATTTCTGCCTGTTCAATTTGTAGCTTTGGTGCAAGCAGCAGAATGAAGTGAAAGACTGCAAGGTTTTCAGGTTCAATTGTCCATGTAGCTAAGGTTTGAAGGCATTTTTAATATATTGCTTAGTATTATGATTTGTAAGTCCTTTGTGTTAGCACAGCTGTGGTAGAGATCAGTGATTTCATTTTACCCTGCCAAATTCTCCAATGTTTGGGGTAAGAATGTTTTCAACAGCTCTACAACTACATATGTTTGTACTAGTACAGGTACAGCATGCTAAACGTTAAAAACATTTAAAACAGGTAAGAGGGTAACTTCAACTAGCTACAAGAGTTAAAAGATGAAATAATCCTCAATGTCATCTATCATCATTATAACAGCTACACAAAATTAGACTAAATAGGCAGCAAGTCAGCTTGCAGCTACTCAGAAAAAAATAAATGAAAAACATAAAAAACAAATAAAAGAAGGAATATGCTGTATGCATGAGAACAAGACTGCCAATTCAAAGAATAACACAAGATAACACAACATCTGCTAAAATACACAAAGTATAGGAAAAGCCTCTGAAAGTGACCTACAGTACATTTGGTAAGTGTAATAATGTAGTCTAATAAAGTGAATGTCCTCTACATGTATCTAGTGACAACATTTCTAGTATGCTAAAAATTAAAGTCTTTCTAGCTGAGATATCTAGATTGCCATGAGATCGTCGTGACTGGTGACGGAGACACTGAGACTGCCTGACACGTCCCCTCCCCCATCCTTGTCCTGCAGTTGCACCACGTGCTGCTTGGTGGCGTTGTTGACCTCACACATCATGGTGGCCTCGCCCAACAAGTCGTCTCTGATCAGGTCTTTCTTCCAAATCTGGTGAACAAAAAATGAAGCTTAGTGACTTATCTCTTTGGTATCGACTTATTGCAAAGTAACTAAATCATCATGAAGTGTCAACTCTCATAATTTTGTCTGACACATTGAAAAAAATGCTATTGAGGCCTCAAGAATGTTCTGAAAATCTGGACATCTGAGTAAAGAGACTCTTTTTACACAACCAAATGTTTTATTCACAGCCGACGTTTCGGTGACCGTCTGGCACCTTAATCAAGAAAACGTTGGCTGTGAATAAACCTCTGGGTTGTGTAAAAAGAATTTCTTTACTTAGTAAGTAACTTACCAACCTGATGAAACTATTCACGGATGGACATCTGAGTTGTGCACATGATTTGGATAATATGTTGCATTGTATTCAATGCATTTTTCAGGGTGGCAGATACATGTGTACATGTATAACACATGTACATGTATGTGCTGTGACCTGGTGGAATTATTAGTATACATTATGTAGCAAACATACCTGGATCTTGATAGGGTTCCTGGGGTCCTTGCGGTAGAAGATGGCTTCCTCATCATACTCAGGACTGCTGTTATCTTCAATAACCCTCGTCTTCACTGACTTGTTACCAGACTTGATGACTGCATATGTGTCTGTTGGCATGGAAACAAACAACACTTTCATTACTGGAAATTATATCATTCTACACTACATTGTTTTTTTCCTTGAATACATAGCATGAAGACTCAAAACAAACAAACAAACAAACAAATTCCTAAAATGTAGTTTGTAAGTTAAGAATTTCACAGGACTTTTCTAATATTTACGTTCAAGCACTAGACTAAGTACAGAAAATGTCAAGTTTTAGGAAGTATCAAATTTCTATCATAAATTATTTGTTGAGGTTGCATTATGAACTGACCCTGTTTCTTGCAAAAAGTTCCTTCAATACAAAGAGACACACACAGACAGACAGACAGAGACACAGAGAGACAGAAACAGACAAAGTTATTAACTTAAATTTATGTTCCAATACTCAGAAAAGAGATGTTTCAGAAAGTTCAGAAATTTTTAACTCTTTAAAGGCTACATTCATGTGAAGTAACTGTGAGAGTAACTAATCAAGCTGGTGTGTTACGCCGAAAGGCGGTTATACCGGCTATACAGATACAGATACAGACCCTGTTTCTTGGAGAGTCCTGTAGCTGACAGGAGATGGACACTTGTCACAGCCTGGGGATATCCCAGGATTCCAGAGAAACACGAGGCAGTCGGCTGGTCCTTACACAACTCCCTGAAAGGGAGAAAACTATCAATGTACTGTACTGGAAAAATTAAATACATTTACTGTGCATGCATACATGTACATTTGTATGTCATAAAGCACGGGATGACCACAGCAACCACGAGTCACTAGTAGGGCTGAAAGAGGCATCAAAGTTGATTGTCTGACCACTTACCAGGTAATTTTTCATAATGACATGTACAGTTTTCAACAAAGTTTGGTCATTCATTTGGACATTAACTACCAATGTAACTTGCAATAGACTGTATCTTTTTCTTACCAATGAGATGAGATGATGAATTTTTCAGACTTAGTAAGACATTGCATAACTTTTTTTATATACATACGTGTACCAAGCATGTACATAACAAACAGGAGTTTATCTTGGATTATGTCTGCAGTACATACGACTATCAGTAGGAGGCATGACTGCAGCACAACTACATGTCCTTACTTGCAGTTGTTGTCAGTGTCGGTGAAGATCCTCAGCATCATGTCTCCCTCCTCGTCCTTGTCGAACGTGGTCGGAATGACGACGTAGCGGCCACGGCGCAGCTCTGTGCGGATGAAGTTACTGCGGGTGTTGATGTAGATAGAGTCGGCCACCTTCTCCTTCATGGTGTGCAGACGGTACTTCCTGTTCAGTTCAACCTGCAGGAGACAGGGCAAAGGTAAGTAGCTGGCACAGGTGCAGAGAGCAGCACATCGGCAGAATGTACTGCGACTGCGTGAAACCGCAATTTTTCACGGTTTTCGTTAGATTTTTGGTCAGCATTGCATCAGAATTTTGCCTGTCGTAGAGGATATCTTTTCATAACATTTGAAAACTACAGACGGAGTGTTGACTTAATATGCACAAATACGACCTTATATGAGACGTTCTGCTGAAATGGTGCTGACAGCCCACTTTGAGTAACCATTTGATGAGTGCATCCAAACCAACTGAAAACCAATTTTTTCTTAGTATAATATGTTGATAAATGTTGGCCTTTTCTAATTTTTCTTTAGATCATTTCTTATTGTTTTGTTGAGACAAAAAGAAGGCTTTTAGGCCTGTTCTGGCTGCTCCGTATAACTCAAGAAGTCCTGACATTTGGCTGCAGTGATTTCTTGTAGAGAGGTGAAAGTTCATGGCTTTGTTTTGATCCAAACAGATACGTTTTGCTGTATAAAATACAGAAATTTTGAACTAAATGGATGATATACAGGTCCGACTATCTTAGCTGTCAATGTGCGTTTGTCTAAATTTCGAGCCTCGATAAAGCTATGGGACAGCCCCGGACTACCTTTACCTAAAGGTTACCTGACAGTACATTTACCTTAAGTTTTTACATGTAACAGTGCCATGAACATGTTGGAAGAAGCCACACAGGCGAAACCAGTCATGTGACAGGCTGAATAAAAGTTCTAAACAGGAACTATGCGGCTCCAGATGTCTTACTGAGGGACTGCATGTGCAAGATGCCGGTTAGCTGAGGAATGAATCCCCTCGAATTGACAATGCCATGATCAAGTTGGAAGAAATGCCTACCCTGTAGACAGCAAACCCGAGGGTCAGGTTGCCCTGCTTGCCCTCCTTGCGAGACTGTCGTGTGTCTGGCTGGGACAGGGAGATCAGAACTGTGTCCTCATCCTTGTCTACATCAAACAGAACCTGGGGGGAGGGGGGCACACACAAACATCACAAATCAAAACTCAACATACAGCCGTTATAGGACTATTATATAATAGTATAATGTACTGACTTGATTTTGAAATAAAAATGTACTCTTAGCTCTTACCAAAACAGGTATCTACTCAAATTGTGAACTATCTACAGTGTCATGACAGAAAAAAAAAGAAAAATATACTACTTGTAACGTTAGATACAACAGAATTAGAGGGCCTAAAATGGTTTCAATTGTTTCCTTCAAAATGTTTAAATTTATGTCCTAAGAGTAGCTAAGACCCAATCCAGTTTCTACACATCTGTTTTTTCACTAATTCTAGATTTTTTAAAAGTTTGATAGATAAGCTTGACCAGTTTAACTTCTTGGAGTAGGTGACTATTTCACCGAACAGAACTTCGTGAAATTGTGCATTTGTGTAAAGCCATTCACAGTTGTGACTTTTTCACCCTGTGCAGTTGTGACTTTGACTGTGATTGAACATTATATAAAACATTATTTAGCTAATAGTATATATATTAGATATATGACTCTGTGATTTTCTAAATCAATTTGATTCCTTCCAAAATCCTCTGGATAAACAAAATGTTTCTTTATGGCATGTGTCTGAAATTGGCCAGTTTGTAAATGAAACCAGTCCACCCATTTTTTTTCTTTGCAAAATTAATAGGAGAAATACAGTTACTGTACTATGTACATGTATACAACCATTTTGTATTCAACTGTTCAGACATGACACATCACAAATACAAAGTACATTGTAACACAACAATCTACTCTAACATATTACATAACCTTTCTACACTAAGGCTGTGCACCTAAATCTACCACATAACCCAGCACGATCCACCATAGTGCTCACCGTGACTTCATCTTGGCCTCCAACTTTCTTACTAAAAATAAAGACTTTTCTCAGTGGGAGGTTATGTCCTGATATCTGTGCAGCTTAAAGGTCCATTGTGTAAAATTAGGACGATGTAGAAAGAAGATTTTCCTGTCATTTCTTTACATATACATATTTAGGAGTTTTTGTGATGGTTTTAGGAAGTTGGTGGATTTTGTTTGCATGTTTTTACACAGGTCATAAACTCAAGACTAGAATACAAAATAATGATGCAGATATGTTCATGTGAATGTACATGTCATCCATGCACAGAAAGAATATGTTCTCTAGAATATGTTTAATTTTTGAACCAAAATTTTACACAATGGACCCTTTAATAAAATGAATTTCAAAGCATTATGTCTGCCGCTTTGTGCAAAAAGCAATATTCAACCTAATACAAGAAGCCATGCTTGCCACCCCACATCCACATGTTGTTGTTATAACAATTTGAAACCTTCTGGGCTTTCTGCTGACTCTTTCTCGGCACAACGTCAAAAAAGAACTAGAAAGACAGACAGAGACCTCACAAGTCAGTAACACACAGAACAGACATGGAGGAAAGAACACACTCAGGTTAAAAACTTCAGCAGCTGGAAAATATGAGGAAAGTCATTAGGTAGTGGATACACAAGTTCAACACAGATTACATGAAATTCTTTTTTTAAATTGTAAAACATAATTTTGAAGCCAGTTTTACAGGAGTCTACATATTGCCACACATGTAAGACAGACAGTAGAAAGTTCCTTCGTTGGCAAATTATGCACTGTAAATTGCATAATATACAGTGTTACAGCAAACTTTAAGAATTACTAGTATATTATTCAAGATAAATTTTACTTTTTTAAATCATTAAGTTAGAACCTGACTCATAAATCTACATTCCTAAGAACAATCAACAATACACTATGCATTGTAGCTCTAAGATACCATGATATTAACAGTTACTCACCAAGCAACTGAATAGCTTTTGAAAACGGTTAGTTTCTGGTAGCATTCACTCCATTTTGTCAACTTGAATTCAGCACTTAGACAAGATATCTTGTCTAAGTGTTGAATTCAAGTTGGAATCTTAAGTTTTCTTTCTCTAAAAGTTCCTGAGCTGATCTCATATGTGTGATTTTTACCATGTTTAAACTTATCTGTTTATGCATGTTTTTATTTTTGTTTGAACCCTTGAACACTAGCGTGTAATAATTTTTGGTTAAAGGGAATGGAAACAAAGACAAAAAAGACCATAAGTTTGAATCAGACCTGTGGATTCTGTAGGTAGGTGTCCCTGTTGTTCATACAGCCGCCGGCGCGGTTGTGGGTGGGGTCTCCGGGAACGCTCCTCCAGCGCGAGAAGACGCGAGACTCCACCCACGTCTTGTGGATACTGAGGAGGGACGTGTTGATCAGGCGACAGATTCCCGCGTCCGAGAAATGGGTGATCCAGTCGTCAAAACTCATCCTGGGGAAGATAGCACAAAACGTTACACAATGAGCCCTTATTGTATCTGCTTATAGCATCTTTGTTGTTAAAACTGCCCACTAACGAAGAAACTCAACAACATTACATGTAAAGCTGTATGGTAGTTATGTTTTTCATCATAGTATTCATGTGTCCTTGTGTGTGTGTGTGTCTGTGTGTTCATACAATTACTTGAGAAGGCTTTGATAGATTGCAATATTTTGAATTTACATGTAGGCATGCAGTTTTGATGAAATCTTTAGATTTTGGGTCACCTCATAATATATAGCGGGCTGTTATGGTACTGCAGCAGGACTTCCGATTTTAATATCTCGTGTTCTGCAAAGGCTGTGGTCATGATTTTTGGGTGGTTGACAGCTCTTGCACTCAGGAAAAAGTGATTTGGGCTGCCTTGCAGCTAATTTTTTTGTTTAAACACTCACTCACTAACCATCCAGACTTTGATTATGCTGCTATGGGGGTGTCTGAAAGCTATAACTGATTTTCCAGAACTTAAAAGAATAAAAGAGAGGATACTGACCAGAACTCGCCATCATCCTCTTTGACCAACCCAAGCTTTTCCTTCTCAGAACTGCTGACCTGCTGCCACTCAGGAGAACTGTGGAGGGAAACACAACAAAATCACAACACTGACTCTTTGTTTTCAGTCACAGTTTTTTTGGTAATAAATTGCCTTGTCAACTACAGCCTGGCAACATCATACAATTCGAGCTGCAATTTCACGGGTCAAAAGCTTAATGGCCAACATCTCTAAGTCAGGTGAATCAGGAACATCTTAATCCTATTGATTTGTGAATACATGCAAATAAGGACCAATTCTCCTTGGAGGCTGTGATAGCTTTCATAGCAACTGAGAATCCCGAGCTCCTATTGGACTGATTTTCACAGTGATCAACAATCCTGAGCTCCTATTGGTAGTTTTGGAAATCAATCATATGGTTCTTTCGTTAAAGGTGCATGGCCACAAGCTCTGACACCTGACCTCTATCCAGGCACTCTGACCCCTGACCCTACTTACTCGTCGCTCCACGGCCCCCTCCACTCCTTCTGACCCCAGGGGTTCCTCATCCTGATCATGTAGATCTTCTCCTGATTACCCAGAAGCCCACTCAGCATGCCAGACTCCCCGACCTTGACCTTCTTCACAGCTGTGACACTGTAGGCATGACCTTTGACCAGGCCCATCTCTGTACTAGCCTCCATCTCAGCTCTAGAGGTCACCTAGAGGATAAAACATTCATAGTTTACTTGAAGACGCACTAAAGACAATTACAGCCATTGCATTGGCGGAAATCTTAGGACCTAATAGGTATTTTTGCCTCACTCACTCAGTCTTGTGATTCAAATAATATCTACATGTAGTAACAGTACCTTGTTTCATCGACTTTTAAGAATCATATTCACATTTATAAAAAAAAATAGAGGGAAGCGTGGTTCCTATGCCGATTATCATATGCTTTTAATTTTCCAGTGGTTTTATTCCATGGTAGGATGGTAAATTAGAGTTTTGCAGTATCTGAAGTTTGTGCTTGAACAAAGTCTGTACTGCAGTTAAATTACAAAGGAGACAACAATGGGGCCTGAGTCAATAACACTAATCACAAAACCATCTTGCTTCCTATAGTACCCACAAATTCATTTGATTTGAAAATATCTCATGAAAAAGAATTCAGCACCTACCCTGATACTACAGGTGAGAAGTGACCCTCTCTCTGCTGCCTTGTGCATGACCTTGAACAGTTTCTCCTTCTTCTCCTCATCCTCCCGGTACCCCCCCTTATCCAGAGAGATGGGCTCGGCCACCCCCCCTGTGAAGTCCACCAGGGCGTCCAGTGTGTTCCCCCCCTGTAGGGCTTCATAACAACCTGCAAGTCTGGTGGAAGAAAGCACATTCAATTTTTAGTACTGTAAAACAGTAACAAAGAAACTGTATTTCTTTGCCAACCATCTCTCTCTACAGACAATGGTAACTTTCCCACCATGGGAATATACAATGTACATTGTACAATATGTAATTATAATATGTTAGTACATTATAATGTACACCACTTAAACATTTGTCAATGAAGGTTAGACATCCAGGTAACGAGATACACAAAAAAACAGTTATGTTGTTACTCATTGACAAGCAACTGGTATCTTTTATCGGTCTTCAAAATCAAGGTTGAAGCAAAGATGATAAACGTGCAAAACACAAAATTTTACAATTTGTGGTGGTCTTATTTTGTGGTATGATAGAAAAAAAGGTTTTCATGGTACTTGTAGATTTCAAACAAAATTCACGGTGTAAATGATTTGTTTGAAGAGGACACAGTGAAAACCGACTGAAAATAATTCCAAGTCCAAGCACTTGGCGACACTTACTTGGCATAAGCCTTCTCCAGCAGTGAGCTCCAGAGCTCGTTCTGGTCCTTGGACCGGTTGTAGACCAGCTGGCCGTTGACGGTCGGCAGAAGGTCATCCACTACGACCTCTGTCCAGGTTCCGAAGCGCCAGAAACGGAAGCGGAAGATGCCCTGGTAGTTCTCGGGGTGTTCAGGGTCCCACTCTTGCTCCTTGTACTCTGGGATGACCTGGCCAAAAACAATCCTGACTGTCAATCACAATTAGCAGTACAACCAATGAGAGAGTGGCAATTAGCTGTTTGACCAATGAGAGCATGGCTGCATATCTATGTTTTCATTTTGAATTCCTACAATTTGACGGAGGTGGGGGGGCTATGAGGTCAGTTAAATTCAATCATTTATGTCCATTCAATCACAGCCCACTTTAACTACATCTAGCAATTGAACATACAAAACTAACTGTAACATTTTTATTTAGAAACTACAGTTATTACTGTATAGATAGGCAAATTGAATGTTTTATAATCTTGTCATTTTGTGGTCACATGACACTTGATAGCCAATGGCTGACCTCCTTCCATAGCTCCTTCTCCAGAGTGAGGCTGGCGACAGCGGCCACAAACCAGCAGTTTCCCAGCTGCCCCTGGTTCAGGTCGTGAGCAGACACACCCTCCACAAACAGGCGGGGGTTGTCACACAGCTCCTGTATAAACATATCAACATGTTAGAACTTTTACCAGCGATAATATATTACACTAACTGTAAGTGTATGTAATGTTAACTGAGCATGTTGGCAGAATGTACTACTGCACCTGCGCGAAACTGCACGATTTTTCATTGGATTTTTGGTCAACGTTGCCTGATTGCATCAGAATTTTGCCTGTTGCAGACAATATTTTTTCCGACATAACATTTGGACCCTACAGAGTCTTAACCTTACTACCTAATTATATGAGATGTTCTGCCAAAGTGCTATGATGCTGAAATTTGTGAAAAGATCACTTGGTCTGATTTTGTTGCAGGAACGGGTACAAATGTTCATTCCTATACAACTTAAGAATGGCTAAAATTATATCTAGATCTGATGCTTGTCTGATTGGACCAAAATCCAATCATGGCAATCATCCCCTACTTTCAGGTGGGATTAATAAGATTCAAACTCTCAGCACGTCTCCCAGCACGCATAAACATGACTCATGAGTCTGCAGGCACTTGGTAATGAAATTGTACCCGGGAAACAGGCCAGACTCAAGCCAAGGGTGTTCAGACTCATCCTGTATAATTCAATCAACAAGTTGAACCCATCTAGAAAAAAAATTCTAAATGTGGTCCCAGAAATTGAATACTAGTATCTTAGGTCCCTGAGCCATAAGAATTGCATGAAAGGTTTTATGAATTTTTGTGCATTAATAAAACAAATAATGTCACAAAAGATGAAACCATTTTCCCCAATCAAAAGCATACCAACAGTCTAAATCTGTTCTAACAAAAAGATTTGCTCCTGACTGCAGAAATTGAGAAAATTTCATTTTCCCCCATTGTGGACTCTGATATCAAGACATACTATGAATCTATAATTATAATATATTATGGCAAAACTCTTCAAAATGTTTGTACAAAATGTATTGCACTCTTTCTCAGTCTGTTGATAGCTGGTCCAGCTATATGTAAACAAACAATATACATGTATTGTACCAGCTGGGTAAATTTTAATTTTTCTAATATCAATCCCATTCTGGCAACATTACTTGAAGTGTATCTTATTTGCAGAAAACATTTCTTGTAATCATAAGGTGCCAGCTGTGTCTATAGGGCCAAATTACACATTGAGGCACCATGCACTTTGATCATAAATTCTGTAATATTCTGTCTCTCTTTCCAGTGAAGTTGCATTAGATACCAGCTGCAGGATAGTAGTATTTTCTTGTTCACCTCTCATAAAATAGCTAGTATTGTGTACTGTAAAAATTGTAATACATGATGATATACAGTGTCATGTACAATGTAATATCATAGTTCTTAGCTATGTTAAGTGAGTAACATGTAAAACGTGCAAGTACAGTGTATAAGGATTTCTTTCACAGTACTGTACATCATGAAACATTTGCAGTACTTTTTTAAAAATTCTTTTGGAGGCCTTGTCATCATCATGATGATGATGATGATTGGAGGCCTTAATTTAACTGCGAACATGCCTTCCCCCCATAATGACAACAAAATCGTTTCAACTGCAAATTTCCAAACAACTTATTATAGTAAGATCCTCCCTTAATAAAACTGCAGTACAAAATTTTCATGATTTTCCATAATCAGTGTCAAACTGAAACCTGAAAGATTGTATACTCACTCTTGGCCTCTTCCATTCTATACGTGCGGGGATGGCCTGGTCGTACCACAGGCTCTCCTCTGTAGGGGGGAACTCTGGATCTGTGAACAACTCTCCTTTCTCTTCACACTCCTTCTTCAGGTCCGAGTAGTTCTGCCCCTTGAAGTGCTTGATGGTAGGTCCGAACACCATGTTGTCTTGTACCCAGGTGTTTTCTAACAATTCTTCGTTGGGAATCTCTGGATCTAGGTCTGGGTCGTAGATGCGATCTTCTGGCCCCCTCACACGTCTGAAACAGGAGGATTTCATGACAACATGCACTCATGATCAGGAATCCAGACTAACTTTTTAACTCTGGAGCACCTGAGCAAAAATCTAATACACTATCCCACTACAGTGAACCGGTAACACCTAGCTCTATTATGTACAGTGAACCAGTAACACCTGTGCACAGTGGTAGGTAGATAATCATAATGATTTGCAGGATATCACATGAATACCAATTATTACCATGTTTTTTTTATATATAGAAAAGCACAGTGGAAGTATGACATGATCAGAAAGCAAATATCACTCTCATGGTACATGTATAATGATATTAGCTTTGCAGTCCATGATATAAATATTACAATTCATCCTATTGAAAATTTCTATACCGAAAGATCCATCCTGGCGTGAGTGGATCAAGACTTAAGTTACTTACTAGTAGTACTGTAGTTAGTAGTAGTACTGTACTCATCAGGTACAGCTAAAGGCAGTTAATATGTAAAACAAACAAACCACCTGGCACTGTTCCTGTCTCTCCACTGCTCCTGTGCAAACTGCTTCCTGTGTCCGCGATGACGTCTCCTGCGCCGATGTCTCTGCTGCTCGTTTCTTGCTTCGACCTCGTCCGAGTCTTCCCGCTGCAGCTTGTGCTTCCCCAGCTGTTTCCTCACCTTGTTCTCAAGCTCCGCAGGCACCAATTTATTGACCTTGAGCTTCGCCTTCTGTTCAAGTTCGGAACCAAGTTTTTTCAGGTTCTTAGCGAAGTTGAGTTTCGGTCCGAAATTCAAGAAATCTTTTCCTCCTGCTCCTTTTTGGTGCGAGTGTGGGCTTGGAGATCTACTGTCGGATCCAGATCCTGTTGATCCACTGTAGGATTCCGAGTCAGATCCGCTGTAGTTGTCGCTGTCACCAGACTGTCCAGAGTACCTGAACGGACTCCTGTCGTAACGATGACGGTTTTGGCGCCCTGGGTTCCTAAGAGGCAACAAAATGGTTTCTGTGAATTCATTTTTGGAGGGACTTCATTTCACAGTAAGATCTAGAGAAGAAAGAGACTTCCAATTATTGTTTTAAATTAGTAAAGTTTGTAGTTGACACGAAACAACCACTACTAGTACTAGGGGTGAGTATAGAAACACAAAGCTTTCGGGCTCCCTGGAATCAAACCTTGTCTTCCTAGGAATGATCAACCAAACTAGGAAGACATTTAGGACTTTTGGGGATGAAATGTGAGCATTTCTTAGTTCATTACGAATCTGAATTTTTTTTTTTGCATATCAGAATCTGTGAACCAATTAATTGAGTTGGTGTGGCCTCAGACTCTTGATTAAGATTTTTCTAAATGTCATCCATATAACAATATCATACTTCTGAAAATATCATACATCTATATCCAGGCTTATGATAGAAGCAGATGCAAGTAGTAATGTACCAGGATATTTAAAAACATGCATATAATATATGATGCATACCATGTATCCTTAATAATTACAAGCATAACAAACAGCTTTGAGTAAGAATTTCCAGTAGCTTAAATAAGTTAATAGAGCAAGACACTATCTTAGTGCTGTTGTAAAAGGTGATTGACACACTGGCTTGCACTGTAAACTTTGCCTAGTGTCTGTTTGTCAACATTGCAGCCATTCTTACCACTTCACTGTTAGCTGGGAACAAACATTGTCTTCATTTCTAACAAGCTTTAGTGTTTATCAGAAGTGCATGTAGACTTTAAACAAGTACTGTACGTTCATGTAACAGTTTTAACATTTGGTAGAATGAAAACAGTGTGTTTCTTTACAGTAAAATTTACGTGAAGTGATGTAGTATGCCTCTGGATTGTGGGGTGCATGTGCTATTTGTTGTAGAATCATGTAGCACAATCTGTAACAATTTTACCACAGTTCTTACTTTAAATACACTATTCAGATACAATGAGTACAATCTTCAAAGGTAACTGTTGTAAAAAAACTAGAAATGTGATGAATTCATGGCTATGTATGACTGAAAACAGCCAAGGACATGATTCAGAAAGTACATATTCCCTCCCACCAACAATTACCACAGTAAAGGTAGCAACACGTCACCACACCCACAATGCAAACAAATTGTAGATTTTACAGTAGATTTGCATACATAATCGACTAGAATTACCTGTCGTCTGAATAGTAATTATATGACATGCTTGTCTGAAGCAGTGTTCCTCAAACGTTGACCAATTTGGCGGTCAAGTATGTGCAATGTATAAAATCACAGCTCTCCCGATCCTGTGTAGTCTATTAGCATACAATTTGGGAAAGTAGTTTTTCCAGTTTTTCAACTTTTACCAGCACATGTACACGTAAACAATGCATAAGTAACACATGTGACTACATGTAGTATTTAAACTGATGGTGCCTTCTAATTAGTATATAAGTCTTAACTGCCATACAGTTCTAAAATGCATCTTGTATATACATAATTGTAGATATTATAATTTGTACTGAACACACAAGTGTTAAACTTTTAGCAATTTTTTTTCTTTAATTTCCAGTTTCAATGCAAAAAAAATGCACTTTTAAGATCAAGGACTTGTTAAGATCAAATGACTTCCCTGTGTGTCTACGGTGAGTTCTGTTATTCAAGAAATAATGATTGTGCATTAAAATTTCATGTTGTAAAGTACTGAAGGTGCCTCAAGTATTTAGAAGTCTGAATTATTTATAATACACTCTCTGACCCTGAGACTGAGAGTTAAAATAAAAGCCTGCTACAGTATATTTGTTCACCCTCTTGTTTTTGTGTCCTTCACACATGTAAATAGCCTTGAGTTAATTCCTGTAATCATGTACTACATTACAATTGCCAATTGTTATTCTTTCTTGTCATTACTACAAACAGCAGGGTACCTGCCCTGCAAATTTAAATTAGAATTTGATTTGATAAGAATCTTATGAAAAGCTGGAAAGGTTTTCTGCTTCAAGAATTCCTAAATAATTAAAAATGTACATTTTAAGCTATTGGGACTAAGTGAGTGACATTTTCAGTTATCAGGAAATCTGACAATAAATTATTACACCTCAATTTTAAAAATCTGCATCATAATAAAAAATTCATATCATTGAAGAAAAATTGAAAACATTTACATTAGAGTATTTAGACTATCAGTAATAATCTATTTCTCCTGAATGCCATTAGGCTCAGCTTATAAACATTAGCGAAGCGGCAGATTGTTTACATGACAACATTGATCTGAGTGCCCTGAAGCCCTACATAAAAGAAAGCTGAACCACAAGCATGTCATGCATGTACTGAATTATCTATGCACAGAATCAGCTTGTTGACATTACTCTTTTACTACATACATCCTGTTGTTTCAATAGGCTTTGTGCTTGATTTTATATACTCATACTGTTGTAAGTATCAATATTTATCTTGGTAAATAAAATATAAACAGGTCCTGCACCAGTCCTGCACAGTATATTTCTGATTACAATATAATATTGTTTACAAATTCACAAATAAAAAGAAAAAAATAACATAGTTGACACATCCTTGCTGCTATTGATGCGTGTACTCCTTTCTTGCAACTTTAAAATGCTAGCTGTATGCAACAAAGTTTTTTTTGTTGTTGTTGTTGTTCTCCAGTATTAATCGTGAAGAAAGTATAAAATATGAATTATGCAAGATATACCAAGAGAAATGCAGGATTGACACTTTGTAGCCAGGCCAGCATATAAGTTGTATACTCCTATGTAACCCCCTGACAGAGTGCATTGTATGTGTAACCCAGTACAGAGTAACATCCATAAATTTGCCCCAGATAATCATGAAGGGTGTGGTCACTGGCATGTGTGGAGTGGGGTCAGTAGACTCTGACAGTGACCTCATCGATTTGTATATAACGTTACATGTAAATTATAACACAGTGATCGCAGTAGTGAATACAGGGGCAGTCCCTCCAATCAACTTGCTCTTTGCACATATCCTTCAACGTAATCGAGGATACACAGGCCACATGGCATCATGGCATCATCTGTATGGACAGATGCAACTTGATGTAAGCATCATCGATGGTTTCCTTCAGACACAAATGAAATCCTACCTTGAATTTCACCTCTCAGCCTGGCGAATCCCTCCCCGTGCCCTTCCACACGTTCTCCCTGCGTCCTGCCACACCCAAAACGCCCACAGACGCGCCAAATCCCGGGGTCAGGATGTACAAATCGATATGATTCACGCCAAAAGCGTCTGTAACGTCGCGAGTTGTTTGGGTTTGGTGGAAGTGAACGCGGAAGTGTGGACGCTTCCAAAATTCATGCGGTCAAAATATTTGTTATAAAAAAACTACTATCATGGCTCATTGTCATTGTTTAAAACATGAATTGGTAATATTCTATATATAAAAAAGGTTATTTTTCATAAATATGTTTTATTTAAAAATTTCTGGTTTACTTTTATTTGTGTGTAAGAAAGTACGCACCCCCTTACAAGATTGGTAAGAGCCAGAGCCCAGTGACAAGTTTGATTGGTTGCTGCAAACATATGACAAACCAAGATGGCGGCGCCCATGAAAAGTTTTTCGGCACCGTGGAAATAATTGTGCATTTTTGACTGTAAGTGAACTGTCTTTTCAGATTCTTTAGCATTCAAAATTCATTTTGTACATAGCCTGTACCAAGTAACGCAAAAACGGTTTGCATTTCCGGGCTGCACGTTTTATATTTTGACGTTCAATGCGCCCCCCTCCCCCTTATTTTCCTACTAGTAGTCTATATATTCCGGCCTGCAAAATTTGATACGTTGATATATACTTCTGACTTGAATCATTCAGCATACTACATTTTGTACTACTACTATTAGTATCAAACGCTTGGCAGTAACTGTGTTTGATATCCTTGCAAGTGAAGACAGTAATGTCACCAGTTCGGTTTAAGTCATATATGTTGCAGTTGATAGAAAAGCAGTCGAGCCTACATGTAGCTTATAGCCAGGCTTGTTTGATGAAAAATGCCTCATAACTGTACCAGTATCAGTGAATTCCAGTATATCACACTACTAGTATATGATCATAGAAAGTTTTTGAACACCTCAATTCCTGGTCAGTAACTTTATTGAAAGCGTCTACTTACTCTTTTTTCCATGCTTTACCCTCCACAGGACAGCTGATTCCATGAGAAAGGAGTAAACACAAAAAAAGTCAGCACAAATACTGAAATTCGAAAAAAAAAACATTTAAAGAGAAGCCATGCCACTGTCAGACTTCCTAGCTGGTTTGAAGGACAACCCGTACTTCGGGGCAGGGTTTGGACTGGTGGGAGTCGGCGCAGGTCTGGCTGTACTCAGGAAGGGGTCCCAGTTTGGAATGGTGGCATTCGAGACGACACTGTATGATCACTCTGGAAATTCCCAGCAAGGACAAGGTAATAAAGATCTGGAATTCTAATATGTCTGTTTTTAAGTTTATTTTTACATTGAGAATATTTGAAGTTTTGGTGTCAAAATACCCTGACTTTTTAGGTATAATAGCCTTTATGACAGTCTGTTTATGACAACCTTGCAGAGCTACCATTGGCTGCTTCAGTCGGATTACCCAGAATGCCCAGAGAACACAGCACCTGAGTGTAGATACGACATTCCAGCAGCACGACAGTGGGAAAATCAGTACCAGATTCGACTTCGTGCCCAGCCCTGGTACACACTTCTTCTGGTAGATACTACTATGCATTGTGTTGAACTACATTTTGTTGCTGAGAAGAATATGCCATTAGTGTACTACCATAACAGTATTTCTTTGCATGCAGTTTTGTATGCACATCATAAAGTATAGAAATTCATTTCGTCATGTTGATAGTGACACACATTGAATGGCCATATATGGCCAGACCAGTGGACACTAGATTGAGAATTTTCAGGTTCAATTCTTATTCCTAACAAGATGTTGTGCCCTTGGCACTTGACACAATTTTCCTCACTTCACCCAGGTGTAAGATCAGTATATTAGTATCTGACATTTATTGGGGAGGTACATGCAAAAGGCAGTGGAATTCAAAGGAGAGGTATGGCTCCACCCTTCAATACAATCCCTAAACACAGTGGATAACAACTGCGAAAAAGGTTAAGACTACATGTACCTTTTCCTTTCTACCATGTTGATAACACTTGATTCATCAAAACTATCTCCTACATGTTTTCTAACTCTGTCTTCCACAGGTATAAGAACAACTGGATCAGAATAGAGAGAACGAGAGAGAAGCAGATGGTTGACCTGCACCACGGCACACCCTGGGAGACTGTCCAGCTCACGGCACTCGGCAGGAACCGCGAAATGTTCTTCGAGATTTTAAATGAAGGTCTGAGTTAAGAAATAACTGTCAGCAGAGAAAGGACTCCTGTCTGCATGATTGTAGTGAAATACAGCCAGAGCAGTCATGAAGTTTGTTTGTATCATTTTGATTATTTTGTAAAGGCCACACTGATTTGATTATCTGGATGACATCCCCACATGCATTAATTTTTGCCTTCCCCCAAAAGTGTGACCACACCGGCTAATGTTTTTCTTTTAGTCTTTCTTACTTAATCTTCCTGGAAAAGATGAAACAAGATGTGAAAGAGTTTGATATACCAACCCTCCTGACCCCTTGGATTCTATAATCAAGACAACTTTTTTCTGATCCAGCTTTTTTTATTTGCACACTTGCATCAGTTTTGTAGTGCCCAAAGGATTCTATCCATATTATCAAATCAGAATGGCCTATTTTTGACAACTGCAACTTTTGTATCAACCAACTGCTCATGCACAGTTCTCCTCTGATTCTTGACAGCGAGAGAACTAGCCTTACAGAGAACAGAGGGTAAAACAGTGATGTACACAGCCATGGGTCCTGAGTGGAGACAGTTTGGTTACCCCAGGAAGAGACGACCTCTCAGCTCAGTCATCCTGCACGAGGGCCAGGCAGACAGGATCCTACAGGACGTTAAGGAGTTCATCAGTAACCCCAAGTGGTACACTGACAGGGGTAGGTAAAACAGCTCTTACATTTTATCACAGGGCCACAGTTTAAAAATACACACTTGACCATAAAAGTCTTGTGGCCTCACCAGTGGGATCATCAGCTGATTCCACCCTTCGACGGAAATTTCGGCCCTTAAATCAGAATTTCCTCAGGATGGTGGGCCAGCAGTGCTCTGCACCACCTCCCACTGGTGAGCACTTAAAAACAACTAAAAACTAACTGCCAGTTCTTAAAAGAACACGGTTCTATTTGCATAGAACACAGTTTTGTATCACAACACCAGACCTAGAGTGCTACTACTATTACAGTATCACCTTTTGAGACCTTAACCTTGCCACTGTCTTGTTCCATCAGAGTTTTTTTTTTGTAAGTTTCAGTGTATGATCATATCTCAATCTGTCTTCTCCAGGTATTCCATACAGAAGAGGTTACTTACTGTACGGCCCTCCAGGCTGTGGAAAAAGCAGCTTTATGTGAGTAAAATTACAAAACAATAGACTGTTGTTTTAGAATCTTTTTGCACTCACTCTGGAACCAAAACATACAAACCTAGCATAAATTAGTGCCACCCAAAGCAGTACTACAACCCTGGCCAGTAAGGTCCAGTACAGCATATGTCTGATGACAGACTCAACCTGATATCTGCCGACTCACTTTAGAACCCAAACATACAAACCTAGCATTAAATAGTACCGCCCAAAACTATACTTCCATTCCAGAATTAAAAACACCTTTAAAAACATCTTACAGCACAGCCCTTGCCGGTGAGGTCCAGTACAGCATATGTCTGATGACAGACTCAACCTAATCTCTGCCGACTCACTTTAGAACCCAAACATACAAACCTTGCATCAAATAGTACCACCCAGAACTATACTTCCATCCCAGAATTGAAAACACCTTTTTTTTTACACCTTACAGCACAGCCCTGGCCGGTGAGCTTCAGTACAGCATCTGTCTGATGAACCTGAGTGAACGTGGTTTGTCTGATGACAGACTGAACCACCTCCTGAGTGTGGCTCCTCAGCAGAGTATCATACTACTGGAGGACATAGACGCAGCCTTCGTCAGCAGAGAACTCACACCACAAGGTACATGAGTTCATTTCTACCTCAGGCCACACCAATGGCCTCAACTGACTGGGAAAAGCTCCCCTCAGATATTGAAAAGTGTTTGGTGCTTAGTTGATTATGGCACAGTCACATTCATCATAGGGTGTCATGCGATTTAATTTTGCTGCGGTACAATTTTCAAGTAGGCTGTGACTCAACAAACAACCAGCAAGGATCTATCTCAGACAGTTGTGTGCATGTGTACTGCAAAAACTGAATTTTGCACTACTTATGCACAAATATCCCAAGAATGCACACAGTTAGCAATCATACAACAATTGTATGGGATAATGAAAATTATACATCATGATGTTTCTGAAAATTGTTGTTTTTAGCACACAAAAAAAGGAAACAAACAAAGATGTAATGTTTCGTCTCAAGCTTTTCCTACTGTACTCTTTCTACCTCACAGAGAAGGCGGCGTACCAAGGCATGGGGAGACTGACCTTCAGTGGCCTACTGAACGCCTTGGACGGAGTGGCTTCAACAGAGGCCAGGATTGTGTTCATGACCACCAACTTTATTGACAGGTAGATCACAATGGACGTCAAGTACTGTACATGTCTTGTATTAGTCAAATAGACGAAGGCTTTTGACTTTATTTGTCTACGATGATTGCTTTTGAACTGGTCTAATGGTGGATCTTCAAGTGCTCAATGAGGTGAGGAGTTAAATCCCGGCTGTTGCTGCTCACCCGTCATTTATGAGTCGGCACTGTACTGAGCTGTTGACTTCCTTGGAGCTTTGGCAGCTTGGGTGCCATCCTCTAGAGTTACCACTGGCTCCTTATTGTCGATAGCTACCATGGACTGCGGAGGATGGCACCCAGGCCAAAGCTTTCAATTGGAGGATGTGATTTTTTTTTATTGCAAACGGGCGAAAATTAATGTGCGCGCAGATGTCATCCATGAAATTAAATCAGTGGGGCCTAAGTCTCCACTGAGTGTAGACTACATGTACTATCATCCCACCTGCAGGTTGGACCCAGCTCTCATCAGACCAGGTCGTGTGGATATGAAGGAGTACATCGGCCACGCCAGCGAACACCAGCTCAGGGAAATGTTCCGCAGGTTCTATCCTGACCAACCACAGGCAAGGTCACAGGAGTTTGCCAGCAAGGTCGCTGCACATGGAAAGGACATAAGTATAGCACTGGTAAGTTGTTTGTCTTTTTATAGTTTTTTACTTCCAAGATGGAAGCATTGTTTTGGGCGGTGCTAGTTTCGGTGCAAATTCAGTGTTTGTATTCCAAAGTGAGTGGGCAGAGATTGGGTTTCACTTGATTGACAGGGTTTTGAACCAGAATGCCCTAGGAAACATAAACCATTGTTTGATAGAGGAGCAAGTTCCATCAAACAATCCAATAGTGCATTCCATGATGTAATACATCAATGCATACAGTTGTGTACATCCATTATATCTACTTCCGGACTTCTTCTATACTTAACCCAAAAAATAAAAAAAATTGGTAATTATGATATTTACTTATTTACTTTTTAATTGTAAGAAAAGCTTTGATATCTGTTTATCAAATTAATGTCGGCAACAACATTGGCATCACAGATGTAATTATGCTGCTATTATTATTTTAAATATAATGCTAGTGCATAGAGTAGAACAAATGAAACTATTTTGATCACTGGAAAGAAATTATCTTAAATGTGTCTTTGTTTCCTTTTTCCTGTAGGTCCAAGGTTTCTTCATGCTCAATAAGTCAGATCCTGATGCTGTTATAGAAAATATAGACAAGATGTGGACATAGAAGTGAACAGAATTTTATTTCTATAGGTTGCTCATCATAATGTTCACAATTACCTGCAAGCAAAATGTCGAAGTTGAATTTTGCTCAGGCAAGTTGCTGAGTCTCCAAGATAAAGGAAACAAGGCTTTTTTACTGCTACAAAATTGGAACAATTTGTTTATAGATCTATTATCAGTACATGTGATCATACAGTGTATTAAGTAACGTTTCTTGTTTTAATAAAAATATAATTGCTCTGTTGAATGCCATTGTGTTTATTCATAGATATTTTGTTAACCTACTAGATATACCTATAATTGAAAGACAATGATCCCTACAAACTGTAAATCACAATTTTTTCAGCGTACTGCCAGCTGCCACCGCGCCGCGTGCCTGCGAAGCTGGTGTATTAGGCCAAAAGGCGGTTATACCGGCTATTCAGATACAGAATGATACAGATACTTTTATATTTGCGGTTTTTGCATTCACTGTACCGTGAACAAATAATTCGCAGACTTTCTTCTGCACCTGTCTTCACCACGATAATAGTAAATCCAAAAACATGTCCCTGGCACGAAGGTAGATATTTGCTCAGAAAGAGAGGCTTTTGAGGTAATTGAACAGTCGTAATGTCACAATCTGTCTGTTAAAGATTTCCAGTACTCAATCCCACAGTAAAAAGAGTCCAATTTTTTGTGTACACATGCATATGTGATCGTATCAATGTCACTTCTTACAAAAGACTGGTACATGATTCTGTGGCTTTCAATTTCGTACTATTGGTACACTGTGTGATGTAGAATTATCAAAAGTCTTTTCATGTTCTTTTTTGTGTTATCCATATGCATATCAGAACAATACACAATGAACTCAATTCAAACATATGACAAAAGTGTAACCTTGAAGAAAACTAGGTCCGTGCCAAAAGCTATATGAGTTTGTTATTACAACTTTAAAGTCCGTATTCTAAATCTTTTCGATTATAGCACAGTGCGTGACAAGAGCACCATGGGCAAAATAGTCGCATTAAACTTTGACAGTCTTCAAATCCTTCCATTTTTTTGGTCCGTCTGCCTTTGAAAATCTCTATGACAAAAGCCCTGTTCGCGAATTTGCGTATGGATCACTTGATCTACATCGGAGAGCAGGGGGGCATTGATGAGAAATGTTAATGAAATTGTTGAATTTTACTGGCAACGTGGTTTTGTCATAATGTGATACACACGTTACTTGTCCACACAGCAAAGAAGTTATTGTTGACTTTTTGAAATCTCTTGTTTAAGTTTGACAGCTTGACTGTATTCTGACCCCCCCCCCCTGAATAGTTCAGATGGTACCGCCTACAAGAACTTGAACGACAGATTTTACTCCTCAGTGTCAGTTGGGCTCACGGATAGTTTGACCGACGTTTTAGTTTTCGATTACCTGAATTTTCTTCGATTTTCTGAGCAAGGGAGATTTCCGACCCGTCTAAAATGGGCTGTACCGCCCTGGGCGGGCTAGATAGGCCGCTTCGCCCTCGGAGGCGTGCCCGTTGGCAGAACAGCGCCAGGATGAAGCCAGGCCGCCCGCCCAGCCACCTCGGAGCTGTCGTTCTGGTGTTTTTGGCCCTGGTGCAACCTGTGGCGTTCGCACAACTTGTATTCGTGAACACACCCACACCTCCACCCATCGTGCTCCCCCTACTTCCCACCACTGCACCTGGTATGTGTTACGTTAGTTGCTTTTATTGACTTTGGTTTGTATACAATACGTTCTAAGTTCATTGCAGATTCGTGATTAATTTTATCGGGTACATGTAGGTGAATGATTGAATAGAAATTGAAGTTCTTTATTCACAGCCACTTGTTTAGCAAGGCAATTATTGCTGTGCACTACCGAGGCTGGGTGTTACTGGCATTTTTCGTGTCTACGATGTTGCTGTAACTATTTAGATATGTTTTGTTGAAACCCATGGTCTTCCATGGATCTTTTCAATGTTCAATGTTTTTTGGCGTTCATTGGTTGCCTAGCGGGTCTCCATCCATTGAAAGTGGGACCTGAGCACTCTATAATGCAGTGGTAATGTGGTCTTCTGTGCCTTCCATCAACCCTTGCGTTTACGCCAAATGTACACAGACGTGACAAAACCAGTTTTGTTCAGGTTAACCACATACATTACCCATTCATTCCGCCACACATTAGAGATGCGCATTCACATACATTGTATTCTAAGATCCTTTGCTAAATGATGTTTCTGTCGATACTTTCATTATTCACACCACTTCTGCTTCGACATTTTGCGTGACAGACGTGTGAATTATTCTGATCCTGTAGTGACCAACAAAATGGGCTTATTGTGCAATTTGGTATTGGTAGATATGCGGCATTATTAATTCAGTGTGCGTGTGTGTGCGATGCATAGAAGGGTAGAGGTACGTATACCCTACTGTTATCATTTACCCATTTGGAAAGAGGATTTGTGAGTTATAATAAACTTTTTTTTGGCAATTGTAAAGCCAGACAGTCAATTTATGTAAGTTCATCCAGTTTGAGCCAGCCGATTTGTGATTTTTTACAGACTAGGTTGCCTTTGTGACTTCTGGCAGAAATAGTATGCTTTCATTTGTGCCCCAACAATTCACATATAATTATTAGTCTGTTCGAGAGCCTTACGTAATGCAACACGTCAGGGGAAGCTGCATTAGTCGCTCAGTCATCCAATCATAGACCGATCCTGACCGTTCATCACAACCAGTTCAACCAATGATAGCATGGCTATAAGCGGTTCGACCAATGAGAGAGAGTGGCTGCGTTTTTAGGTGGTGGGCGGGGCTATAGGATCAGTCTATTCCACAAGTCATTGTAGATGCAAGCGTGCTTGTTGTAATGTCTTCAGCACAGAGTTTGACAATGTTGGCATCCGCTTTTGTAGTCACCCATCATCAGATAGCTTGAAATCCTTTAAGAAGTTTGCGTGATGTCTCAACTTACAATTTATGAAAGAAAATAACCAGGAAAGTAAGTACTTTTTGTAAAGACGTTTAACATTTATACAACAGCTAGAAGAGGCATGGTCGTAGAAAGCACGTACGTTGCACGGAATTTACAATGCTGTTATTTAAGGTCTTTTCTATGAAAGAATTTAGCAATTGAATATCAAAGAGGACCCATTGCTTTTCGTCTTCGTGAACGATAGGAACCTGTTCGTGTTTCACTAAAATGTTGAATCTCTGATACGTGACTTCGGGCAATGCATATGCTCACAGGAACTTGAATCATATATCGGGGACAAGTGGCGTCGAATAGCCAAGTGGCTTAGGCGAGTTGACAGAAGATCGAGTAATTTAGGAGCTTGATGCAGGAAGTGCAGGAGCATTTTGCGTAGCTGAGCTGTTGGTTCATATGTCCAACTGTCGAGACAGAGTAGATTGACAGCGCGTTCGTGGAGGATCGGAAGATTGACTGGCAGAATGATGGGACAAAGTGGTTATCTATGGACCTTTATGCAAATTTATACAAATTAGTCAAATCATACCCTGGATAGAAAATAAAACAGCGTAACTTAACGTTAATGTAGCCTCCTTAGCCAAACTTCCGATTCGGTGGCGTTTTTTCGGGGAGCGACGCGAGTTATACCGCCGAGGTAAGGTTTTGCGGCATCAGAAGTCTGCGAAGGAGGCTAACTTTAATGGTGCTTTTACAGATTCGTACTGCCCGGATGGCTATACATCGTTTGCTGAGGCGTGCTTCAAGGTATTTATAAAAAAAAAGATCACGTACACGGACGCACAGACACACTGCAATACCGAGGGCGGCCGCCTGGCGATGCCTAAAAACCAAGCAACCACCCAGCTACTCATCAACCTAACAAGCTTTGAACTAACAGGCATTGCAAGCGAAAAGATTTACTACATCGGTATGACATTTGTCGAGGACAAAAACAGATTCATGTGGAATGACGGAAGTGATTTGGCCAGTTTCACTAACTGGATGCATGGTGAACCAAATGGTGGTGGAAACGACCAAGGTTACGTAATATTTCGTTTGGGGTGGTGGCACGATGTAGCATGTTCTGCTGCCTACCGCTTCATCTGTCAACTTGAAGTTTTTCATGGTAAGCCTCATAGAATAAGTGTTGATTTGATTCGTGTATCCAACTGCATGGCATGTATTGGTTGGTAATGCTGAACGAGTCACATCTTTTTTTCTGGCATTTGCAAAACGTGTAAGATTGCACCACAACGTACCTCACCGTTGGTAAACTCATCATCACGTTTACAATCATCACATCACCATCAATTTTCACTCATCATCATTGACTGATCATCACAGCACTTTGGTACGGCGTTGAAGAGATTCACGTATCTTTGGGTGGTATTTTATAGGACAAAGAGTCAGGTATTAAGAGACTCGGCCAACATATCATTTTATTTTTTTTCTGTTGCATCGCAAAGTTGGTTGGTTTCCTCTCTATACTTACATATACTAATTCACGTCTCAAACGTGAACTTTTAGTTACGATATGACTTATAACGTTTGGTACTTCATTTTTTTCACTAGGGATTCTTTCGTATTGTCAATTTATTACATCATCCATCACAATATCAATTCTCTTTCTTTTTTTTAGATATTTTGCCAATAACTAACATTTTTTATGTCTTAGCTACCATTAACATCTACTTATTTTTTCATCGTTGTCACCAATTTTCATTTAATTGTATGTAATGTGTTTCATTTCATGCAATTGTTTGTGTCACACCATCTGTTTGACGGACCACTTGTTTCCATCATTCCTAAATTATACCTGCTAGAGCAAGACGGCTATAATAATATGGTACTTACCTACACGAATTGTTCTTGTTCCTAGTCGACCCGGTGACGAACTTGCTTGTGGACCAGGTGAGTGAGAACTGTGTCAGGATCTCCTGGAAGGCCCCGGGCTCGCCGGTGGACGGCTACGACGTTACGGTTTCCACTGAAAACCTGGAGATAGCCAACAAGGTGAGCCATCCAAAGGTCTAGCTTCCTGTGCAGGCCTTCGGGCGAGTGGGAGTTTTGACACTGCGTTTTGTAGAATTTTTTTAACGCGTGCTTTTGCCCGCCGGCCTACAACCAGCCGCCCAGAGAAGGTGGGTACAAACCTCTTGGCGGCTGGTGGAAGGATGGCCCTCAAAAGAACGAGTTAAAAATTCTACAAAACGCAGCATCAAAACTCCCACCCGCCCGGAGGCCTGCACAGGAGGCTACCAAAGGTCAACTTTTTCATCATAAAACATGGAGATAATAGTAAGATGGCCATTATTGTACATTCATGCTCCATCAGGCTAAGTATAGAAGTCAACAGGTATATAGTAAGACTTCTGATACTAATCTAACAACAATCTACGACAGAATGGACTTCATCTTCTACCTTGATCAAACTACAAAAACTCACAAATTCGTCGCTCCAGAGGTGTGCAGTTGTGCCTTCCTGATTCGAGTTTATGACAGCTGATTTGTAGCTTAGTGATGATAGCTCTTAGACGTATACTACATATTTATGTAAACTATAATCATTTTAAAGCTAATCTAAAATATTGTTCCTATTTAGAACATTGCCAGCGGTGTGACGACCTTCGAGCAGTGTTCCCTGATCCCGGGTGAGACGTACAACGTCCAGGTGTCAAGTGTAACGGGTTCACAAGTCAGCGATGCAGCACAGCTTACACTCGATACGTGTAAGTATAGGTCCTGTTACACTATGTGCAGAGCATAAGGGTGGTGCCCATCTCCATTTCTGGAGCCCAACACAGTTGTTGCAAGCACTACAGCAGGGGGCTAGTCCGCTGGTAATTTTGTGTGTTTGACCTTCCCAAGATATGAAACATTAACTATGGTGAAATACCGGGGTAAGGTATGCCATGCAATCGTTTGAGTAATATTTCATTCTATGATGTACTTCAATCGGGTATATCTCAATCATCATAGACAAACAGTACAGTTAGAATGCTAGTACATTCACGTACATGTAAGTCCGGGTGGGTTGCTGCACACAATCTACACCATCGCTACATTAATGCAAACCGTATCTACTTCCTCAAGGCTTAAATCTTCGGTTTCTTGCATTTAATGGTGGATTCTCTGTGCTCAACAAGTTTGAGACTTTTTCAATATTTTCAATATATTTGCTTGCTATTAATAAGTTCAAGCGCCCCCCCCCTTCAGTGCCTACTCCTCCGTCCAACTGGTCTCTGGTCTCCTCGACTGATACCATTGTCGTGAGCTGGACACTGACGGGAGTCAGGAACTCAACATCGTTGGAGATTACTCCGGCTGATGCAAACAACAGCATGGTATGTGCGTTCTAATTAATGGTTACCGAGTTGCTCACCAATGCCCCCAAAAGCATCATTGTCATCGCCTTTGCCAAGAAGGTTTTCGTGGCCGCGTTTCTTTCTGTTTGTGAACAGTATATCTCAAGAAGTGAATAATAGGTTGCAGAAAGTCTGTGGCGCCCCCCGTCTCTGTTGAGGGATGGTTGTAATGCCCTGATGTAAATGGTCTCTTTAACTCCTCGTGCAAAAAAAGTCCAGTTCTGTGTCCAATATTCTTACTTGATGAACTTTCAAGAAGATATTACAAACAGCTCTTTTGGCATCACAGATCGTACTTGGCCCGGATGCAGTCAGTGCGCGGTTTGAAGGCCTGGTCAGTGGTCGCAAATACACCGTTAACGCCACCATCTGGTCCAGACGGAAACTGAACCACGCCGCAGCTACTGCAAACACATACACAGGTATCATAATGTGCTTGTTTTAAATTTGATAGATTTTGAATACAATATTTACATTTTATAATACCACGTCATCTATGAGCCCAATCAATTACCGCAATGGACAATTCAAACACAACTTTTCAAAGATATTATACCTTGCAAGTTGGCCCTCATTCGACACTCAAATAAAAAGCAATTCTTCCAAGTTCGAAGATTTAATCTTTACAAAGGAAGCTATTGTAGGATTTCTTAAATAATTCTGATTTGCATGATTTACAAGTATGTCTAATACTGTCTACCTTTACTTTTAAATCTTAAAATTTCAAATTATTGTCATGTTCCACTAGCGAAACTGAGCTGAACTTTTAAATTTTTTTTATATTCTTACTACAGTGCCCGAAAAGCCTCAAGGTCTACAGATTCTCGCCCAGGAACAAAGCCTGCACGTCACGTGGTCTGCTCCAAGCGGTATAGTCAAGAGATACTTACTAACGCTGGCTGATGCAGCCGATGGACTGGAGGAAACCAGCAACAAAACGGTTCGGACTTCCTTCACTTTCCAGTAAGTCTTCCACCCTTTTTTGATTTCCATCCCATTCCATTGATTACAGGTATTTTCAAGCCGTTGATGATGCATGAGGTTGCATAATTAGGTTGACGTTCGCAGAAGGAAAACATTGCTTTCTTCTTCCTCTCCAAACAGATAAGGTCAATGACCCGAACCAGACAGCTCTCGCCATAGTAACTGGTGCTGTAGCAGACACCCTGTACATATGCATGGTGTTGGATAACATGATGTAGCAATGGCAGCATAGAGTTGAAGGGGCTGGTCCGTATAGTTATGGATGTATTTGATTAAGAATGAACAGTGATTCGATAGGTTAGACTAATAGTATGTAAAGGCAATAGAAATGTTTGGAAATGTTTCCTTCTAGTTGGTCATAGCTTTGTACTAACAAAGTTATGTTTTAGCAGCGGTGAAATGAACTCATCTCAAATAATACACGTAGTTGAAAAACATTTCATCTTTCAACTGCGTCATTAGGAATCTGGTTCCAGGCAGGCTGTACAACATCACCGTGTTCAGTATGAGCAATTATGTGTTTAGTGAACCAGTCTCGTCAACAGGCAGAGTGGGTGAGTAGAATTGTCGATGCCATTTCATTCCATTCAGCTAGACTAGTAACTAGCGTTATCTGTTACAAATCATAAAGCACCCAACATTATCACAATGCCTAGCTAGAAATCAGAGATTTTAAACTTGACATCTAAAGCATGGAATGGGACTGTTTTCATAGCGGTTGGTTTTAGCCAATGGGATACAGAGTTGCGGGGACGTTTTAGTTTTTTCGGATGAACATGATGATGATGCAAGTATTGCTTTAATGAATTACATTTCATTTTCGACAATATGACAAACTTAAACCATTTTTTATGCTGGATTAGGGATTGTCCTCTTACACAACTGGTAATGCTTCTCACCTGCTTACGGTTTGATGTACAATGTATATCAAACATGTTCCCCAGAGCTTCTGACAGGAGTCAAAATGTTTTATGTTTCAAACATTCCTGGCGACCACATTCTTGAACCCAGCAGATACCGGGTGAAACCCTGTCAATCAAGTGAAGCTCAATCTCCACCCATTCATTTTGGAAACCAAACATACAAACCCAGCAGAAGTCAGCGCCACCCAAAACAAATACAGGGTGTTCATGTATTTGACTGAGCCACGTTTTATTCCCGCCAGTTCCTGCTGCTCCGGTATAGATACCGGGTGAAAACCCCTTTCTTTTAAAATCAAGTAAAACCACCCAGTGGCACCCACTTATTTTGGAACCCAAACATACAAACCTATCATCATGAATGAGCGCCACCCAAAACAATACTTCAGTCTCCGGAGTAATTATAGGCATTTATGTCTGCATGCATTTCACTGAGCCACGTTTTGTCCCCGCCAGTCCCTGCTGCCCCGCCATGGATACGTCGGGATGGCCCTCCCTGGCTGGAGATCCATGTTAGCTGGGGCGCCTCAGAAGGAGACGTGGACAACTATAACACCACCATTGTACCTGTTGACCCGGGCTGTGGTGAAGACATCACTATATCGGTCGGGCAGAACACTCCAAGGGTGCGTTTTTTGAAGGGATGAATAAGTGATGTAATATGTCCTTGATTTAGTCTGACTGTGAAGAAGAATTTTGAGACTAGCTCATCAATGAGTGTAAGGGAACAGACGAACTAAACCTTCAGATTACATTAAGTTAGCCTTGAGGACGAAGATGTACAAGTACATTTGCCTTGCATGCAGCATCACAGCAGAACATTGAAGCTTGCAAATCATCCTACTAGTTCTATTAAATATTGCCAATGGCGTCATGGTGAGCTCGACAGCCGGTTCAGAACCTGGCACCAAGGCTCGTGATTAAAAACGTTCTTTTGAGAAGCAAACCAAAAGCGAACATGAATAACTGACAATTGTATGTAGGCGCAATAAACATGTATTGCTTGTTTCACGAAGGAACGTTACTTGCGAGTAGTGGTGCCAGCTTCTATCACGTTTGACTACTCTCAGGAACTGATTTATTTCAGTGTTATTGGTGTCATATGTTCTTTAACGCCAATTTGCGAAGCCTTAGTATTAATTTTGTATAGTTATATGTATGTAAATCATATGGATATGTCTGTATATTTTGTCCAACGTTGTGTCCAACATCAACTACTACTGCCTGGGTAGCCACTTTATTGTATTGTTGCAATTCGGAATAAATAAATGAATAATCGCCAATGATGCAGGCGCGAGGTGCTCTCAGTATATTCTAATTTGAATCATGATGTCTAAAACCTATTGCCGTCATTTCTTCACAGGTATCTTTCACCGGGTTGATTCCAGGTTGCAGATTCAACTGTTCCGTGGTTGCAGTTGCTGGCACCTTAAAGAGCGAACCTGTTTATTGTGAACACGTGGCGCATACAGGTGAGTTAGATTAATGTTTCAGCTGGTAGCTTCTGCAATTGACACAAGAAAGTCAACAAGATGGTCAACAAGGATTATAAACACACTGTTTGAAATGTAACGAGTGAAATGTTTGATACAACAGGCATCAATTAGACAGTGTAACTTTCTTTGAGAGTATAATGAGTTTTATACTTGCCATCGCTGTAATCTTTGTTTTAAAAAAATATAAAATATAAAAATTTAATCTATGACGTAGTGTTTGTCACTTGCGAGTTTACTAATTAGTTTATTGATCTAGTTTATTATTTTATTGATCTTGTTTATTGATCTAGATATTGATCGAGTATGTTGATATTTACATATTAATGAAAATATTAACATAGAATGAAAATTAAACTGTTCTCCTACTAAAGAATTTGACTCACCGGAATGTTCGACCTAATCCCTCGGTCTTCATTAGCTATCTGACCGACGTGCTGTAGACACGTGTTTTTCCCGCACGTGTGACGTCATCACTGGGTCAAAGTTCGTCGGAAGTCGGTACCACCCCCCGTCCCGTTTGAGAGAAGGTTGGGTACAGCACTTGAGTCAGATGGCTGATAGAGACTGCGAGATTTGAGTTGGAGAACAGTTTGATTATTTTCATTATGCTCACTCACTCACACTCACTCACTGTCCGGTTTATCGTCAGTTGTTCCCCGTCTTCCGAGGGTTAGACGTGCTTGCACAATACTTCTGGGGCTTGATGGCAGCATGCCACTTGTCTCTGTCCTGTGGGTTGATTTTATCTAAGTTCAGGTGGTGGAGGTTGTCATACCATTTCCTTCTAGGGCGGCCACGGGGGTTTGGACCCTCCACATCCAGTGTGAGGATCCTCTTCGGCCATTTGTCCCTGTCCATTCTCTGGAGGTGGCCATACCATCTAAGTCATTATGCAACGTGCTAACTGGGATGAACTTTCATGCTGATGCTTAGGTCTATATTTATTTTGACTTCTACAGCTCCCTTGCCTCCTACAAGTGTAACCATCCCATACCGAGATGACGATACGATCACCGTACAATGGGAGCCACCATTTGGTCATGCTCATCACTACAGGATAACACACTTCCCTAGTCACGGTGAACCCATTGCTTGGACAAGACCTCATAATTTACATCGCTCGGTCAGTGGTTACAGAAAACTACTCTCGTCTTTACATCACAAAACCCATAAATTTCAGAAAAAAAAAGGGATTTTTTTACGTCTTACACTCTGTCAGAAAAGAGAAGTTAAACCAAACAAATTACAATTTAGAGACATATTTTAGACTATGTGTTACACATGTACATGTATTGTGGTTCATTGTTTGTTGTTTGTCTCTTTTTTGATACTTGCAAGTTGCAACTTAAGGCTTACAAAATCTGGGATTGCACCAAACAAACATTGTACAGCTACGCCATACGTCAATCATACAATCGTATGTCATTGAGTAATAATGCTGAATAATGCATTCTATGGCGT
The DNA here is from genome assembly GCF_001625305.1 of Branchiostoma belcheri. Taxonomy (NCBI): domain Eukaryota; kingdom Metazoa; phylum Chordata; class Leptocardii; order Amphioxiformes; family Branchiostomatidae; genus Branchiostoma; species Branchiostoma belcheri. The sequence goes on along the minus strand of NW_017804032.1, from coordinate 1,645,261 downwards.
AATGCAATCGGGTATTTTCCCATAGCCATTCCACTGCATTGACATAAACACATCAGGGCGTCTTCAATCTCCGATGTCGTTTTTTCAGAAATTATTATTTTTATTTTTATTTCTTTTAGGTCCAATTCACAAACTTAAAGCAGGGGACAACCTACATGATTACCATACGAACTGTGCAATGGCTTTCGAGCAGTGAAGTAAAGGTCATAACATCCACAAGTGAGAAACCTATTGTACTTCGAACCCTACTCTGCTAAAAGTCGAAAATGTTTCGTAAAATGTTTCGCGAGCCAAGTTAAAATTGCCATGCCCAAGGTTTACTTTAAGTTTAAAGGTACATTATTATAATAGCACGTATGACTCGCGTTTTGTAAAAAAAAAGGTTTAAGCGATATGCCATGAATCAATATAATGCTGTCTTAAAGCTTGTGTATCAATTACCTAAATGAGATTTTTGCCGAGCATACATATTTTAGATTTTGATATTGAATTGACTGGTTCATATCCAGTCTCAGCTCCACCTTGCTGTCAGCTGTATAGCAGCTGTATTAGTATTATTTTTGTTTTTGTTTGTTTGTTTCGCATAACCGGTAAACCGCCTTCAGGCGTAACACACCAGTTTTGTACATGTGCGCACATGTACAAGCTGCGTAAGACCGGACTGTAAGTTTTGAACCACTCACACCGGGAAGATCCCCTACTCTTTTCGATAAGTGCGGTGGGTTCTTTAACGTGCATGGGGTGTGGCTCTCCCAAACACGGGACCTCCATTTAACGTCCTATCCGAGGGACGTCCCTAACCGAAGCTAGGTACTCATTTTCACCTGAGTGAAGTGAGGAAAGTCGTGTAAAGTGCCTTTCCCAAGGGCACAAGATTGGTGACATGGGCAGGGTTCGAACCCACAACCTCTGGGGTGTGAGCCGAACGCGCTACCGACTGCGCCACACGACCCCATTATATCGTTATTATAGTGTTCTTCACTCCATTTTTGGTCTGTCATAGGAAATGTCTATTCGTTGCCAATGGACAGCATATCCTCAACGACAGTTCGAGGGTCGGTGCCGTTACAAATATACGGAAACGCTACTGTCGTAAAGGTGAGAACATCGTCATTTTAAAAATTTTTAGCCCCCCACTCGATTGAGATATCATTTTGTAAACAAACACCCAGACTCCCAGAGAAGCATGCAGTGAAGCTATTGTATCCAGAACCTTGCCTTACTAATCATGTGCTTGAATGGGTCAGGGTTCGGATCAGGCACGTTCCTGGATGCGTATGGAACTCCCAAAACCGTGCCCGAGCATGGCTCTGGATATAGCGTGGTTCTGGACACAAGCAGTGCCCAACTTACTCTTGCTAAGCCACGCACTTCTATAGATAATTCGGATCAGATTCGGTTCTGGGTAGTCTCTATTGTATCCAAGAACGTAGATTTTCAGCGGGCACGTGATACACGTGGAGTACCCAGAACCGTGCCCGAGCTTGGTTCTGGATAAAGCACGGTTTCAGGAGACAACATACTCCAAGAATTGTTAAAGACAAAATGCTGATGTTTATAACTCAGGGTGTCCGGAGGAATGCCATAAGCCTGCATGCAGGACGTGCCGTTCTAAATGCCACTTTAGACAACAGCACTGAAGAGACGTGCATCCACGACACCCAGTTTTGTGACGCTGGTCTAACCGCAGCCTTCTGGATCAACCCAGGAGACGTGTCCCGATTTACACAGGCCAACACTCTGACACTCGTCAGCAACAACGGAGGTACAGAGAGCCTCTGCTTCACTATTAATTGTATCAGTTACTTCTGAGGAAGGTATTTGCAAGCAGTGCTTGCAATTAGATGTACGAAGGTTATGTGTGACAGTGTGGCAAGACGCCCAGTGTAATATAATCAGCTTCTGCTGTCACACATTCACGAACTAGCACTATAGTCTATGATTATTTCGACTCCTCGCTTCGCTGTGATGGTGAAAAGGTAATAAAAGTATTTTTTGATCAGTGGCTTGTCTAATCTCATTAAAAGATGACAAATTATTTACATTTTTTTTCAAACAAGGATTCATGTTGAAGAGCCCAAAACGGGGAAAAGGGTTATTCAAAGCGTCGATAGCCAACGGTAGCAACTCTCATGTGCACAGGCTGTACCTCCCCAGTCACTGGTGGACTCATCTTACTTTTGTGTACTCTCAGGGGAACACAGAAGCTTGGTAAGTTGATAATAATACACTCCGTCTTGCCTTGGAAACTACGTTATGCAAGTACCACGTTATAGCTCACGACGAATTCGTAGGTTTCATTGCTTATTCTGTACCCCCACTTTTTCCTCCGACTTAATTGTCATTGCGTTTTTAAATATATTTCATTCCATATTTCGTTGCTATCAGGTACGTAAATGGAGTGCCGATTACTGATGCTCCGATTGACCAGAAGAACGCGATTTCCAGCACATCATTAGCCTTGGAGACATCAAAGGCACGGAGGAGACAACAGATGTAGCAATTGACGACTTTATCTTCTATGAAAGCACGCTGAGTCACACAGACATCCTAAACAAAGTCTGTGAGTATGAACGCTTAATTCTGTTTTGGTTGTTCTGGTCCACGTAACTGTATCACATTAAAATTTATAATTACATTATGAACTACCACAGCTCAAATTTGGATCTTTCAGCATACTTTAAAGCATGACTACATCAATAGGTTCCATTTTCAACTCGAGTTATGAAACAGGTCCTTTACCCATTCTTTAAGGTGTGATAAAGGATCGAATTTCGTCTATCTATGTCTACTGGTATAGTTACGTGCACAGTGCTAGTGTAGGTGTAGTTACAATTGCTGCTATTTAAATTGGGAACATCACGTTTTCCAACGTGGCTGGTATTAAGGACGATGGTTCTTGGCTTTTAGCATCATTGCTTTCTGTGTCATTCTCAGTTGGGATGTATAGTTTGCTATCTTCTGTACCAATGGTTTTCTGTTAGCATTATGGTACAGTAGTTACATGTTGTGTGTTTATTGGGCTACAGTGGAAATCAGCCAATTACAAAGGAGGAACTATCCAGAGAATAACATCAAATTGAAATTCCTTTATTTGTCGCAATGACCTTTTGTACATACTTCTCTTGCATATGCATGTAATTAGATTTGGATTTATAATAAGTCTTTAATCCTTCTTCTTGCATAAAAAATCGTCTTTAAATACTATGTAGAATTGCCGCTTTCTAAAATACTTACTAGTCAAGCGAAATATAGCACTGAATTCTCCATTATAATTCTTTCATTACTAATCCATACTGTTGTCTATTATACACATTTTGTATTCCAATCACGTGGACCACAGTCTGTCTCAGATATAGCCCCTAAATTGTCAGGATTACATAAATTGTAATGAATAATTGAGTGGTAATGACATATATGTAGGTTTTTAAAAGACTTGCACTGAATCATTTACCATTGACTACAGTTACATGTATTAGAGCAGAATATCGTCCTCTGTTAAGACAATCAATTTACTTTTTAGAATAGGACATACCTCATACCAAACCAGCATTAGACTTTTGCCATATGGGTACTCGATGATGATATTTTACTATTACATTTTTGTTCTTAATTATAATAGGTTGATGACCTGCTAATTGACACTTCTATTATAAACTCTCATTGTCAGGAAAATCCTCTTCTTAAGTTAACCTGATTACTCATTACATTTATTTAGTTCACAAAATTATTTTAGGTCTAAACGTGACTGTTGGGAGTCCTCCTTGAGTGGAAGAGTACAGAATTTCTTAGTGAACAAACAAAGCAATAGCAATTTCAACAAGTACTCGCTGGCCTATCGCCCATGGTTAACATCTCGTGTTCTGTTGGAACAATTAAGGTAATATTACTACTGGACCAAGTATTGTCAGATCAAGTTTGTCCTGTCTTGGTACTTTACATTCAAGCTGTTTTGTTTCAAAGAGCATCATCGGAGAATAGTCCCTAGTGTTAGTGAGTGCGCCGCATGTCTCCTTGGTTCACCCTGTAACAGAAATAACAAACTTGCCATCAGCAAAATGTGGAAGTCTTTGGTCTGCTTCAGTGGTCACGGCAATAATGTTTGGAACATTCGTTAATTATGAAACCTCCAGTTAACCGATATAATAGTAACTAGAGTTCCACGATCTCATACCTTCGCCAAATGATGTTAATCTTCATGACAAAGTAAAGATTATTCCTCCTGATTATGCAAATAGGATCCTCATTTGCATGAATTATATAAGTTGATCATATTCTCCAACAAAAGACAACCTTATCTTAACAAAGAAAACCATTCTACCATTTCCTCATAAATTATGCAAATGAGGTCCTTATTTGAATAAGTTATGTTTAATGATGTTCACCTTCACTTAACTTTCAAATACCCCAAGTATAAAATTCTAGGCAGTTACCATTATGGAATTATAACATTTTCTTATTAATTATGCAAATTAAGAGTTAATTTACATAATCAAAAACTTCCTGTGTTTCTCTCGTTCTCAATTACATATGTCACAAGCTTGAATAGTCCTATAATGTAATGCAGCTGATTTATAGAATTTCCTCATTAATTATGCAAATTACATCCAGATTTGCATAATTGTTGCATAATTATGTCAAGCGTCACTTAAGTTTCCTACATACCAAAAATCATGAAGATCCGTCCTCCGGTTCTTGAGTTATCCTCTTATGAATATTTTCAAAGAAATGGCCCTGCAGTTCCTGAGCAAGCCGCTAGGGGGCCCAAACCTATGTCAGTTGTTCCCCAGCATGAGAGCTACCTACCATCCAAATTTCGTGACCCTAGCATGTCTAGATCATGATATATCAAAACCGGAAGTTCAGCTGCAGTACCATAAGAAGACGCTAGGGGGTCCAAAATCTAATCATTTCGAGGTCTCATCAAGACCTACCCACCTACCAAATATGAAGTCAATCCATTGAAGCCTTCCCAAGTTACCGTGTTTACAGACAGACAGACAGACAGACAGACACACACACGAACGCCTCCGAAAACATAACCTTCTTGGCGAAGGTAATAATGCACTATTCCAATTAGTAGGAATGATCTTTGCTTGGGATACCTTGGATGAGTTGACAAATGAAGTAAGCCCGCTGACTGCAAGGTTTGTCGAACCACTTGCCATCTGTCTTCATTGCCACGCAGTCTAAAATGTAGCCGAAGTAATTAGACTTATGTGGTGAAGAATAACTCCACGAGGTGTACCCTCCAAGGTCAGTGCCGTCCGCCCACTTAAACACTCCTTCCTGGCGAGCATCGGAGAGGCCGATCCAGAATCCAAAATTCGAGCTATCAGTGGCCTTGTAGAGGGCAGTCAGGAAAGTGTTGGTCGCAGCGTCTCGGGGCATGGCGAGGGTACCGCCATATTGATGACAGAACGTGCTCGCAGCTCCGAAGGACGCATGAAGGATGAATACCTTGTAGCAGATTCCCCTCCACATTTGATAACCGACGGGACAAGCTGGGGGAAATACGATTTATGTGTTTACACACCAAGACCTCTCTTTGGTTCATACAGGTACAACGATAAAAACAAATATCCAACTAGATAGATCAAACACCCTATGGCTATGCATATGAGATACTAGTATCGTTTCAAAGCTGTGCTCAAAGTAAACATGTTGCCCCACCTTCCTTAGACTTGCACCATGTCTTTGGCCCAACTAACCCTCGAGGCCCAGTTGCTCCCATTTCACCCTTTTGTCCCGGTTGCCCGGGTGACCCCTGAAGCCCAGGACCAGTTAGCCCCACGGCACCCTTCGCTCCTGGAGGGCCAGGTGGCCCGGGAGGCCCGGCAGACACAGGGAAAACAGATCCAATGGCCCCCTTCTCTCCTGGAGGACCTGGTGGCCCAGGAGGTCCGGCAGACACAGGGGAAAAGGGTTCAATGGCTCCCTTCTCTCTTGGTGGCGCAGGAGGCCCAGTAGGCCCGGCAGACACAGGGCCAACTGGCCCCACGGCCGCCTTCTCTCCTGGAGGACCAGGTGGCCCAGGAGGTCCGGTGGGCTCGGGGCTAATTGACCCTATAGCCCCCTTCTCTCCTGGGAACACATTAGGCCTGGCAAACCCGAGTTGCCCGGATGAAACACGCGCCTCTGAAAGAAAAAAAATGATCATAGGTAGACAAGGAATTATGGAGAATAGAATTAGGACGCCCCATTGAAGCTAAACTTGTATAAGATATATATGAATGAAACATGCAGTGGGTGTACAGTAAAGAAGACATTTACCCTTTTACACAGTCATGCAGGTACATGATTACAATGCACACAATTAGTGCATATCAAGTCATTTGAATTACTATGATATGATAGACAAAGAAACTAACTTTCCAGCTTGGCTACCCGTAGCTCGGTGTTTTTGTTCCGTTTGTCCATCTCCACCAATTTCTTTGCCGTTTCAATGACTTTGACTATATCAAGAAAAGAGGGAAAATATAAGTGGCGACTTATATATAATACATTATATAAGGATTTTTCAAAAGACTGAAGTTTTCTATTTGAAACTTTGTTTACGTGTTCAAGAAATTGCTAGTAAATTTTCGCAACTTTGCAAGTATTCGGCATTGCAAGTTAATATTGTAACTAGATTCTCTAAACGTTGCAGACAAAACAATGTGCGCATTTTTTGAAAGTAATGTAAGACACTTGCCTGCAAAGAAACACAACAATATGGCGATCACCACACCGAACACAAGACCTGTGATCTGCCAAATCTTATTTCGAAGGCAGCTGCATTTCTTAACGTCCTTATTGTAGGCGTCTGTTTAGCAAAATAAGCTATTAACGTTTTACAGTACTTTCCAACAATGTAATAAATAGTAACATATTATGTGACGATTTAATGCTTGGTCATGAAAATGTAAATGTAGATATAATGTAGATAGACTACAATGTAACATTACAATGTAACCACAATGCAACAATATAAAGTAAAGTAAGAGTCACTTAAGTTGGATTTTAGAAGATAGGTCGTTGACAGACTTATTTTTTGTCATAAAGTATAGCAGTATAGATCTGCCTGTCAGACATCCTTTGCCATGGCAACATCAAAATCCATTAACTTATCAAATTATTGACAGATACATTTCAGGAAAGGTCACCAAATTGTATGTCTCTAGCGCAAGTCGTTCAATCGCCATAAGAGATGAGAGTGGGCGCGGACCTCAACCCCCCTCCCCTGGTCTGATCATCGGAATAGGGTTAAACAGTCCATTTTGGAATAAGGACGGATTTGGACTGAAATATGATGAATTTGTTCCCAAGCAAATGTCTGCCTTTCTAATTTTACTAGTCATTGGTTTGTTTCATTACATTTGTATATCGTTTTAGCGGCGACTTGAAAATAAGCAATTAAAAGGGCCTTACCATAATTTGTAAATGTAAATAAACATTAAATGTTGAAGTAACTACAAACAAACAAAAAACATACCGCATATCTCTGATATGCTAGTGTCATTAAGGTTTCAAAAGTTGGACCAAAGACTCTTGTGTGTTTTGTTGTCTTTTGAATTACATTTTACATAATGCATCATATTCTAATCATAAAATCAAGGACCACAAATTTGGTCGCTGTACGTTTGCTTAGCAATCGCCATCTAGTGGAAAAAGTCTATAGGCAAACAAAGCAAGTAAGAGACAGAATTTTGTAACCAGAGCTGAATTATTTTTACCTGATCTAGAGACGTACAAAGTGTTCGGTATGTTCGCAGCGGCGTCCGCAACTGACTGCCAATCAGTCTGAGGCTTCTGCGTGGGTGTAGCGTCTGGAGGAAAATGATTAAAAAAAAAGAAAATAAAAAAAAAATGATCCCAACTCATTTTTGTGAAATAACCAGGACTGTCCGATTCCTTTGCCATTATGTGCTGTCATTATCATCATCTTCACCACCTCATGTGACGTGAATGAACATTGAATTTTAAAGTACTTAAAACAAAGACAAAAAAAGAAACACGAATAATGGCATTGGCACACAAATTATATGCCAGTGTTATTATGGCTACAGTATGGGTTTTGTTGTCTTTTAACACAATGCATGGAAATAAGGCCTAAGGAATCAATGACTTGTTTCTCCAACGTTCCGATTTTCATATCCCCCTAGTAAAAACTTCTCTAGCCCAAATGTCGATTAGATAAAAAGGTGTCACCTTATGGAATGAACTAACTCCAGCCCTAAAGAGTCCTACCTTGTCTTTTCTCTCATTCAAACAAGCTCTGAAAAACCAGCTGATAAACGAACCTAGCCCCCTGTAGTAGTTTCATTTAGTGTTTTCTCTTTTTAACTCATACTAATCATTATCATTATTGCACTGTGTTTATAACCTACATTACCTTATTTCATTGCCATTAATTTATACCGTATATTATTTGATTATCCTTATTGTATTATTTCCATTTTCTATTGTATTATATCCCTTTATTGATTAGATTTAATTTTGTATAGCTTATATATGTAATGAGGAGGAGGGCCTTGTTTAAGCATTCCCCTCCTCCTGCACCTGTTTTTATCTTTGTTTTGTATTCTTACTGTCTGTTTTGTTTAATGTGCAAACTAATAAAATCAATCAAAGGAAACTATACTGCTATACTGCTGTAACAAAAGATTATGGGCTCTAATCCAAGCTCTGTCGCTCACCCAACATTCACGCTTTTGTAAAGGGTTACATCGTACAGGCATGGATATCGGGTGAGCCGCACAGTCGGGATTCGAACTCATGACTTCTTGGTCCAGCTGTGGATAGCTGTGTCCAGAAAAGCTATACATTACGGATTATCAATAAGAATTATGCTATACCTCCTGTGTTCCCAGTCTGGGACTGCTGCTGCCCTGTGGACATGGTGCTACTTTCTGGAGGTTTCTGGACAGCAATAATACGTCCTACACAAGCCAGATGCTTAGTAAAAATGATGTTTGTGCACACCGTGAGATTCAAAGCATTTTTCCTACGTTGAGCGAAATCAAAAGCAAAGATTAAAGTAAAGCAAGCAGATTGATTCTCAAACATAAAACCTTTTCGTAGGCGAGACTAATTATATGGATACGTAATCGTTTTAGTTACTCAATATTGGAGCTGGAGAAACTCTTGTAAATGTATTGATTTCTCTTTGTTTTTGATTAAAACAATATATGCTTAAAATCATGAGCTTTTAGTTTTCCTAGTAAACACTATACTAAAAAAACAATATAACAATAATGTAACAAGGACTTCAGATATCAGCTAGAAAGGCAAGTTAGAGATCGTCGCCGATTGAGACTAAAAGTGAAACTAAAACTTGCCGTTATAGCTCTTACCTATCAAACCCATTCAGGTTTTAAAACTTGCCGTGCGTGCTCGGAAAATTGATTGAATTTTATGAATCGCCAAATTAAGAAATAAAGATAGTTATTTACATTAACATACATTGCCTTGGAAACCATTATGTCTCAGTTATGTTGATAGTCGACCCTATTTAAGAAGATCACCCGTCCAATGTCCCCTGGGTGGTCGCTTGGGGCCGACTCGTTTTAGGTGTAATACTAGCTTGTAAGAGCATAGACGTACAATAAAGGTCTTTCATTCATTGATCACAAAGCTACGATTATTGCAGATTTTATCCGCCACCACTTTCTGCTACCCCAAGAATCAAGGGATCCATCTGACATCACCCAGCGATGTCAGCCCCGTGGTAATGCCACCTACATCAACAGTCTGATGGGACACGGCGTGCAGCTGAACCATTCCGACTGGCTGGACTGTGGTGACAAGTACGTGATTTCATGTTAAAAATCTTTCCACTAATCTTTTGATATGAAGTCGACTACATCTGGATATGTTCATGTTAGTTCTGTTTTGGTAAGATACATTAATAGAAGTTTTTAACTGCTCTCAAATTAAAAAAAAATTACTTCAATTTACGATCGAATCATTTGGTCTTCCTCAGCTTTCTGACCCAATTGGGATATATATATTATATGAACTTGGCACATTCTAAATGTGATATTATGCAAACATTGTGAGATTCGGCATGCACAAATTAGATACATGTATTTCATTTCTTTACTCATTCTCGATGCCATTTCCATGTACCTGGAAGTGTAATTACAAAATGAATTACATTCCACAAGGATGGCATATTGGAGAAAGACGAAACTCCATGGTGCTCTGCGAATTGCCTTGACTATACAATGTTTAAATCTCACCAACAGGATATGGTCGTGTGTAGGAAGCATGGTCTTCTGCATTCGAGGCTTCACGGTGTCCTTCTGGTTCATGGTCGATGCCGACGACGACTGTACACAGCGAACAGTCATGACAAACATCGGTGCGTCTTCCCTGGAAACCACGCGGGGATTTGATCTGACCTACCTGCCGTGTAACCACAGTCTACAGCTCACTGTTGTCACCAAGATGGGTTCAATCTTCACTGCATCCCTGGCAGTATTAACGAGAGAATGGCAACTCATTCAGGTTTATAAACAGTTCATTATCAAAAATTTCTTAACGTCGTGTTCCATTTTTATAAGCATATTTTGTTCCCATTGATACACAATTACAAGTTGTTTGTACAGTCATGTTCTTGTGGTTTTATCAACTGTTTATCAATTACTTCTCAATGGTTCAATACATTTTGTTTCAATAGATAACACAAGTTACACAAGGAATTGTTACTCAAGCAACTGGATAATTTTTCAAAACTGCCAGACGTTTCAAGTAGCTCCCGTCCCACTCCCTTTCTTCGGTGACTGGCCGTTTTCAAAATTTATCCAGTTGCTTGAGTAACAATTCCTTGTGTATCTCATTACCTGGATAATAGGTTGAGGTTGTTTGCACATACACCTGTTTTTATGGTCTAAAACAAATGAAGACTGAGAATTGATACATGTACATGTACATGATTCTGCTTGATAGCTCACCCCACCGATTTAAAGAACTACTTGATTATAGCCTGTTTTTGTAGGTACGAGCTATAGCAATTGTTACATCTTATAGTCTGTGGAAAAGTTCATCTGTTAAATGAAGACTAGAAACAAGGTGATCTTGTGATTGGGGTTTTTGACCTAGAATCTAGAGGTTCAAGGCTCGAATCCCTGGCCTAGTAGACCCAAGTGTTATTCCCTGGCTTTTGAAACCACTGTGTTATATATAATATCTTGATAAACTAATGTTTTTGTATGAATTGTACAGATTTCAGCAGATGAATATGGAGCTACACTGTACGCAGGGAGCAACAGTCAAGGAACCAGTTTAGATGGATCTACGTCTTCAACAACAAGTGACAACAATACGAGACTGTTCATTGGGAAATTCAATGGTAGTAAAAACATTTATTGTGATAATTACCTAAAGATGAAGTATGATGTTTGTAGCTGTTTAGCCAGTGCATGGACGCTATATATATATATATTGTTTGTAATTACGTTTTATAACATTGTCAATGGATAGCTTTAAACAATGTCTAGAGCTAGAAGTTCAAGGGTTAGGTGTAACAAGTCGATCGGTGTAATATAACCAGCTGCCGCCGCGCCGCGTGCCTGCGAAGCTGGTGTGTTACGCCGAAAGGCGGTTATACCGGCTATACAGATACAGACAGATACAGATAACACGTTTTGTTAATGTCATTGATAGATAGCCATTTTTGTTATGCGTAATTTAGTATCGTCAATAGTAATGGAAAATCATAAATCTATATATTTTCAGGCACAGCAGAATCATCTTCTGTCAGCCTGTCTTTGTCCAATCTAATTTTTGTAGAAAAGGCTCTGAACCAGCAAGAACTGGAAGCATTCGACAATTTAGTAGGTAAGAAATGTATGATATGATTATTAGCGTCGTCGACGGTGATATTTTTTCTCACGTTAGATTCTAGTCTTTCGAGCTGACACCTTTTGTGGATAATTTCATCAGGATGGTGAATGATTAAATACATTTTCTATATTCACAACCACTTGTTTAGCAATAGACAACGTTTCAATGACCGTCTGTCATCTTCATCAGGGAAATTATGACATGTTCACTGTGCACTGATCGAAGCCAGGTGTTTACTGGTTCACTATGCACTGAAGCTAGGTGTTCCAGGTTCACTGTGCACCGAAGCTAGGTACATGTATTACTGATAACAATCCAGTTCCAAACGTTAAGTAATTGTGACATATACATGGATATTTTTACAACAATACAGCAACAACAATGCTGACATCGTCTGTTTTTAAACGTGAACCAGGTTCTAAAGTTTATCTACCAATGGACAGCATCGGGACAAATGACACATCGGTCGTCCATGGCTCTCTGGACACTGTCACCACCATGGCGGAATGTAGTGCGACTCTAGTAAACGGCGTTGTAGGATCAGCTCTATGGATACACGGTCAGACTTTGAACAGTGTCTTGTTTCAGTGCATTGCCATCAACATCATATTTTTAGATTGACTATAAAAGGACAGACAAAGCGGGTTCAGAGCACATTGAACTGAGCATATATAACTGACATTATATGACAAATAACTAGCATATTCCTGATGCATAAACGGTAATGTTTATAAATTTTAGCCTCTGTAGATTTTGCTGATAATTTATAGGTATAGTATGTTAAGACGTGATGCGTATAGTTGTAATAAATAGTCATAAATAAACAAAGGCCCAACAAAGAAAAGGTTATAAAATGAGGCGTAAGTAATAGTAGGTACGGGTTATCAAATGCCTTATCCAACAACTCTATGAAAACAAAGGAAAATTTATCTGTGACGGTAGATGGCATTATGGAGGAATACAACGTTATGACCGTACACAAGAATACATTGCTTCCCAAGTCTTTGGCCAGTTCTTGTTGTGCACCATTGACCCTTTGCTGACGTCAATCTTCCATGTGACTAAAGCTTTGAATCTAGCCTATTAGGAACCATTTGTTTTCTATTTAAATGAGCAAGCGTATGTCTTAAGTGATAACGTATAAATGTTTGTGGATTTGTTGAACTATTTTCCCTCACAGCTTTTGGCCAGTATGGTTGCACCTTCGAGGATGGCCTGTGTTTTTGGACCCAGGATACCTCGGACATCTTCGACTGGACACGATCTCGAGGTCCAACATCGACTACTAAAACTGGTCCCTCTTCGGACCACACTCTCGGAACAGGTATGGGTAATGTTACTGATGAGTGTATAGACCATGCATTGTGTGCACCGTCACGTTATTGACCAAGAACTGCTGCAAACACCGTAGCAGATGGCCCTTTTGGCCTAAAATGTAAGCCATTGTTGTCATAAACATCTTTAATTGTAGAGTTTAATTGTAGAGATCTCATCAACCAAGTTATGATACGTTTTCTTCTCTACAATGATAGATTCTAACAGCACAGATGACCTTTCATTCGAATATCATTAACATCTTGTTTCTCTCCCTTTCCTAGACCAAGGCTGGTACTTGTACATTGAGGCGTCTATCCAGCAGCGTGACGACCTAGCCCGTGTGTTGAGTCCTGAAATCCCTGCTGGTACATGGTGCCTGCAGTTCTGGTATCACATGTACAGCGGAGACCCGGTAATGGGCACCTTTAACGTGTACTTGAAGGAGGGGGAAAATCTGGGAACAGCCGTGTGGACAGTAACTGGCAACCAGGGGGATCAGTGGAACCAGGCACAAATTTCCATTGCCATATCAGACACATTTAAGGTATAATTTCCTTGGAAAACTTTACTTTTGAAGTTACCACATACAATGAAGTTAGCTACAGTAAAATGCATGAAACATTTGCAGTTTTGGTTTCGAATGCTGGTATCAATACTGGCTTTCAAAATTGCATTGTTAAATGGTTTATTTGCAAATTGACATAAAACTAAAACAACATTGCATCCTAATGATATAAAGAATTGTACAAAAGGCTGAATTACGTAGTTTTAGGGAACACACTAAATATCATTAATATTTACAAAAATAATCAAACTAAATAACAAGAATATTTACAATTGCATTAGGATACATTCTGCATCCTACTAAATCATTTGCCACATGAAGTTTTTGTTCTGGTTAATGTTCTGAAGTTAGTTGCATATTCATGCACCACTCGGGCTAAAAGCATTAAAGAGAGTAAAAGGGAAACTGTGCTACATTTTATCTACATTTATTTACATGTTTCTTCTATCTTCTTGAAACATTTGTAGACGAGTTGACAGTTTTTACATTACGTCGTTGTTAACTGATGATGTTATATATAACCAATTAACTACGTAACTACGTATATATATCATGCACTGTTAGGTGTACATATTTTTATTTCCTGTTATTGGATGTGTGAGGCAATTCTGCTTATATTAAATTGTATTGTCTATTGATGTTGCTACTCTGTGTGTACAGATCGTGTTCGAGGGGATCCGTGGTACTGGTTACAAGGGAGACATCGCTCTGGACGACATCACTGTGAGCGCTGGGGATTGTCCAGGTAATTATCATATTTTACTCCATTCCAGAATTATGAATGAAATATATCGTTTTCATGTTTCACGCCATAACATAGATATGGATGATGAAATAGCTTTTGTTGAAAGGCTTCAACTTCTTCAATTCTGGGATAAAATGATCTAGAATATCGGTATGCAGCATTTGTTTATTTTCAATTATCACTTTCAGAAAAACGAGGTATATTCTGGGCTCTGGAGCCCTGGTATTAAACCCAAACGATTTGGAATTCATTATTTGGATACCTTGGACGTATGCCCACCCCATTAAAACCTTTGGTATGCATCTCTTTGAAATAGTATAATTGTTGCCGTTTGAGCCGTAACGTACTGTGAGCAGTGTGTGTAACCATATTTGGTATTGACAGCAAGAGACAATAGGTAATCAGTATTTCTATATTCATGGCTTATCTCAAAGATCAGCTGTAGGTTTCTTAGTAAGTCTTAGAAACCTGTTTAATTACATGGCATATTCTTTATTGCAGGAGATACCGTGAAGCGGGTTCTAGATTGAGCTTGAGAACACAAAATGTTTGAGTTTTTCTGTCTTGTGTAAACGGTTGCCTTTCTGATGCTTTATTATCAATTCTTTGTTTTTCAGAGTGCTATTTTCCATTTACTTACGACTGGCAGACGTACATGTCCTGTACCGACGCCGATAATGACAGCAATCCGTGGTGTTCCACAGCCGCTGACTACGCGTGGGACGACTGGAGAGATTGTGACGCAAGTACGTCCTCGATGAAATTCTGAGAATGTGGTTTTCCTTTCCTGTGTGAGACGTAAAAAGAAAAACTTATTTGAAATGCTTTTCTCTTCATGTATCTTATTTTCTTCCACACTTTATTCACCTGTTTGACGTGATACACAATTGAACTTTTTGTGTGTCCAGTTCGTCTATTTGCAATTCCAATATTTTCAGTTAAATCCATTTTTAACTCTATCTGTCTATTGACTTTCTTACAAAACATAAACCAAAAGAAAAC
This sequence comes from Branchiostoma belcheri, assembly GCF_001625305.1. Classification (NCBI taxonomy): domain Eukaryota; kingdom Metazoa; phylum Chordata; class Leptocardii; order Amphioxiformes; family Branchiostomatidae; genus Branchiostoma; species Branchiostoma belcheri. The sequence goes on along the minus strand of NW_017804032.1, from coordinate 1,629,803 downwards.
GTTGGCATATTTACACAAACATTCTCAGTTTATTCACAACACGGGTCATTTGAGTCGACTTCTCCTCAACTTTGTTTTGGTTATGGCTCTCTTTTATGGCTCTGTTGATCAACGTGGTCTGTTAATGCCATGTTTGTTATAATAAGTAATACTTTTGTTTCTTAGTGTTTTTGAAGTGACAAATTGTACCCAATTCAGGGGAAGCATTTGTGCTCCCCCCTGCTGATGTACATTTGGAATTATGCAATAACAGAATTTCTGCTTGTTTGTCATTAAGTTATGTGGCCTTAGCATATGTTTTACGTGTGTTCTACTTTTATTCTCTCGTTTTTATTCAGATGATCTCATACAACATGCCCCTGGAGCAGGTATGTCGTGTTACCTTCTTCTCATTTTAGAAATTGCTATATATATTTCCGATAGACGTGAAATATGAAGAGCCCAGCCGGTCCCCGGTTTGGAAATGTGACCATAGCAAAAGACTGACCTACAAGGGGTGCGATGAATCGAACATCACACAAATTACACGTAAAATAGAAACAACGATAAAAACTGAAGGGATAAGGTACAACTTCCAATGGTACAACTGTTTTTTTTTCATTTTCGTTGTTTTTCCTGTGGACCTTTTTTTTTCTTTTTCCAGAGTGCATTTTCCCCTTCACGTATCGAGGGGGAACGTACCATAAATGTATCTCAGTCGATGCGGAACTACCCTGGTGTGGCCTTCGATCAGCCCTCAGTGATAACCCAGAGCTCGGCATCGAAAGGAGATACTGTAACAACGGTAGGCTCTTGTTGAAAGATATTTTTCCGTTTGTGCCGTTTTATTTTCGTCAGAAGTAAGATATTTCTCACGTTTATCAACACCTTATCCTACACATTTATGATGAGAGAAACTTTGTTTTTAGACGGAAAGCTGAAATAGCCCGCTTGGATAAGGTTGTCATTGCACAACCCCTGCTATTTGGACGAAGAAGGAACCAACTGATATAATTCATACAAACGAAGATTTTTCATATTAATCAATTAGAAAAGTGATAAAACGTCAGTGATAATGGATATCATCGTTTGGCAAAGATGTGAGGTCTTGGAACTCATGTTTTTTTTTCATAGCTTTGTTCAGTTTTGGTTGATTATGTCAACCTATGCCTCTGTTATCATGACTTTTGTTTTTCTGATGTTTTATAAGCCCGCACGGGTTGGATGCATAAAGCACAGGACACGTTAATAAAGCTTTATACATTAATTCATCACCATTCTTGAATGCCAAAGTCTTTCTTTTTCTGGCTCTTACCAGAAACCGACTGTTTCGCACGAACCGACCTGACAGACGTCAACGCTGACTTCAGTCAAGCCTTCTCCTTGGTGTTCTGGATAAGATTCCCGTCACCACTGTTAGGGGTGTATTTAGACTCTGGTGCAGCTTCCAATAGGTCCTGTGGAATCACGTTACAGGTAAGACGTGATAGATCACTGGTGTCTCACTTGTAAGAAAATGTTAACAATTAAATTTTTCAGCTACAGCTACAAGGCGTATATCATCATTTAATACTTGTCAGAATTGTGCATAATTTGCACATAGCATTTGTTTGATGTAATTCGTAATAAGCAAAGGTAGATCACGGCCACATGCTGACCTACATACTTCGTATGTACTTACAACAACTTAAAATATTCTTGTATTAGCACATAGAAGAATTGAGCAGAAATATGTTTCAATATGTCTATATGCACAATTACAAGAAGATAAAAACAGAGAGTCGACACACAATTCTTAAATCTTTGCACGTTACCAGGGAAAAGTCGCATGCACCTTAATTTTTGTCATGAAATTATCACCCACCTTTATTTTTTTTTAATTGACAACAAATTTTCAACAACTTTATTATGCTGAGGTTTATTTTTTTCATTACTTGAGGCCGCCAGCCAGACAACGGTGGAGTTTTTGGTGAGGTCAGGCGGCAATGTCTGGAAGTCATCGTCGGAAGTACATCCAGACCAGTGGACGCATCTCGCCTTCTGTTGGAGCCAAGACGGGACGCTAGAGACTTTCATCAACGGCATGAAGCGCAATTGTATGTATTCACAGCATCTGCACTCTAAACGAATTCGAATAAAGCGCTCTCAAAATACATTATATTAGACATCCCAACTGTAAAATTTATATGATACTGAATATTAGACGTTTTAAATCTCCAAACTTGAAACGTGAAGCTTAATATCGAAAGAGAGCTACTACCGTTCCGTTGGGTATTGTTAGGAAGTGCATATAACCCAGGATTAGTCACTAACATCGTGATCAATGATAACATTTTCTTCAGAACCGTTAAACATATATCAGCCTCTATCATTCAGGCTTCTGAAAAGAGTAGAAATACTGTTTTATTCCTCGTAGAAAAATTGTTTCATCTCGCTAAAAAATCCTCGCGAACATAAATGAACTTACAGTAAGCAAAATAGACAGATGACACGCGTGCCATGGGGAGCTAGTCTCATAAAGGGACAGTTTGCCGCTTTGTCTGGTAGAGGCTAAATAATCATTAGGCAAATTGTTCTTAAAGTATCTTCTCTTCTTCAAGCGACATCATGGGTGGCTGAGGCTACAGGAAACAGTTCCAACTGCTTCTCGGAACTGGCCTATGGGAAAACATTGAACCGAAAACGTCCATCGATGTTCTCCATTGACGAGATTCGCTTCCACGACAGAGAGCTAACTGCGGAGGAAATCAAGATTCTTTACGGTATGCTACTTAATTAGTATTTTTCTGATCGAGTAACATTTACTTACAGTTTTCACTTTTATCTACAAAAGGATGTCGCTCTATTTTCTGTTAAAAAGAGAGGGTATTCTTGCGCTCACATAATTGCATGATTCTGTAATCTTCAGACAGATTTCTTCCGGGGCAAGGCACTATAGTTGGCCAGCACGTGAAAAAAATGGGCAATATGATGTCTCACTGTGGTTCAGGAATTTATATCATGTAATTTACACTGTCCATGTATCTTACCTTATGGCCATACTAAATGTTATGTTTACTTGAAGGTACGTTTCTTCGTGTTTTCCCTAGCTGTGGGAACACCAGTCAGACAGTACAACTTTACAATGGAATCCACATCCGACGACGGCATCCCTGACAACCAAGAAACAGCTTTCCTTCAGTCAACCAACGGCTCGAAATTAGACCATGGCCTCGTCGGAAATGCACTTGTGGTCGATGAACAGAATAGTTATTTTGCCGGTCCGTTTCCAGGCCAATGTTTAGGAAGTCCAATTTATTGTATTAACGGGTTTACTGTGAGTATTTGGGTGAAATCTGCTGGCATTTTTAACGTAAATGAAACGCTTCACCTTCTCTCAACCGGAGGCGAAGATGGGACACCAGGATTTTCTGTAACGTATGAGAGTTTATTATCATATGGCCAGTATACAATCTCTGTTCAAGCAAACTACACTGACGAGCAATCGACCACAGTCCGACTAGCTCCTGATGTCTGGTCTAACATTCAGTTTTCCTGGTCGAACCAGTTGAAACTGTACGTGAATGGTGTACCCAGTAATGCCCCAGTGTTGCAGACGTTGAAATCTGTGAACAGTGTTGGATACCACGACACTATACTGTACATCGGAAGAAAGGGAAGGAATGACAACGCTTCTGACAGTGCCAGGCTGCTACTGGACAATTTCTTCTTCACCGAGAAGGTCCTCCAACAATCAGAACTGTATGGTAGGTCCACAAGTTTAAAACTTACGATAGCTGTTTTTGAATGAGTAGAAAAGTTTGGAGTTTCTTAATTTATGTGACATTCAAGAAGTCAAGGGTGTAAGTGAACATTTCCTTCTACTATGCCCTGAGTATTTTACATATGCAAAGGACATGTATATTTCTGAATTGTGACTGACTTTGACCATTATAGTGAAAGGGAATGCCTATTTGGTGACCAGTTCTATGATTCCCTCCCTGCAGAGTCCTACTCTCGGCACAAAACATACAGACTATCGATGCAGGCTTTGGAAGATGGTCTAGTTTGTGGAGTTGCTTCGGTGAACGGCACTGCATCTCTCACCAGTGGAGTCGTTGGAAATGCAATCAAAGTTGACACTACATCAGGTATAGAAATCGTCGCAACTTATTGGGCATTCTATTGTTTACTCAGTAGAAGAAAAACTTGAACCAATGAATTGACACTGCTTTCTTTTTAAGTTTGCAAAAATTGCTTAAAAAAATAAATCTCAATTTCCCTTGTGAACAGGGTACCTCCATGAAGGCGATTTTCCACACGACTGCATGGGAAGCTCCATTTACTGCGCCGTTGGCTTCACGCTTGCAGTTTGGATGAAAGTCGATAGGGGGACACCGACAATCATCTCCAACTCCGGGGACCTCAACACAACCAGAGGGTTTGCACTCAAGTATGATTCATCGACAAAAGAGGGCATTGCCGAACTGTCAGACTCAAAGGAACTCTTTTCCATTAGATTTCCGGTAATGGGAAACCGATGGATGCATGTAGCCCTTGTATGGGAATCAGGAACCTGTGTCTTTAGTTTGTACCTAAATAGTCGCCTTGTGGTCAACGCACCGGAAAGAACTCCGCTAGGGTACCTACGGAATGATCCGTATTCTGGGCTGTATATCGGTCGAGACAACAGTCACCAAAATCCTGGCGCGAACTTTTCTTTGGACGAAGTTTTCTTTCAAGAGGACATTTTGTCACAAGAAGATATTCAGCTTCTCTATGGCAAGTTATCACTTTTTTTCTTGAACCAAGTATATACTTTCACGTGCAAAAGTGCATCATCAATACATCTTTAAAAAGATGTATTGATGATGGCTACTAGTATACCAACACAGATTAACTTAAAAAACGGATTAATGATAATGACTATATCGTGTTGTATTTCTGTTTAAATGTCTATTGATTGAATAATTACTTTTGTTTCATAATATGTCACTCCGGTTTAGATTCAATGTATTCATCTTCTTGTATATATAAATTTTTTGTTGTAATATTTGTCATTCCCCTGTGTCGTCATACCATCCATTGTAATCGTTAGACCTAATGAATGATGAGATCAGGCTTCCATAAGATATCCCTTCATTTTATGCCCACAGTTGTATTCATATTTTAATTTCCACGCTACATGTATTCAAATTTTCTCAACCAGGTGGCAAGCCCAAATACATGGGCTGCTATCAGACAGGACCGACAGACATCATTTCCCTGAGTGCCATCACCCACCCTGACATGAATGTTGACATGTGCCTGTCTCATTGTGTTAATGGAGGGCAGCAATTTGCAGGTATGTTGCTTCGTCTTTCTGTGTGACTGTTGTTTTACTGTCTGTCTTAGGCCCATGTCACACTTCTGCGTATCGTCTTACGTATGAGTTGCATACGGACAATTATTTAATACGCAACCGTACGCAAAATGCGCACTTCATATGTATCTCAGTCGTTTTATGTAAGTTTTGTGAACGTCAGCATACGCGCATCATACGCACAGACCGGCCCGGTATGCAGTGTAGTTTTGAGCATGGACTTACGTATAACAGTATAGCCGCTTTGAACTATGCTAATACACGAAGTTAAAGTCTTATTCACCACATGGTAGTGTCCGCAGAGATATGTAGTATCCATGTTATCTGTGTGTATGCGCAATTGTAATTTTTTGTATTGTAAGTATGTGTGTTTTCATTGTTTACAAATTATTAAGGGATGATATTTCTTTACATCTCCAACTCACCAAGGCTTTTAACATGTTTGAATAAAGTCCGGGTACGGGTATTCAATTTACCTGACAAGATATTACAGGGAATTGACCAGCTAGGGCAAAATGGAAACAAACACATTTTAACTGAGTTGAGGGCGGCCCATGATGAGAAGGACCAACTGCAAATGAAACAGGAAGCAGCCGGGAATACGCTCGCCATATGCTCTGCATTCGTCGGGAGTGCGTTAGGCATGCGATGGGTATACGTTGAGTGCGTCTGGAATACGCTTGGCCAGCGCTATGTATACGAACGCCATACGGATGTCATATGCAATCTATGGACTGAATTCGTTGTTCATACGCGTCACAGTAACGTACGGCACAAATGTCTGTGCGCAATTCATACGCAATGGCGATACGCAGAAGTGTGACAATGCCCTAAGATTCTAAGTGACTACAAAAGGAGACGCAATTCGATTTTACCTTCATAAGATGTATGAATTGGTATATTTTAAAGATGCTGAAAGAACTGTAAACCATCTGAAGATATCTACAAGCTTCGTTCAGTCTATGACCACCATAGACTAATACACAGTATATTTACATCTACGATTCCTAATTCGATAAATTATCTAACCCTTGTCCTGATGGCATTTTTTACACAATATTCTAAAATAATTTGCTGTCTTAATCAGGTTAAAGACCTTTGACTGTTTTTGCCCAGCGGTGGCGTAGTTACTTCCGTATTCGCTGCGCTTCGCTGCGTTGTAATGCGTTGCACGAGAAATACCCGCCAATCATACATATACAGGGCGTTACATAGATGGTACTGTATGTGCAACCCATATAAGAAACATAAAAATTTATATTCCTTACGCAACTAAAAGAAAACATATACCATACTCTATCCAGTCTTACATTATACAGATGTATTTAGAAGCGACAAGAACTATGAACGTGTACATAAGTAATGACGGTCTTATATTTTGTTAATCAATACACAATCTTTACATGCCTACAGCTGTGGGGACAGGCACCGACTGTTACTGTGGCTCTACAGAGTACTTCTCCACACCAGGAAGTTCCACCGTAAACTTCAGCTGTAATGTCTCATGTCCGGGAAACAATGATGAGATATGTGGAGGCGAAACGGCTCTGTCGGTGTATCGCGTCAATCAAGGTGGGAAATTTTAAATCCAAGATAGCAAACAAATACATTCTACTTAAAGCGTAACTGTGAACCATACGATTTTTCAATTGTTATGTTTCATTTTGGGTTAGTGATAGGCATCGTTAAATAGCAAACATAATTGCAATGGACTTGTACAAGATTCAACGTATTCTACTTCAGCTACATATCAAAAGAAATATAGTATGGGAATAAATTAGCTTACAAATGACATATGTAGTATGGAATGAGAATGTGATTTTAGAATCATTGGTGGAATATCCAGCCGTTTGGCATTTTTATTATAATTATTATTATGATGACAAATATTTTGTACAGAGCATGGATTATGTACTATGAACGGATTGTGTACTATCAACGGATTTCAACATGTACTTGAATTTGCTATTTGAATCCATTTCCAATAGACATCCTGAGATCGAAGATGATAGACTTGTATATAGTGAATTACGCATATGATTTTTTAAAGTCTATGGCATGCAGTAGGTTTCAGAAACCTCTTTACAATATGGTTCATTCATGCTCATTAATGCATTTGATTTTAATAAAATTGATTTCAATAAAATTGAAATTTCATAAAATTGAATGTAACATTTTCCAGGAAGAATATCCCGGAAGTATGCCATCCACATGACGTCATTCCAGGAAACGTCTTCTACCATTGACGGTAACCCATCGTGTGAAATCGTCGGTGATGTCAGCCTGGAGACCGGCGGCTACCTCAATTATGTCCACCTGACGCCGGGGTCTTTTCTGAACTGCGGGACATTCTCAATGGAATGTCTGGCAGATCTCACCTGTTTCCAAGGGATGACGATTGGATTAAGGTATTCATCATTTAACCAGTAATTAGTTAAAATAAGACCTCCTCATTTGTAGACCATGTTACAAGATTCAACAGAAAAGCCAGCGGCACACTTTTTGCACCAATTGTATAAACTAATTTAAATGATAACTTTAAGTCAATCCATCGATCTGAAGTGATATGAATCAAAGTTGAAAAGAAGTTCTGACTGTCTATCAAGCGAATGTCTTGAAATTTACAGACTCCATGAGAATCACCTAAGCTAATGTCACATATATAAACTTTGTTTTGAAATGTTAGCTTTGTTTCTTTGCTAACAGTTTTGTTTATTTGGTGACATACAGAATACTCCTGGTACACGTAAACATGCAGGCAACATATTGCTGGTGTCGTGCCAATACATTATAAATAACAAATGTACATTTCACAATTCAAAAACAAAGTCTGTACAATCACCATGTTACATTGTAGGTTCATGTATGAAGGAGCGACAGACCTTAGAATCCTGGCCGTGGTACATTCTGACGGACAAGCCGTTCTACAGCTGACCTGTAACCCAGGGGCAGCAACATGTACCTGGGACATTGGCGAGTACTCTCTCAACTTTACGGCTCCTCCAGAAGCTTGGACATTCGCCCAGGTATGTAAACTACACAAAAATTCAATTTGGTACTTGTTGTGGACTGAAATTCACTGCTCACCCAGAAACATGGGTATTTGTGATCATTTAGAATATTTTCCTACAATAACAAAACTATTATCATATTTTAACCACATTGTCCTTGTGTTTTGTCAGTTGAGAGTTACCGAGTCGTACGAGTTACAGGCGTATATCAATCAGGAAAACGTGCAGTCGATGAGCACCTCAATGGCCCTAAAGCTACATCTAAACACCACCGACTTGAAGGCTACTACATTGTACCTTGGGCCAAGGGCAAGTGACCTCAACAATACGACTGGATCTGTGAGTTTCAGTGGATGGTGGTTTGAGGAGCCCGACCTGACAGACAGCCCTGTGGCAGCTGCGGACCCTCTCTGGGGTATGTACATGACAACGTCCATAGATATACTGACTTTATGCTGGACGAGAGGAACAGAGCGATAATTTTGTTTTGGTCCGTATAGTCAGGATGTTCCAAGCTGAGAACCACGAGGCGCCACGTGTAGGCCAAGTGGACACTCGTGACAGTTTTCCGTGCACATCTTTCCAGTCCACAGCTGGGAAGCCCACTTGACAAACGTAATGCATGTTGCATGTATCTGGCATCTATCTAATAGTGTTAAGCTATATTAATTTGATTAATGAGTTACATCCTCTAGGAACCTCAAAATTCTATAAATCTTATTTCATTTGTTTATACTCTTATCCTTGAGATTGTGATTCCGAATTCACAACATTCTTTAAGGCTATTTCAACCATAGATATTATCAGCTGTATATCAAAGACAATTAAAAGGGTTTTGTGTCCTTTTTTAGGTGCAGCGATGTTTCTCCCGATGGAAGATCACAGCCTTGCATTGGTGGACGGGCTGGTTGGTAACGCGATAGACTGCAGCACAGAACCTCTGACAATATGGAAACATCTGTTACCTCGGTATGCCTGTCATGTATGATTTATTGAATCTAGGACTGTTCAAGATTTCTCTTGACGTATATCGGGAGCCATTCTTCAAGATTTCTTTTGAAATATGCCCACCCATTGCAGTAAGCCAAATGTTAGAAGTACGTACTTGATTGTGATTACTGCTAATTAAGGTAACAATGTGCCAGGACCTGGGTTAGGCACATAGGTAGGGGGATAGGCACATAATTTATATATAAAAACGGGACATAACGACAGCGAGGTTCCGAAATGGAAATATCGTTTCAGTTTATGCTTATTTATCTGTTTTTGAATGGGGTCCAGACTGTGGGTGGTGTATCAGTGCTGTAATCCATTCTATCATGTAATTCATTCAGGAGTACTCCAGAACTTACCTTTTCTATCCACACTCCACAACATTGATTATAAATGTCACTATCTTTATCTAGATGCGTCAGAGACATCACTTACTGTTCGGACGGCTTCACCGTGTCGTTTTGGATGTTCTTCACGTCCCTCCCTGAGACAGACAGGGCATACGTCATAGACTTCCATGGTGACCACCAGAACGCGTGGGGTGTGGGTGTATATTACGACCCGTTTGATGAAAACGTTGTATTTGTTTCGTCAACAAAGAAAGTCATCAGCAAGGTATGAAAACGAATTGTCATTTTGTAGTGAAATGTATTCCATGTACTTTTATATCATAGAGTTTTCCGTACTTAAAATGTTTTTAGATGTACCATGAATAAAGCACCGTCCCATTCCCTTTATTGTAAATTCCAAATCAAGCTCAATGTTATCATAATCCAGCTTTTCGTTATATACTAGATACTCCAGATTTGCCTTCCACTATCTAGATTTATTAAAATATCAATTAGTTTTAAAAGTCTCTTTATTTATGGTAACAAAACAAAATGTCTAAGAGTCGTCCATGGAGGTTGAATTTCCAGAATATATACAACAAAACTGTTACTTAAGAACCCTATCCAGTTGCTTGATTAACATTTTTCCTTCCAAGCCTCTTACACCATTTTCAACCCTCATATTGTGAATAATTAGCTGTTGAGACAATTGTATTCTTTCAGGTGACCGTCCCTCCGTTTAAGCGTCGGTGGATGCACGTCGCGTTCACGTGGCACCCCCTGGAACCTACACTGACTGTGTACCTGGATGGAGAACTCTACGCAGTGGATTCTCCGCCTTCCTCACGAAACATAACAAAAGGAACTGGTGATGCAGTGCAGAAGGTAGGAATTTGTCGATGATAGCACGAGTTTTGATGTCTAGCTTGGGGTGGCGGGACTTCGGTGCACTGTTATGTCATATGTTTATATATTAATTATATTTTGTTGTGTGGCGCTGTGAAATAAGTTTTGAAAACTCACAGTGCAGCGGTTATTTTGTTATGTGGTGACGAATAAAAAAATGGAGTTTTGAGACCTTTTATTAAAAATCATTCAATAATGACGTGGCATGTTACTAGCCTCACTACATCACGCTTCTAGCACCGCACCTCTTAAACCCCTTCCATTGATTGGGCCCCTAGAAGCTTGATGATCAACACCTCTATTTCGGGAGAGTTAATTAATTCTGTTGATTTATGCAAATATGCTATACATGTCAGACTAATGTCATAGTGTTTGAGGCTGTGATAATTCGTTTCCATATTTTTTGCATAATGACTTTTCATTGGTAGTTCAGGAAATAGGAATGGTTCTTGACAATTCTTAATTTGGTTACCCTTACCGTTTTCCTGTTCGTAGATGGCCATCGGGGCGCGTTATGCAGGAGATGTACCATCATACCCGGCCGCCGTAATTCTTGATGAGTTTCGTTGGATTGAACGGATTCTCTCTGTGGATGAAATTTCACAACTTTACGGTAAGATGGTTTTGTGCTATGTGCCTTGGTGACTGGTTGAATAACAACAATTTATTGAGGGGGGAAGTTACTAAATTTTACACCCGGAAGCCACTTAAAAAAACTTGTAAATTGAGCTATTCTATTAGTCAGTATATACCAAACTACTAATTCATAACGTTACATGTACCTAGACATGCCTATAACATAGGAGGGCTATCCGATGCCAATAGGATTTTCTATTTCACAGGATCTACTTTTGCATCAATGACGCCGAGGTACTGCGCTTTCTGTGGGTCCATAGGTCCCAAGGCTGAAGTAAACTATGTATCTGATGTGGAGCCCAAGGATGTCAAGACACCTGCACTGAACAATACCTACTCCGTTCAAAATGGTTCTCTCCACGTACATCATCGAGGAACACACATAGACCTTGCTAATGCATTCTATTCCTGCAATGTCACTTCCTCTCCCTGCGCTAGCCTTACTGTTGGTTTTTGGATCACAGTGTACAGAGGTGTCAGTGGATACACACCTGTCGTTACTACAAACGGGTTACAATCGGGAAGTGTGGCCGTGTTTGTGTCAAGTAGTAGAGACTGGGACGTGCCATTCTTGTCGGCAGCATTTTTCCACGAGAACAACGCCACCACGGTTGAGGTAGAGTTGGAATTCAACACACCTACATTCGTGGTCGTTCAGTCTAGGGAAGGTGACTTGTGGCTGTATGTAAATGAAGTGTTGGTTGGGGTGGGGGATACTGTGGATGACGGCAGTTTCCTTGAAAGAGTCTCACAAACGTGGCTATCTGAGACACCGACTGACGGAGTCCTCTACTCTATTCGAAGCCTTTGGTTAGAGGAGGCTGTGGTGACAGCAAGTACGGTACTCGGTAAGTCGATTATAACATCAACTTGAAATGATACATGACGATTAGCTGCTATCATATATGTATATGACGCATATACAAAAAAGGAACACACACACACACATGTAACCACAAACTAAAACATTAAACCAGAAGACACACAATGGCCCATGTTCACAAGAAAAAAGAATGAGAGTAAAGGGAAACCCTGTCGTTCCCAAATCAACAAAGAGAATAATCTGAAGGACAACATGTCGTTTACCTCACTTCCCAATAAGTTTCTGAATCGTGTAGGTTTGCAATAATATATCATATTCCAATTTTAAAGGTAAGACACACGTGAAATCTATTTTCTACGTTGTTTAAGCTATATTTTATTACCTTGACAGAACACATGACAGAGTCCTATCAGCAGAGGAAATGGATACCAGTAAAGCAGAACCTTGCGGAAGCACATGAATCAGAAGGTAAGTTTTCACAGCCACCAACCGCCGGCAAACGACGTTATGCTTAATACTAAACGTATGCGATAAGAGATTCTAATGCGATTACAGTTGCAAAATATTTACTTGTATCTATACTTTTCTTCTGAGTTGTTGTTTGCGTGCACACATCATTCTTTTAGCAACTGATATAATGTGTGAAAATGTCCTTATTTGCATAATGAATGAGAAGCATTTATAATTTATCATTCGTAAAAGTTAACATTCTTTGGCATGTTTGTGACACTTATGCCATTTATTTGGGTCTATGCACTTTTCTTCTGGACTGTTTAACTAATTGTATTCTTTATGATGTAGAAACGTTAAAGTTGTCCAACAGCATCCTAAATAACTTGGCACATAATTTTCTTGTGCTTTTCAGCCTGTAGTAACCCACTCGGGATGGAATCTGGTGCCATACCAGATGACAGGATCACGGCATCCTCTTTCTACTACAACCAACCTCACTTCGCTCCCTTCCGTGGACGGATAAACGATAAAACAGGTTCCTGGTCACCCAACTCCCAAATTGGACAATGGCTGCAGGTTGGTACAGAATTAGATTCAAATCGGTATTTTTTTTCGAGAGCAATCTCATCCATCGCAAGTGTTTTGGTATCGATCTTAACTAAGGTCATCTTAATGAACTCTGATGTGCATCGCATGGAATTTACACTGCATGAAAATGGGGAATAACCAATGCCAATACTGCCAAGTCATGGTAATGTAATTGGCAGTTGATATTTAACCCTATTCAGACGGGGGGGGGGGCTTTAGAGGCCCGCGCCCACTTTTATCTCAGATAGCGCCAAAACGGCTTGCGCTAGAAGCGTCAAATTTGGTGACTTTTCGTAAAAAAAAACATCTGGCAACAATTCAATATTAATTAGATAAATTCCTAATTTTTTGTGTTGCCATGGTGCCAACGAGTTTCTGACAGGCAGTTTTGGAAAAATCAGTAATTTTGGTTCAAACATTAAACTTTTCTAGGTTCTATGTTAAATTACACTTCTTTTTTAACATTAATAACACTGTATATAATTATATATAATTTCCCTCATTAAATATTCATAATTCATGCTAATTTGATGACGTCATCGGTCAAAATCTAAGATGACGGACCATATAATTAGCTCTTGTGTAGCCATGTTTTTTCACTAATTTTTCGTATCAACTCCGTGTTTTTTTCACATAAAACGTTCATATGAGCATCTTTAGTCCATTTGCGTTGCGTTTTGAGGCTGTTTTTTTAATGCAATTTTCAAAATTCAAGATTTCCGATCCAAGAGGCCGACAGCTTAATTATGCAAATTTAACACTTTTTGTTAAAGTTTGGTTGTATTCCTTCAAGTTTTACGGAAAAAACAATTTTTGACGGTTTTACCCCAAAAGGCATATAAATGACGTCATAATGACGTCATATGACGTCAGAATTACACAAAAATTGTTTTTATGAACTAATTTTATTACTACATCATTCTCTGAAGATTTGGTGGCCCTACGATAAGTGGTTGTTGAGTTACAGGGGGCGGGCCTCACAAGCCCCCCCCCCCCCCCGCCCGGTCTGAGCATGCCCAAAAAAGCCCGGTCTGAATTAAGGCAACAATTATCAGACCAATGTGATATGCATTGCTATTGCAACCATTCCTAGACACACTTACTAAGATTTTCAATGTGCCCTATAGCCTCAACTAACAATGTATGTTACATCAATGTACCCTATAGTCTCAGGTAATAACGTAGGTTACTTCTGTTATCTGTCGTCAGTTAAATCTGAGCGTCATATGTGCACCGTTAACGAAAACAAAAAATTCATTGCCTTTTAGGTGGATGTAGGAGAAACGAAACGCGTCACGGGTACCATCACCCAGGGTCGCTGGGACTTCGACCAGTGGGTGACTTCCTACAAACTACAGTACAGCGATGATGCGACCACTTGGACGACATATACAGGCAGCGATAACTCAGAAAAGGTACCTTAGATTCTAATTCTGTTTGATTTCGAAACATCAAGAAACAATATCAAGCATCAATTCTGTGCTGCAACCTCTACCAAGAGTTGGACTAGTACATGTGGATTAAGCCCAGTATCCTGCCCGTCCTGATTGGGACTAAGTTGTAGAGAGTTGTAAAGAGATCCGGACAAGGAAGGTCCTGTCAATGTTTGACAACTCAATGCCTTCTACTTTCCTGTAATGTCGTGTTTTTTCTGATTACGGCACCCTTAGATACCTCACAGGGTCCTTTCGGAGTCCGCTAAAAGGAGCGTTTATGTTCAATTCGTCTTTGCCATTGGTTTATATGAAATGTTAAATGATGGAGAGATTGTTTACTGCTGGTGCTGGTGTTGAGCACTCCTTCACATGATATATCACGTGAAGGAGTCAGAAAAATATTACAATTTTCTGTTTTCCCCCAGATTTTTCCAGGCAACAGCGACATGCACACCCCTGTCACCAATCTACTGGAAAATCCTGTTGATGCCCGTTATGTGCGTTTCCTGCCCCAGACCTGGTACTATCATATCACAATGAGGGTGGAGATTCTGGGCTGCAGTATTAACAGTACGTGTTTGTTTAAATTGTCCAAGTTGTTGCATTGTCCTATTCTGGCATACTAACCACTCATAACTGGCGAAAAAAGGCCTAAATCTAAGTAAAATAGATGTTAGACTTAGCCAACCTCCTAAGTTTTAAAAGTCATCCCTTTTCAAAGTTACGAAAAAAGTCATTGTGCGCTAACTTCGTAGTGTAAGATCTTCCAGACTAAAAATGTTCTTTTATTTAATATTGTCTTACATTTGATCTGCCTTTTTAATTGATTCACCAAAACACCAGACCTTGAAAGGCTCGTTGACTACCCGGACCAGTGCCTGTCGGATCTACGGTTGTGTGAAGACGGCTTTACTCTGATGTTCTCCTTCAAACACAACGGACTACAGACGGACCAGTACATTCTCACTACAGGAGGGGAGAGTGAAATGTCCGCAGGATTTTACTTTGGATATGTTGACAACCTTTTCGAGGTAAAAACTAGTTAGCATCACTTCCATCCATACCATTGCTGACTTGAGTATACAGGAAGGCAGAATATCCATATTTATATGCATGTATATTATATACATGATGCATCTATTACAAAATTAGCCATCAAACTTGATATAAAGACCCTGACAGAGTTGCGACTTTAACACGGCATCTGCATTTACCAGGTCTTTGTAGTTCTACTACATGAAAAGTATAACCGTAGAGTGAAGAAAGTAAGGAAAGACTGTCGAATTATATAATTTTAATCGAGATGTCTGTTTTTTTTATAAATGCTGTCCTGTCCTTTTAATGTTGAGAATCCGTAGTCTGTATACAGATTCTGAATTTTCTCTGGATGTTAGTGGTAGATTCTATAAATCACTCGCTCGCTCACTCACTTATTCATTCACTCAATCCCGTAAAATATTTTTTCTATCACTTATTTGCAGGTGGGTGTAAACAATGGCTTCAGGATGTGGAAGGTTCCGTTCAACTTGTCCCGGAAGTGGGCACATATCGCCATGAAGTGGTACCCGGAAGGGGGGCTGTTCCTGTCCGTTGACGGCATACACACATTGAGGGACCAAACAGGTTAATTGCTCCAACACATTTCTATTTTGTTTTTGTTTAGCTCTGGGGCGAACTTACTCATATTTGGCACCGGTCTACTGTGTAAGACGTGAATTCGAGTTAGAATGACAACATAGTAGTATCGTTTATGTACAATGGTGTTAAAAATATTGAGAGTTGAAAGTTGGACTTTTCCAAAGTAACATTTGCATGTCTAAAACGTTAACGGAACCAATGAATAGTTTGGCTTACATTTCGGGAACAGTTAGTCAAACACAAAAGTCAAAGTCTCTAAGTTTATCATAGATTTCCCTCTAGGCTAGATGACTGATTTTGTGCTTTCTTTCTTTCTTACTTAAATTTATTTATTTATTTTTTATTTTATTTTATTTTATTTTATTTTATTTTATTTTATTTTATTTTATTTTATTTTATTTTATTTTATTTTATTTTATTTTATTTTATTTTATTTTATTTTATTTTATTTTATTTTATTTTATTTTATTTTATTTTATTTTATTTTATTTTATTATTTATTTGTTGTTTTATTTATATTTCTAAAGGGTGGGACTGGCCTGGTATTGGGGAGGCTGAAGAAGTCTACAGTGCGCTTTACATCGGCAGAGGGCTTATAACAACACCTGCTGACTTCGAGATAAAATCCATGTACTTCTGGGAAGGGCTTCGTGATCTTGAAGATCTACAACAAAGTAAATTTTAGCTCGTCTAAACGTGATCTATGCTTTGGCATGCTTCGTATCAACTGCAGTTATGGGGTTTTGCATCATCTGATTTGATCATAAATTTGATTGTTGCGTTTCCTTTTTTAACCTTAAAAATTAATGTCATGTTGTGGCTATCTGTATCTAAATACTCATGTTCACACCGTAACTTACAAACTTGAAGATATTATAAGTGAAGGTATATACGGCACCAGTTCATTCTTATTGTTCATTGTGACTTCGGGGACAGAAGTAATGTTTTAGGTGGCGCTGGTCTAGGGGCTTGTATGTCTGGATTCCAGAGTAAAAACGGGTATAAGGAAATTTTGACAGCTGATTTATAGTGACCAAGAACGTGCCGGATTGGAGCATGTCAATATATCGATTAGATTACATCATACAATCCCCTCGACATTTCCAATATACTCACTGAAACCTAAAAACAATTATCGGAAGTCTGAAATACCCGATGCCTTGTTACTATAGATATTCCTGGTGCATGGATTCCCCAAAGTACCATCTCATTTGTCGAGGAGGACCAAGACGCTCAGATTAACCGTTCCGGGAGTGTTACCATTGACGGTGATCCCTCCACGCCGTGGTGGGCCTTGGGACTCCAGGAGTACTACATCGTGTATGACCTGCAGGTAATGATAGTAGAGGGAATGATATTGTGAGTCTAACGGGCTATAATAGAACGATCACAATACTGTTTTATATACCAATTCAATTTCATTGAAAACATCAGACTCATAGACCGACAGGTGCTGTATATTAGTATCGTGGTATGAGTGGCTGGATTAACTTAAGAACTATTCAAAAATACTGCAATGTGCCAATTCAGATTTCAATTAAAAATTAAAGTAGGGTATGTATACGTGTATGTCTTCATCATCTTATCATATATGTAGATAATACATCTCAAAATGTCGATGATAAAAATATACCAAATTATTATATATAGAGAGATATACTTTAACTTTACTTTTAACATGTAACTACCAACACAGATGAACTTTCATGATATCATAGTAATTTTAATTTTACAGGAGTATTATATGGTTACAAAGTTGTCAATTCAGAGCATCCCAAATTATCATAACCGTGAAGTGAAGACGTTTACCCTGATGACAGCCTCAGTGTGTCAGACGTGTGAGTGGATGGAAGTAGCGACTTTCACAGCTTTGAAAAATACAGAAGTGCAAATATTTACTGGCTTCAACGTCACAGGTAAGAGGCTTAAGCCTTAACATTAAACCTTGAAAGAGTAGAAAATAAATAATGACAATCAGAATACTAAGAAGCTGCAGACGAAAAGGAAAACAATCAAGGGTAATGACCCACCCCGAGGCCTGATATCGTATCCAGGGTCATGTGATTTGGACGACCCTATTGGTCGGGGTGTTTATGGATTTAACGGAGGGGCTTCTGACTGGTCAACGTCTTCTGGCTGTATGGCAATGCTAAATAACGATTTTTTGGATACAAATTGATTGACTTTTGTAATTTTGTCTTTCACAAGAAAGAGACAAATACATCAAAACTGCGTCTTTTCTTTCAGAGTCGATGTATTTGTTTTGCCGTACTTTTTATTTCATTGAATATGTTTGTCTGGTCTGTTACAGGCAGAATGTGGAAGATAATTTTCACTTCTACATACTCCAACTACTCCATCTCGCCAGCGTTAAGTGACCTTAGATTCTTTGGACATCTAGGTAAGTGTAAGATGTCTTCTTTCAGCATGAAGTAATTGACATTGCATTAGACTTATGAAGAATATTGCTACCCAGAGTTGGCTACCCAGCCGTTTTATGATGAAATAAATAAATACAAAGTCATTTAAAAGTCATCGATAAATCTGACAACTGCCTCTTTAGAATCAGCTTATTATTTGTCTCCATATAGACTGTTTCAAATCCCACCGGGCTCAGTGACAAACGTGCTTGTTTCATCGTCAACGTGAATGTTTCATATGCTGAAATACTCCTTGACTCTTCTACAGACCCTTACATTGTTGGCTGCATCATCGATGTCAACGGGTCAAACTTCACGTCAATCCCGGTCACAAGCGAGCAACTTACAACTGCCGGGTGCAGACAGGCTTGTGGCACTTTATTGTACCGTTATTCCAATCTTTACCATGGGTCAGCATGCCTTTGTGCCATGTATATAGATATTTCAATCATCGAAAGTTGTGATACATTGCCGGAACTTCAAGCATCGATTCCACGAAACTGCAGTGCCGTGTACCGCACAACTGCTTTCCAAGAGCAAAAACAAGTACAACCAGTATCTGGTCTACGTGTATCACACAAGGAATCAGAGCTGGTGTTTGTGAACGACACCTTGGAAATCAGCGTATCAGTAGATGAGGGCGACGATGTAACATATGAACTTTGGATGAATGGCGTGTGGAACACAGTTGTTACATTTCCACAGCACATTTTGTTTAACACGTTAGGCCTGCAGCTTATCCGTGTGAGAGCAAGGAACGTAGTATCCTCTCAGACTGTTGCAGCCGTGGTCAACGTGACAGAGGATATCGGTTATTTTTATGGCCTTGAACTATATGCCTCACCACAAGTGATATATGAACCTACCGTGTTCGAAATCCATCCTCCTGTTCCTTCATCCAAGGGGATTTGCACACTCGACTTTGGAGATGGTGAAAGCGAATATATCCCTGATCCGGTAGATTGGTCAGAAGGTAGCTATTCTGACCCATATATTTTGACAAACTACACTTACAACCATTCAGGAATATACTTTGCCTCTCTTTTCTGCGATAACTTGCAAAGCAGTGTGACAGCTTTTACTGTTGTGCGGGTTGAAGAACCAGTAGTACTTGACACCAACATCACTGACAAATCCTATGTATTTGGAGATGACCAGGAACTCAATTACACTTTGTTGCATGGGACACATGTACGATACACGTTGTCATTTGGCGCCAATGTCTCTTTTCGTGGCAATATGTCAGTACGTGACAATGTCCCAGGGAAAATCTCACATAACCTGACTTCTGAGCAGTACACAGACCAAGGTACGTATCTTGTCCAACTTGTTGTAGAAAATTCGGTGAGCAAAGAGGTTGCCTACTTCTTCATCGACATCGGAGGTCAGATTCAACTCATAGAAGTAGGAAATACCCCTGAATTTGTAGAGAAAAGGACAGTTCTGGACGTCACAGTGGATGTTGGTGAGGGTTATCGCTGGGACCTGGTGTGGTACATCAACCATGAACTATACCACCTACAGAGTGGCGACACTGGTGATGTCATAGCACACCTGAATTTCAATGACACCTATGAGAACCTAGTGCTTCTGGAAGTCACCACCAATTTTGAAAGATGGAGGGACCGCTTTTTCATCTTTTGTGTCACTCCGGTTTCCAACTTGAACGTTGACGTTGTGAACTCCCCGGACACTTTCCACCCTACAAATGTGACCATCAGCGTTAACGCTGGAGACGAGCTGCCTGACTATGCATTCGTCAACATAGATTTCGGCGATGTTTTGGTTAACAGCGTAGAAGGCGATGATATTGAAGATTGGGTGACGACATACCAGCGCTACTACCAACGTGATGGAGACTACAACGTTACGGTGAATGTATACAGCGGCATCAGCCAACTCAACCAGACTGTTCCTGTACGAGTGGGTCTGCCCATCGCCAACCTGAGTTTGGAGTGTGACAATCTTCATCTACGCACCAATGAAGACCCTCTTCACATCTTGATCAAAACCGTCGCCGGCTCTAGTGTGAAATTTGAAATCCATTTTGGCGACGAGATTGTCTTAGCAAATCGAAGTGCACGATCGTGGGAAGAAGATGTTATCTCTTTGAATCACATGTATGCGTACACAGGCCGATACCAGGTTAGAGTCGTAGCCACGAATGCATTTGGCACTGAAGAAATATCTCCAAATGATCGAGTAGTTTCCGAGTATCCTATCAGAGACATCGAGTTACTAACGGCGAATGTCGTTCTTACGCCACCGGGGGAACTTCTCTACACCTTCGGGCAAGATAAAGATGTCCCCTCTCCAACAGATGCTTCATGTCTGTACTACCTAGAGGACACCTTATTGTCACCCGTGGCAGATCGACTTTCGTTTCTCAATGACTTCCATTATTGGAGCTACACCTTTGGTTCCTTGCTTGGAGTACACACGACTAGGGTGACGTGTGAAAACCATGTGAGTAAAGTGAACTTCACCAGAAAAGTTGCGTTTCAGACAAAGATAACAGACATGGAGGTAGAGCTTTCCCTGGAACCGATTAGAGTAGGTGACGACGTGAACGTAACGGTCACCTTCTCAGCCGCGAATATGGTGGTGTTTAAAATCATCTATGGAGATGGCGATAAGGACGAGGATTATCGGGAAGGGCCCGTCACGAATTTATCTTGGATGCACACGTACAGGCATCCAGGAAAGTACATAGTAACGGTTTCACTGAAGAACGACGTTACCAAGTTATTGGAGTGGAAGACCGAAGAACCGGGCATTGTGGTGCAGACACCTTTAAAAGAACTGCTCCTCCAAGTTGACGGCGTTGCTGCAATACCACCGCAAGGTAATGCTGAGCATCCATTCCAGTTGGCCCTCACTAACTCCGAAAGCATTCCCACAGACCTCCATGTAAATCTGTCCCTTAGCAATGGCTTTGCGTCATCAACATACTCTTCGAGTCTTTCCACCGGAAACACGGCCTACCACACGTTTCCCATTACCAGGGACGACGTAGGACCAATACATGTTAGTATAACGGCTTACAACCTCATCAGTTATACAACACTGGAACGGGTCATCGAAGTACAGGAGGAGCTATCGGGCTTGTCTGTTATTATACTACCTGGCCATCAGGTATCCGTCGGAGAAGAGGCGGTGTTTGTCATGACATTACTCACCGGTTCACACGCAACTTTCACGGTGAGCTATGGCGACGGTTTTACCGACGTCGTCAGTCCTCCAGGGCTCTTTGCTTCAGACGAGTCCTTCCAGATTGTCCACTCTTACAACTCACCTGGATCCTTTCAAGTAAATATCAAAGTGGAAAACAACGTGAGCATGTTGAACTACAGCTTTGTTGATAAGGTCCTTGTGCAATATCCCATCTTTAATCTCATTGTAACCGTCAACAATCCCGTCCCATTGCCGCCTGGTATTGCCGAGATCTCTCTTGTTGTCGAGAAAGGCACGCCCCCTCCTTCGGACGTCAGCGTTACTTTCAACTTTGGTGATGGCGTTGTCGTGAGTCGAAAAGCGGCCAACTTATCCTCGGGGCTTGAAGACCAAGAAAATCACATTTACACACCATCATCTCCATCAGCTAACTACTTGTCGACCATCATGTGTGAGAACAAAATCGATTCGGAGCAATTCGACGTGAAGGTCTTCTTTGAAGAAGTGATATCTGGTCTAGTTGTAACAGTTCAGAAGAAGAATATCTCTATAGAGGAGGCTGCTGAGATTCTTGTCACTATCGAGCATGGATCTTGCGTAACAATAGATATTGACTTCGGAGATGGTAATAAGACATTCGTCTCCCAAAGTGATACGGAGATCTTTGAGAAGATCTTCGTGGTTGAACATGTATACGACACCGACGGGAACTTTACTGTCTCCGTTGAGGCATTCAACGAGGTTAGTCAAGAACAGTTCATTTTACCTGAAATGATTGTTGTACAGCGACCTGTTCCTGGCATTTTACTGGCCGCTCCTGCAATAGTCGTCTTTCCGCCAGGGGATGCTGCATTTCGTGTTGACCTGAACGGTACACTGCCGACTGACGCCATGTACATCTGGGACTTCGGAGACGGCATCTCTCTTCAAGAACACGTCGACGTCGTGGCTATCAATGGAAGTCATCAACAAAGTCACACATACGCGCGAGAAGCTCTAGGCTCTCTGGTCGTGTCTGTCACATGTGTGAATCTTGTCAGCTCATCCACAGTAACAAAGCGGTTAGAAATTCAGGAGAGGATATCTGGCCTTGCCATTGATGCTATTGACACACACATTTCCGTGGGGCAGTGCGTAAATTTTACCCTTACCACGACTGCCGGATCCCATATCGTCTATACAGTTCAATTCGGTGATGGGAATCAGACAACGATTGTTCAGACAACACCTTACCATCTCCAGGTCCCCTCATTTCTAACCTATTCATACAACAACGAAGGGCTTTACATCGTTAGTGTAAATGCGTCTAACAATCTAAATGAGGTAACTAGTTACCTTACTGAACCGGTCATTGTGCAACATCCTATACGAAACGCCACGATACTGTATGAGAAGTCTATTGTTTATCCTCCTGGGGTGTCGATGTATCAGCTAACCTGGCCGGATGATGTTGCTTCTCCAACAAACTTGACTGTCCACTGGTACTTTGGTGATGGGAATGAAATGGTGAAAATGGAGTCCAACATTGCTGACAACAATACTATTTCTGTTACTCACCACTATAACGTTACTGGAACCATCTTTTTACACGTTCACTGCTATAACCTTATCAGCGAGAGAAATTTTACTGACAGAGTGGACATCATTGAACGAATCAGTGGATTTACCTCATCGATCAGCAACGATTCTGTGACAGTTGGTGCAAAAGTCAAAGTCAACGTGACCGTGGAGACTGGCTCAGACCTGACCTTCGAAGTTCAGTACGACGATGGGGAAACAAACAACACTGAAACAAGCAAGAATCGACCGAAAAACGCCATCCAGTTCTCACATGTCTACGAATCGACAGGAGTCTACACCATCTCTGTGAGGGTCTTCAACGAGTTTCACGAATACAGCGAAAATCACTTCGTCACCGTGCAATACCCAGTTGCCGACGTCAAACTGACCTGTGACGGCATTTTTGCAACTCCTCCTGGTGTCGTCACGTTCATGCTTGAGATAGGTAACGGCACTGACCTGCCTACCGACCCGACTCTGTACTGGGACTTTGGGGAAACGGAGACAGACACCATGACACCAAACCTAGATAAACTCACAACGTACGAGCACGTGTATTCTAAAGATGGAATCTATACGGCACGCCTCACCATATATAACCTCGTCAGTCGAGTCGAGCTCTCAGCTGAAGCACATGTGTTCGGTATAATTGAGGATCTTACCATAATCCCGCTGTCTAATGTTGACCCTGACTTGATCAAGCAGCTTCACTCAACCACTTCTACTACTGTCTCATATCACAACATGTCTAAACCTGTTAGTCTACAAGCCGACCACAAGGCCGCCAGTGACGTTACGTTCACGTGGGATTTCGGGGACAATACTACAGTTATTGTAACAAGTGACAGTCAAATCGAACACGAATATAATGCCGCGGGAGACTATAACGTTACTCTGACGGCCAAAAACCCGGTGGCAACTACAACTGCCAATCTTACTGTTGTGGTACGCAAGGCAATTGTCTTGGAATCTCTCGTCAACACTGGGCCTGTCATCAACAAAAACTCCACAGTGTCATTCATTCTAAAGATAGCCCAGTTTGGTACGGACCCGTGTATTATCTTTGACATGAGAGACAATACTCAGAGGACCGTCTATGGATCAGAAAAATGTCACGACAAGGGAAACTTTGTAGGAGACAAAATCATAACAATACAGGAGACCAGCACCCTCGTTCACAATTACAGTTACGGCATAGATGACATATTCAACGTCAACGTCTTTGCTTTCAACGACATTTCTGTACAGGAACTAGAAACAAAGGCAAGGATAGGCTGGCCTTGTGAGAGACCGTTTGTAAAACTAATAGGCCCTGGACGGTTTATGACCAACCCTCGGGTTGAGGCAAGGAGTAGTCGGATTCGTGTATGGGCGAAAGTCAAGCTCAAGTGTAAAGCAGAAACGTTTGCCAATATGACCTGGAGAGCATATCAAGCAATAGACATTTCCAACGCTACGGGGGGTGGCCTTGTGCCCACATTCAAACCTTATCCTTCCGAAATGATCCAGACGTTGAAAACGCCTGATATACTTCTGGACCCACTTATGTTTGAAATTGGGCTGTACAGAATCGAGCTCATTGTGTCAATGCCGAATTTAACATCCGTGG
This sequence comes from Branchiostoma belcheri, assembly GCF_001625305.1. Lineage (NCBI taxonomy): Eukaryota > Metazoa > Chordata > Leptocardii > Amphioxiformes > Branchiostomatidae > Branchiostoma > Branchiostoma belcheri. The sequence goes on along the minus strand of NW_017804032.1, from coordinate 1,604,907 downwards.
AAAGTAGTGACTTTGTGTTTATCGAGGTGGTGAGGTCTGACCTGAGAGCGGAAATCAAGGGTGGCGTGGCCCGGCCAGCGGGGTATGGCAGACCGCTGGTCCTAAACGCCTCTCATCTGTCCTTCGATCCTGATGATCCTCACAATTCAACAGGTAATTTATAATTATTAGCACGGTGCGTTTCTGTCCGTAAACGGCCGGTGTCGTTTGAAACTTGTCAATGCCGTATCGCATACCGGTCGATGCCATATCCGAGCGAATCAGAATTTAAAAAAAAGACAAAAATAACCCCAAACCCAAACCTCTGCTTGGACAGTACTGCCTCCAATCCATTTCATATCTATAATTCGTTGTGCACGCTGCATGAAGGTGAATCCTAAATGTTGAGTAAAGCATGTATAACAATTTTATTCTTCTAAAAGCTTAGGCCAGATTTCTATATTCACAACCGTAGCATTGCAAGTTGTTTCCGCAGATATTTATGATCAGCACTTTGCCTAAGTCATGCTTGAGCTTCCGTTGTCATCTTATAATAAACTGCATTTTGTCTTATATGTCAAAGGCCTGTACTTCACCTGGTTTTGTCGACAAGCCGAAGACGCCTTTCCAGTAGCGTGCGGCAGGGTCTCCTCCTATTTGCGTGGTGCCGGGTGCTTTGGGAAGGGGCAGATGCTGGAGAACCGCACCGATGGCGCCCTTGTACTGCAGAACACAAGCAGTCTACAGGTAATGGTTTCGTCCTTGTAATGAAAAGTACAGGTAGTAGTAGTCTTAAGGTTTGCTCTTATCTAACATGCATCACTTAAGCATGTAAATGACCTTTTACATCGCGTTTTAGATCGACAATCGGTGAAACTGTTGTACAAGTTCTATGTGGATAATCAGGACATAGAAAGCTTTGACCTTTGATCCTAACTGAGATTCAAAGTTCACACCTTACCATGCCTTGGTTACCCACATAAAATTCATGCAGCACAGCCTAACCGACATCCAAGACGCAGTGCAGTCTCTTTGAAACATTTACTGCTGGAGGATAACGTTGCCTGATACGGCATTGACATTGTATGCCTGTTGCAGGTCCATTCTGTGTACGTGTTCAGAGTAGAGGTACGGAAAGACACCAGATGTTCCTACTTCGACCAGTCTGTGACCATAGCAGAAGGTGAACCGCATGATATTGATATAAGGTGAGGCAACAAGTTTTTACTTCCGGGACGGAAATATTGTTTTGGGTAGCTCACTTGGAAGGGGGAGTTTGTATGTATGGCACTCGAGCTCACACATAGAGTTTCTTATTACGACCTTTGAGTGAAGAGTACCTAAACCTTTTTCAGATGTGTGGAGAACTGCAGGTTGAAGACCAGCCCAGGGAGTGACATGACGGTTACAGCGAAGTGCACATCATGTACAACTGGTGACGTCAGTTTAGACTGGGAACTGGCACTTCACAATGGTTCTCACTACCTGCCCATTCCCGCATGGAAGCAAAACACCACCATAAGTATGGACTGTTGTTTGATCGTTGGGAAAGCTATTCAACTCTTAGGAATCTCAAACATAACTAATTTTGGGGCCCTTATAAAATGTCTGAGTTATCATTTGCAAAGCATGGAATTTTCACATCTATGTTTTTATTAACAACTGTATTTCATTATTTATTGTTAGTTAGCTCAAAGGAGGGGGCTAAGGATAAGCATTTAAGGCCCCATCCTTCCACCTGCACTATAATGTTGTATTTCATGCATTTCTTAATTTGTTGTTTATGTTTTATTATGTGTGTGCATAAATAAATAAATAAACAAACTGCACCTTCTACAAAGGCGATTCTCGTATCGCTATGGTAAGCCTGACTACGATTTTTCAACAGCAAACTTGGCCAGGTCTTCAATACTGGTGGTGAAGAAGAACTCCCTGCGATTCGGCTCGAGGTACCAGATCCGTGTGACAGGGAGGCAGCATGGCCGCACCCCGGGGATCTTCGACTTCCAGTTTGTAACAAACACGCCTCCTACCGGAGGTAACTGTACAGTGCAGCCATTAGATGGTAAGATATTACACCTACAGTAAATGTGTTATGTAGTTAAAAGTAAACTGTGTTCAAAGAATGAGCTGTTATCTTATTCGCAGGAGGCGACAGGCGCGGAAAAATATATAGAATGTCTGCCACTGCGGACCTCACTTGAAAAAAGTAAAAGCTCAAATTGTCTCATAATAACAAAGTTTTGTTACCTAATCGACATCAACATTTTTCTTAGGTTATGCACTTACAACCAACTTCAAGATGTCGTGTGTTGGGTGGATAGACGAAGGAGACGGTGAAACAACAGCGACCCCTGGCGGAGCAACAGGGGATGGGCTCACCTACAAATTCTGGGCCGGATCTTGGGGGTCCACCGAAAGGTGACATCCCCTCTCCCTAAAATCTTATTTCATTGCTTTAGTTTATTCCAATGATCAACATGAATATATCGCGAAAACCTCTCACATTCTAAATCAAATGATGCAATTTGAACATTTGAAGTGACTGAAAAATGATTTAATACACCTGTAACGTTTGTCTTATTATCGTGTAGATACACAGTTGCAATCCCACTTCTGACACCATTTTTCAATGATGCAGGCTGTAAATAATGCAGGCTGTAAATAATGCTATAAACTTGTATACTCGTGTTATATTAGTATGGTACATAAAGACTTCTGGCGTGCATATCTGATCAGCTCCAAGGTTCTGAGAGAAGGGACTGGTTCATTATGCACTATACCATTATTTCTGCGTAGGGGTGTTATAAACTACGCTAAACTTATTTTAACACACAGGACACTCCTTTCGTTCGGAGCTGCAGCACGTCCTGATCCCATAACCCTGCCTCTCGGACCTCAGAAATACAACTACACGGTTGATATCATCGCACAGATCTCAGACAGATACGGTGATTTTTCAGATATCATCACATCTATAACGGTAAGGATTTTTGCTTCTTCTTTCCGAAACCCCAAAGAAATGCTTATCATGATTCATGATTGACGTTTATACTTTATTAAATGTATTGAGGAACAATGAGACAATGAACCGGGAAATTCGACTGCATAAATAAGTCTTCGTCAGCTATCTAACCCATGTTAGATAGCTGATGAAGACGTGATTTTATGCACGTGATTTTAAGCACAAGTGACGTCAGCAATAGGTCAAAGGTTATTGAACGTTGATGTCGCCCTCTCCCGTCCCAGTCAGTCTAATTTTGTTTAGTTGGAGAACATTTTAATCGTTCCAATATGTAATTTACCAAGTCATATAAGCTTTCGTGATATCTATTTTCCTCGGCAATCGGAGAACATATGGTCCATTGCCATGCCTATTTTTAAAAACCACCATACAAATTTAGAATAACGTTAGTCCTATCTGATTTGTAAGGTTCGGGAGGAGCCCGGTGTTAGTGGAGACAAGGTGGATGAGGTTCTCTTGGGGCTCACCAATCCAACCAACATCAATCAGCTCATCTACGCTAACAACCAACAGGGCGTGGCCCAGATAGGCACTCTGGTGGCCTCGATGATGAATACGGTACCGTTTTATTGCACATGATATCATCAATTTTAAACGCAAAGATTTGGCACCTGAACTAAATAACATGGTTTTTGTTTTACATTTTAGACTTTTAGAATGTTGTCGTGTAGAACGGAAGTGGAATCAATTCAGGATGCTACTGCAAACCTGTTCGTGACACGCATTTTCTTCTCCGGGTACGGAAGCATTGTTTTGGGTGGCTGGGTTCTTGATTTGTGTTTCTGTCTAGCTTCGTTTACCAGGTGATATTGAAAGTTAGCTCGTTAGTTAGGTAGATCAAGTGACCTTGTAGGGTTCTGAGTAAGTGGGCGATATGTGGTGCAATTCAGGTAGTATAATGTAATACCCGATCCACAATGCCAGTACATTCACTGAAACCCAAAGCACTTCATGGAGTTCTGTGAACATGAAGGTCATAAAAACCATGAATACTTCCCAGATGTCTGAAATCCCCAATTTTTTGTTTATTCCAGGAAGACGCTAATAATGTCAATGACGCACCAATAGAGAATGACTTTGTACCTGATGATGACGACATCGCAAATGAAATCAAGCAACAGAAAGAGAAAAGGCAGCGTAGAGAGCAGGTATGTTGTAATCATAGATAAAACAGATTAATTCAGTGACTGAAAAATACCCTTTGCATTGACAGATGATAAAATGACTGCACTTTGATGACCAAACAAAAATTACTTCGCACGGCATGTTTTTTTTTTCAGATACGTGAAAATATTGTCAATGCTGTATACCAGACCACAAGTTTGGTCAACAGTGTCGAGGCGATCCAGCAATCCTGTCTCACTGTGAAAGCAATCACCGGGAATTCAGAAGAGGTTTCTCCCGATGCACAGGTAGATAGAACATCTGAAATGTATTATCTAAAGTTCTAAACTGAATAATAACTGTTACATAACTTCAAAGAGATATTTGAAATTGTCAACTCTTAGTTGTACAGAGTGAAAAGGATAAGCAGCCCATAAAATGAGTACGGTCAAGCCTACCCTACTGTGTATAGAACAAAGTACTAGTAATACATTTAGTACACAGTCATACAATCACTACGTGTATAGAGTCACATCGTATAGGATCGATGTTTTGTAACTCCATGATCCAGGTGACTGCAGTGTCCGCGGTTGAGAACATGGCAGAACGACTGCAGGTCCTGGATATCACAGAACAGCCACCGGAAAACCTGGAGGCAACTGCGAGCGGTAAGCGTTTTGATGTTTGCACATATGCAACATTTCTGTCCAAATAACTCCCAGTATTGTTTTGGGTGGCTGATAGGCATGGCAGGCGGAATGAAAGTTTGAAAAGAGGTCCAAACGTCAGACACAGGAATTGGCTCTAGCCAGTACCCAGCAGCGATTACGACAGGGGGAATTCAGGACGCCAAGGCTTGCATAAGGGTTGCAATACTCCCTGACAGGCTGAAATCTCCGATTTCTTGTTCAAAAATCGATGAAATACATTTAGTAATTGCTGAAGAGCGGATTTATCTTTTTGAAATGCACTTCACGTGACAACGTTGTGCACATTTTATTCCTAGAAATGGTACAAAGTCTCAGTAATATCATCGAGGCAACCGATACGACCGTGGAAAAAACGAAAGCAGTGACGGCAACGGCAAGCCAAGACTTCATACAGGAGAAGGACATCTTAGAAATGACTCCAGATCAACTGGACCAAGTCAAGGCTGACAAACAAAGAGCAAAAGATGAAGCAAAACAGCAAGAGCAGAGGGCTACTGATGCGGTAAGTAGATCACTTGACGTTACACAATAACTACCTTCGCCAAGAAGGCCATGTCTTCAGGGAAGTGGGTTTGTTTCCGAAGTTTCTCTCTTTGTTGACAGCATAACTTAAAAAGTTATGTATGGACCTTAATGATAAGTGGCATGTTGGTTGGTTGTGATAGAAATAGACTTTGGGTTTCCATGTTACTTCCGATTTTGATATCTCGTGTTCTGGACATGCTATGATTTTTGGATGGTCGTTGGCTGATTGATAAGCATATTTCTTTCACACCAGTTTTACAAGTCTTTTCAAAAGCTTTCCTGATTACAGGCAAAACAGGTTTCAACGAAAACGTTCAAAGCTGCCAAGGCCGTTTCTACTTTCGTTTTGAAGACGAAAACCCCCGGATCACCCCCGGTGGTCATCAACTCACCCAAATTATCCATGATTCTCGAGAAGTCCGAACCGAGCTTGTTGGCAAACAAAACGGTGGACACTCGCGAGGGGTTTTTCAAGATGCCAGGTGCGATTGTAGCTGGTCTACATGGAACTCCTGATGCCGTTAATATTGAGGTATAGTATCATTTTGTTTGTTTCTCTTTTTTTCTATGACAGTTTCCTTGGAGTACAAGTAATAACTTGATTGAATCTTGTCATTCAAATCAAGCCTGGTAGATATAGAACTAACTCTTTAAGTGAATTGAATCGGTTTAGTGCTCAAATGTATTTTACCTTTATATAATTAAGTTATATAAAATATGTTGTATCTTATTGACGGGTTGCTTAATTACTATACATTAATATATCATATCCTTCCAGGTGGTTTCATCCCCCAATAATCCGTTCATTTGGGACCAAAGCGCTGACAACATCAACACCCCGGTGATGTCATTGTCGTTACAAGGACCGGATAATGCTGACATCGAAGTGAATGGAATAGCAGAGCCGATAGAAATACGAATGGAGGCCAACCCACTTAAGGTGAAGATATACCTGTATGATTGTACGCAACTCTTTCTTAAACCTTTGAAAAGTCGGAAATACATTCATGAAAGTGTGGACCATATTGACAGAGGTTAACATTAATCGTAAGATCGTTGTACGATTGCAAATTGAAAGCAGTCTTGGGTCAGTCGTACATGTTTCTTACAACATTCAGAGACCTTGTTACCGAAAAGGATGACTGTCAGCCGTTGGTTTAGGCATAGGCTGCTTAGGTATCTCAACACATCAAAATCGCACGACGACCTACGACGAATGTTACTGCGCCGTCAGTCTGCATTGCCACATCCTCCCGCCAGGAGACGTATGAAGTATACCATGAAACGAATTATAGTCTTGCACTAGTAGCATGCACTAATGCATGATTATTTATGGACATTTGCATACCTCAGGTACCGGTTGCAGTGACGTATGTACCAACCACGTCAACTCCGGAGGAGCTCTATGACTACTACACAGAAGTGCTGACTGACTATACCTACCATCGTATCGACACCATAAACGTTGGATACGAAATACATGTTGTTATCCGACATACGAAACCAGGTAATCACATGCAGACGTATAGTTACAACCAACATACGGTGACAATTTCATACAGATCCGCTAGTATACATAATTGAAAAAATTATACAAACTTATGTTAATGAAAAAGCTTTCATACATTCCATACACGTTATTGTAAGTACTTTTCCTGGTGACTCTGGATTTTTCGCTTTCTCTGTGCTAATTGCATAGTGGGTAGGAGGTGATTTTGACAGATGATTGGTCAAGCCTACAGGTGCCCCAACACACGCCGGGAGTGTGGAAGTGAGCACTAGTGGGTGAAATAGAGAGGAATTGAGGAATTGGTGCAATACCCGATTAAATCACATCAATCAACCCCCTCCACAGTTAGAATACATTCACTGAAACCTAAAACTCTTCCCGGAGGTCTGTAAACCAGTCTCGAAAACCGAAAATACTTCCCACAAGTCTAAAATCTCTCGTTCACCTCCTATTCCAGCTGTTCAAACATTAGCTTATTTGAAAGAAGGAGACTATCCGTCCTCTGATGATTACAACGTCAGTGCAGTCATCCCGCACCAGGTGAGAGATGAGAACGGTAAGTTCTCACCTGAGGAGCTGGAGGAGCTGCGCCACAGCATCACCGTACCGCAGGACATGATCACACGGAATGCCACCTGGTATCTTGCTCTACAGGGGACCGGTAAGTTACTATTAAGTAGTTTTAGTTATTACTGTATTCATGCTACAATCGTACGTATCTAACATCTTTGATGATTTTGTTCGGTCCAAATTTAGATAGAAATTGGGCAAATTACTTTTGCGATTACTTCCGGGTGCGGAAGTATTGTTTTGGTTAGCTGAGTTTGCGTGTCTGCGTGGATTGACGTCTAGAATTACAGGTGATCAAAAGGTCAGGCACAGGAACTTGCTCTGGCCGCTGGACGTACAGTATAAGTAGTCGACATTAGAAACTTCAGGAATCCAAGGTTTGGATGAGGGACCCTACAATACATCTCGGAAGTCTAAAATAGTCTGAAATCTCCAATTTCTTGTTCTTTGTGCCATAACAATGACAATGATTTGAAGTACATTTGTAGCTATAGCCATTTTAATTTGTTAATTGCTTTTAATATCTAAGATATACCTTCCAGATCCAGGCAGCGATGTTCCCAACGGACCAATGTCGTCCAACTACTCTCTGCAGATCCTTTTCTTCGGCTGCCGCTATTGGGATGAACCAGAGGACAAATGGAAGGGAGATGGCTGCAAGGTGACCATTTTCTTTCATTAAAATCTTTTTATATCATAGCGATAATGAATCAAATATTCATCAACTAGACAAGTAATACGAGAAAAGTAACTGCTTGTGCTGTTTTCAGGAACGGAAGTATTGTTTTGGGTGATTGAGCTCTGTGTGTGCGTTTGTCTGCATGTCCGGACACGTGTACGGTAGATTCACAGCATGTGGGAAGGGGAAGATTGACAGACAGAATCTCGATTTTTTTGTTCGATTTGTGTTGCTTAAAAAAACAATCTGAGAGAACAATGAGGCAAATACCCATAATACTCTTACTTGTCAAACTACTGATTATACTGCATTTCCATTGCTACAACAGGTTTCTGAGTACTCCACATCCCAGGCGACTATATGCCTCTGTACCCACCTGACGTCCTTCGGCGCGGAGTTGTTTACTCCAACAAACATGATTGACTTCCGGACGGTCTTCAGTAAAAACATCGGGGAGAACCCGTACGTTCTGTGCACCATCGTGGTACTGGTGGTGATCTATCTGGGTATGGCAATCCTGGCCAGGAGGGCTGATCTAAAGGACGTTGTGAAGGTAAAGAATCTGTATTTAGTCACAATGAAAGCCGAATACATTCGATTCCTGCAATATATATGCTACTTGAAACATACTAGCCTGACTACATCACCCTATTAGCGGCCCTTCCACTGGTCAGGGCCCTAGAAACTTGGTGACCAACACTCTAAGTCAGGAGAATTGGGAACATCTTAATCCTGTTGATTTATGCATACGTATGTGCTAAGATGGGCCAACTATTGTTAGAATGAGAACTGTCTGTTATCATAGTTTGGGACGATATGATTACTTCTTTTTATAGTGACAATCCTGGGCTCTTATTATTAGACTCATTTTCATAGTGATGAAGAATTGTAGTTTTGTGAATAGGTAATGGCTACAAGCTCTCGGGGATGACCTTTATTGGTGCAATTTATTGTTGACGCTGTACTAACCTTCTTTATGCCCAATTTTCCATCGCCAGTGGAGTGTCACTGCTCTGTCAGATAATCGGCTGATTGACTCCTATCACTACGAAGTGACGGTGTATACAGGGCTGAGGAAGGGTGCCGGCACGAAGTCAAACGTCTTCTTCATTCTGCACGGAGATAACGGCAAAAGTCGGACCCGACGTCTGGCTGGCAAAGGAAAGGTAAAGCATATGTGATGAATTGTAATGGTGACGTTTCACAACGTTTTCCTACCTCCTAAATCAATGTTCTGTTGATTTACATTGTGCACAACATGACAGCATAAAGCTTATTAAGGAATTTGCTCTAGTAGTCTTACCAAATGTGATTAAGCCAATCTTTGTTTGAAAGCGTTTAGTGTTTGCTCCTGATCCTCGTTACAGTATGCATCTCCGGGCAGGTATTGGAAGACAAAAGGTGGAATTTGTCAATAATGATTAATACACACAGAGCATCTACATGTATACTGGCGCAGTTTACCACCGAAAACATTTTTTACCAGACTTACTTGGCATTTATCGTCATTATTAAATCTCTCCTTTCATACAGTGTCGGAGATTATCTCTTAATCCGCTTGGATTTTTGTCCCAGGAGTTCAGCCGTGGCAGTGTGAACCAGTTCCTGATGAGTGAGATGAGGGATCTAGGCGGCCTGACGTCCCTGCAGATCTGGCACGACAACGGGGAGCAGGGCATGGACGGGTCCTGGTACCTCAACAGAGTACAAGTGCGAGATCTGCAAACAAATGAAAGGTACCGGTAGACTTTAAGCTTGTATGCGCGTCACATTGAAGATGAATCGTATACTCGCTTCAATGGAAGTATTTATTTTGGGTGGCTTGGTTCCCGCGTGCCGGTCTGTCTTCTAGAGTTGCTTCTGCATGGCGGGTGGGAGATGATTTTGACATTTGATTGATAGAGTGTCACGCCTGGGAGTGATTCAACACGTGCTAGGAAGGAATATGTGTAACACCTGATTAGATTACATCATACAAACGGGGTCTGCAAACTGGAAGGCCACCAAAACCCCAAATACTTCCCGAATGTCGGAAACCTCCGATTTCCTGCATTTCATATTAATATCGTGGGTCCTAAACGCCAAACGCCATCATTATACTAAGGGAGAAAAAAACTCGAATAAAGTATGGAGTACTGAATGATATATACGCATAGTGGACAATGTCCTCACTGCTGCAGGTCCTACTTCATCTGCGATGACTGGCTGGCTGTGAACCTGGGAGACGGCCAGATCAAACGGACTCTGCCTGTCGCAACGGAGAAAGAAATGGTGCAGTTTGACCAACTGTTCCTCTCTACCGTAAGTACGAATTTAGTCCTGCTTTTTCCATGTTATCATCATCATCCAGCCTGCCAGCTTATGCTTATGCATATAGATAACTCATCATGTACTATCATACATGCTAGACAAACCTCAAAGACTGGAGGTCACGAAAACCCAAAATACTTCTCGGAAGACTAAAATCTAAGATTTGTTGTTTTCATTGCCAATCTTTGTATCTATATATGGCAGGTGAAGAAGGACTTCAGTGACGGCCACCTGTGGTTCTCTGTGTTCTCCCGTCCGACCAGAAGTAACTTCACCCGGGTTCAGCGTGTCACGTGCTGCCTGTCTCTCCTCTTCTGCACCATGGTGTCAAACGCCATGTGGTCAGTACTGTTATGTAAAGTAGAATTGTTTCAAGACGGAAGTATTGCTTTGGGTGGTGGTAAGTTTGTTGCTAGGTTTGTATGTTTGGGTTCCAAAGTGAGTGGGCGCTGTTCGATCTGAATTTGAACCCATAATATACTGCCTTCCAATTTTATAGCCCCACAACTTCTTTAATTCTAAAGGCAGAAACGCAAAAGACAAAAAAATTCAAATTCAAATCTGACGGACATTTAGCCACTCTTTCATTGGCCGAACAATTGATTACCATATTCTCATTGGTTGAAGTACTAATCATGATGGACAGTCAGTTTCCGTCTAATTTACATGCAGGTACGAGACAGAGAAGAATGTGAAGACTGTCCACGCCATCACTATCGGGTCACTGACCTTCACCTGGCACCAGCTGTACGTCAGTATCATGAGCACCCTCGTCATCTTCCCGGTTAACATCGGGCTCGTCACACTCTTCAGGTAAGTGTCCGTCGTACGATTGTTGCAAAAGCAAGATCGCAAACTGAGGACATTATTGGGATAGTTGTGCATATGTCCTGCAAAATTAGCTGTCTTGTTACGGAAAAGACCTTTTAAATGTTTTATGTACAAAATAAATGGATTCCTTTAGTTTGATCCTTGTCACATTTTTTTTTCAATTTTCCTTATAAAAGAAATTCAATCTACTCTGCTGGACGTGGCATCTTTGACTGGTTGTTTTCTCATTACTGCTCCTCAGTGCAGCTGAATTACTATGTTATGAGGGCAAGCTAGAACAAAAAGATACTTTACTAAATTTGGTGCAATTTCTGTGGCGGTTCTTTATGCGTATATTTTTATATATCAGGAAAATCCGTCCGAAAGAATCGGCCCTCTATGACGAACTAGACTCCAGTAAGGGGAAGAACAGCAGTGCACCAACGCTCGATGGCCATGGCAGTGTTAGCAACATAGACATCGAATCTGCAACGAGCGACCATGCCGAAGAAGCTCCTGCTAAGAAACCGTTCCTGTTCCCTCCCTGGATGGTGTACGTGGCGTGGTGCGTCGCCTTCCTGGTCACCTTCACGTCAGCGTTCTTCAGCGTACTGTACAGTCTGGAGTGGGGACCCAAGAAGTCCGTCGACTGGCTGACCTCGATGTTCTTGTCGTTTTCACTGTCTCTCTTAGTGGTGGATCCAATCAAGGTACACACATTCTGACTGCATAAAAGAGAGTATTTACCAATGCCGATTAATGCTAGGTAAGATTGGTACTGGTTGCTTTGGGTATCTGATGTTAAGGCAACCATTCCAACCGTCAACATTTGTTCTTCCACCATGTAAGTTTGAATTCAGAATATGCAGCGTTTAAAACCAACTAATTATAAGTAACTGCAAAAGAAATTCTGTTCATGTCCGTGGTGCTGAAATGAAAGTTGTGCCTTCCAATGGACTGTGCAACTGGTTACAAAAAGCACCCTGTAATTCAATGAATGTTATCGTATCACATTCCTTCAATTTTTCGAGACGGAAAGGTTACGTTCACTATTTACTTTCCTCGCAGACCTATAGATGTTTATTTGCTTTTTATTTATCTTCATTTATTAATTCTCATTCATCTATTCAATATATTTATTTTGATTTGTGTCCTTTATCCTCTAGGTGCTGGCAATCGCCGCCGTTCTGTCCTGTGTGCTTAAGAAGCCAGGTGATGACAGCATCGACTCTAGTGACGCCAAGGCAAAGACTTTAGATCAGGATGATGAATGGATCTATGAGATTCCACCCGATGACAGCGATAACGGTTCGTCATAATCTCTTTTGTTCGTACATTAAATCTTTAGGGACACAATGCAATCATACGATTATATGATGAAACACCACTATATATTACGACATGATTTATGTTTCATACATTTCTTGTGACCACATTCTTATACCAGGGCATACTTAGTCAATACCCTGTCAATCAAGTGCGAATAAATCTCCACCCTCGACTAGTCCAAGTTTTATAAGGAATGGTTTTTTGTTTGTTTAACACAGAATATGAGGAAGAAAAGGTTAACGAGCCTGATCCGGAGAAATTAGCGAGAGCAAGAGAACTCCTCGCCACAGAAGCGAAGATGTCCGACCTGCTTCGGGAAATCGCCCGATATTTCCTGTTGGTCCTGGTGCTGATGTTCATCGCCTACAATAACAGGGATCCAAACGCCTACTATGTCATGAAGACGTTTCAAGACACTTTCGTGAACGTCGAGCTTTCTTTGGAACAGGTATGTGTCTCCTTGCATTTTTTATGATCTTTAGCTACGTTTTGAATCATCAACGTAAGTACGGAAACTATTTGAAACAGCAAACCAGAGATTTCTCACTTCCAGGAATAATCTTGGATTTCACAGACTCCCGCGAAGTGTTTTAGGTTTTCGTGACAGTATTGGAACTGTGGAGATCATTGTATGGTGTAGTGTAATCGTGTATTACGCCACTTCCTGAATTCCCCCATTGCGGGTACTGCGTCACCTTCAGGCGTGACATTCCTGTCAATCAGCTGTCAAAATCACCCCCCGCCCCTCATACAACCGAGGATAGGATAAACCCACAGCTCAGTCGCCAAAATAAGAGTCACAGCGTATAGAAAATACTACATAGATGACAACGCCAAGTATATGTTTTAACGATTGTGCTTTTTTTAGGTTCGAACCCCCGATGATTTCTGGACATGGGCGAACAACACTCTTATCCCGGGCATCTACACCGGGTCATGGTACAACGACAAACCTACCACCATACGGGAACAGAAGTTTTTGTCCGACAAGCTGTCCTTCCGTGTGGGACCTGCCAGGCTGAGACAGCTACGAGTTCCACCAAGTGCGTCCATTAACGTTGTTAGTTTGTTCAAATGAAGCCAACATTGTTAGTTGTTACAACTCTCTCTTCATTCAAAAAAGAAGACATCAAAAATCGGCCCTACCCAGTATGTGGTTTCAGGCTTTTGCTGTTTCCTTGGTAAGGGCCGTTGCCCTTGTCCTCTTATCCTACACCTAGCGGTAGTTATACACCGAGTAGTAAGTCATTTGGTACCTCAGTATTTTAGCACATACGATTGCTTAATCCCAAACATTCTATTGAAGCCCACGCCCAACTTTACCTTCTACGAACCAGATACATTTTTGCTCCGGGGGAATGAAGCTTCTTTCAAATTGTCAGCAGCTGATTTCAGTGCTATAGCTAGTACGGATTGCTAGGCGATGTTTTTTATCCATGATCGTGAATATGAAACCAGATCTTTAGAGCACAGCTAAATTTCTGTTTTCTTCTGTTTCCGTGTTCCAGACTCCTGCAAGGTTGTGGAGGCCATGTTGGGAATCGCTGAAGGTTGCAATGCCGAGTATCAGCAGAATAACGAGGAACAGAGAACGTTCTTACCCGGCTGGAAGTATCACCCTAATGCCTCTTACCTCACAGGTGTACTTTTCATATTTTCCTTACTTCACTTTACGTATCAGGATCTAAGACAATTGCATGGTTACAGTGCGGCCACATTCATCGTAGACCGCCGAACGATTTTGATGTCGTAGAGCCGACAAGGATGTAAGGTAGCATTTGCCATGAAAAAAAGTCAACAGCTTAATTTGCAGGACGCGTGCAATCCTACCCCAAGAGTGGTCACAGTTTGCGATCGTACGGCATACATCCTGACTGCAACTATTTACAAATTGACAATTGCTCACATATGTCAGCATAAAAGTCACAATCGACACTATATACTAGCTAACAATTTGATATTTCGATAAAGGTGTGTGTATGGTTTAGAAATAGAATAAAGACAATATATATCTTCCTTTTGGTGACATTTCTCATGGAACATTTAGAGGGGAACTACTGGCGATACCAAACAGCGAGTGAACTCGGGTCCTTCTCCTACTTAGGAAGGTTGTACAGATACAGGTACGTGGGAGCTTGCAGAAGTGTGTTGTCCTTGTCACATTTCGAATTTACCTTCATGTATAGACTGTGTAGATTTTGGGTCATATTTTGAATGGAACCCATGACTCTTTGTAAGCAAGCTTTTTGGTGCATATCAATGATTCAATTGTTCACGCACCATGCTCATACTAGTAGTTATCGGACATTTTGGCGACGCTACAGGGGCGAGTCTAATAGTATAGTATAGTATGGAATTGGTCTGCAAGAATTTCTGCAATTTTCTACACGTGCGCAATAAAGATCTGTTTTGGCCATGCCTCAGGGGCGAATCTGACAATATATATCATATCTATAGGAATCTGTGAATACATATGGATTGATGGATCGTGTTCAGTTTTGATATTAGCTTAAGTGTCGATTGACTAAACTAGGTGCCCCCTTTTCCCCCCACAAAATAATGCCAAGCTACATATCTAAATAGAGGCCGTCACAATTTTTCATTGTCTATCTTTTTTGTATCATTCTGTTCTTCCAGTGGAGGAGGGTACGAGGCTGTTTTGGGCATATCTAACCTCGAATCCAGGCGAGTCTGTGACTATCTCCAAAGAAACGGCTGGGTAGACCGACTAACACGCGCCATTTTGGTCGAATTCACCACGTACAACGCCAACAGTAACCTGTTCGGGTCTGCGAAGTTCCTGCTCGAGTTTGGCGCCATGGGTGCCGCCATGATAGGATATCACGACATCGACATTTTGCGGCTCTTCAACTACGTAGGACCTTTTGGTATAATGGCGATAGTGTTCGAGCTGGTATACATCCAGGTATGTAATCGTATGCGATTTGCAGAGAATCGCACAGCGAGTTTCGTCCTCCTAGGGGACGAAAGTCGCAGGCTGCGAGTTTCTTCACCTGAGAGCGGGGGCGCGCAGACTACCCTATTCGTGCGAATATCGTCGATCTTACGCTGGGCCGCGCACACATACTTAGGTAACCCTTATTAGTGCTACCGGGGCCGCGCACGGCTTTTTACCTACCAACGGAGCCGGGCAGACATTTACCGATGTTGTGTTCACCTGCACTCCTGATATCCTCCTTGTTCAATGTCCCCGATCTGGGGAGGACGCGCAGGCCAGGCCCAGCTCAGGGGGCCGAAAAATTCAAAGGAACCCTTTGCGTACGCACAACATGTCCAGCATTTTCGTTGGATCGCAAGGGAATAGAAATAAACAAAAGCTTTATAGACATATCCTTCTGGTAATCTGTGTCTAGTATTTTTCAGGTAGAATCCAAGGTCAATACAGCAGTTTTCGCCACCAAATTATTCACTTCCGGTAAGTTTGTAGCTCAGTAGGCAGGATAACATCCAAAGGTAAGTGATCGCAGCAGAGCGGCACATACCGGGTGAGATCATCAGGCACACAGCGCCGTGGAAAAGGTTGGTATTGCATCTAGCTACAGAGAATAAATATTTCCTACATTATTTGTTTAAGTAGTAGTCTACCAAAAACCAGAGAACGAATTGTTTGTAGGCTGTCTTATTCGTAGAATAAGCGTATAGCCAATCGGAATTGTAACATGTCGGCGTATGAACCGACAAAGAAAACATTGATTGCGCGGTGAAGTCTTCGTTCATTATGTTTCCGCTAGAAAATAATTTGATATTGCCTACTATGCATGATTTTAAACAGTGGTCCACTGCTTGGTAAAGCCTTTTCATCATAGCTGTCTGCTCACCAACATAATGCGAGCAAGCAACCTGTTCGGTGGGAAAGCACTATATACCCCACGCGTGGAATTTCATTCAACCTCACCAAACAATAAAACACATTTGCCTAACAATAAAGTACTTGGCGTTGTCCACCAGGTGTCCTAAGAAAACAACAGGACTATTTCATAAGGTGTGGATGAGAAAATGACGACCAACAATATGATCATAGAAATGGTGAAATACGGTGACTTCTACTAGCCGATCATTGATCGCTTACCTGTTGCAAATTATTTGGTCTGGCTTGATTCGTATCAGCTTTATTCTTACCTTTGTTGTGTTCAGACGTG
Organism: Branchiostoma belcheri; assembly: GCF_001625305.1. Lineage (NCBI taxonomy): Eukaryota > Metazoa > Chordata > Leptocardii > Amphioxiformes > Branchiostomatidae > Branchiostoma > Branchiostoma belcheri. Next base: position 1,588,196 of record NW_017804032.1, on the reverse strand, counting down.
CTCTTTCGAAGTTTTCTACCGTCATTAATTTGTCGAAATGCGAAACGTAGTCTGGGTACCATCCTGCTTAGTACACAACACTTTACGTCCGCTCCCACAGTCGCACCGATCACACACAAATTTAAGGGAAAAACAACAACAATACAGTCCTTCTCAGGACTAAGTGGTCTAACCTGGCCCCAACAATTAGTCCCAAAGTCTTTGTCAATTACGACCCGCGGGAGCGCACACGCCAAGACAATAATCTATTCAATTTGGAAACTTTCTTGTAGCTCTGTATCATACATATAATGAGTAAAGTCGGGGTAGTTGTAAAAATAATAATGAATATATAGGTTATTATATCATAGTATTCTTCTGCAATATACATATTCTATGAGATGGCTCCAACACGCCGCAGGAGTGAGTTTGGCAGGAAACGTGATGCATTCTGGGGCGTTCCTTCAGAGGACAATGACCCCTTGGATGCGTGCGTCAACCCAAACAGGCTCGGCGTCTTTTAGATTTCTACAAATTGTAAACCACCAACAAATTATCAAAAGAAAGCTAAATTCTTCAACATATGAATTTGGATAGACTTTAAGGTCATATAAATTATCCTTCTAAATTTTACGATCAATCTGAACAAATAAATTGGAACGGTGTACATGTAATTTCCCTGCGTTGATTAACAACGTAAGACCAGTGATGCCATGTATGAATATTTTCCACACACTGCTTCAAGTTCATGTCTTTAACATTGTGTAAATGTTGATTTTCTTTGTTGTTTGTGAAACGCAAATTATGAGGAGCGAGTAAGCCGCGACTCCAGCGAATTTGTACGCCAGGTAGCATATTGTCCAAAAACGTCTGTTTTTTTCTAATTTCTTTTACACAATAGAAATGTGAATACCAACGCAGGGCACATGAATAAAATCTATTCTACCTTAGCCCCATTTTTGTTGTGTTGTCTGGCTATTTGTTGGCGTCACGTATACATGGGCGCCATCTTGTTTTTTTTACGATATGCGTAGATCGAAGTTACAGATAAGGTTTATTTTGAGGTTTAACCGCTAATTTCCCTATATAAATGATAGTATGTCATTCTCCATAGCTATCACTGAGTTAGATACAGTATCACTGAGTATATTTGCAGTTTATTTGGAATTATCCAGGTGCATGTAGTGCTGGCGCTTTCTCTGAGTTCCATGTTCCTAGTTTCTGTAAACCGAATGAATTTTCTGTAAAACCCTGCAGAGAAAGAAGAACATTGAGTTAAACTGTATCAATTTGCGATCTTTTTCTAATCCATAGCTGATCATGAACACTATACAGCTGATCTATATTTACAAATCTAGTTCAGCTGATGGAATGCAAGTGAACGTCGTTAAATGTCTGCCGAAGTTCCGGTAGAGAGCCGTGCGCGGCCCCGGGTAAGTCTGGAAAGCTTCGCACATATATGGTTACCGTACGTGTGCGCGGCCCAGCGTAAGATCGACGATATTCGCACGAACAGGGTAGTCTGCGCGCCCCCGCTCTCAGGTGAAGAAACTCGCAGCCTGCGACTTTCGTCCCCTAGGACGACGAAACTCGCTGTGCGATTCTCTGCAAATCGCATACGATTACATAGCTCATACATCGGGTACCTGGCCTTCTCTATCTTTAAGGTATTATGTTTTCTTAATATCATATTGACGCAAATTTTGATTTGAAGCAGTAAGGCAGAAAAGGAATCATGACTAGCTATAGGATAATCATTATTTTCGTTCCAAGTCTCCGCCTATTCACTTTACGGAACCCACACAAACAAACATAGCATATATTAGCGCCACCCAAAACAATACTGCCATCCAGGAAGTTATTAATTTTGTTCTGCCTTCCATGATGTATCACAGAGCCTTTGCTCCATTGTAGTATGTATGGTGAAAAAATGCATTGTTCCATGTAGGTTACCACAAAGATATAAACATGAATCCTGTGATATTGAGGGAGAATGTACGTATACGCAATGTCATTACAGGAGACCAAGAAGTTGAAGCAGCAGCGCTGTTCGTACTTCAGCGATCCCTGGAACGTGCTGGAACTTTTCATTATCGTCGCGTCACTGATTGGAATCACTCTGTACATCGTGAAGGCGGTCTACACAAGTTCAACTCTATCTGCTCTAAAGGAAGAGGGAGGTAAAGCTGACATAGCCTAGACGAGTAGCTACACTTTAGGTTACTTAGTGAGATAGTTATCCACCATACGATGGTGTTACAACATCAGCCTACAAGTAAACACAGCTCATCATACCTTTGACGTGACAAAATTTTCAGTGACAATGTTTCACACCATCACATATGTTGTACAAGGTTCTACTTCCGGGTATGGAAGTATTGTTTTGAGTGGCTGCATTGTGAGTTTGTGTGTTTCGTGTCGGGACAGAGTACTAGTACATGTGGCTGTGAGGGAATATTGATTGGCAACATGGCAGGAGGCCAGAGAAAATTGAGTGAACCTGAAGGTCACGGAATCCGACTGAGAGTCAACAGGAAATAGTTATTAGTCTAGTACCTCATACAATATCCTCGGCCGTAGCAATAAATTCACACACACACACACACACACACACACACACACACACACACACACACACACACACGCACAAAACAATACACTTCCATCAGGTCTGAAATCTCCGATGTTTTGCTTTTTTTGCTTCACAGATAAGTTTGTGAGCTTCCAGGGCGTGTCCAGGATCTACGGCGCCTACAGCTTCGTCCTGTCCCTCGTGGTGTTCCTGTCCACGCTGAAGTTCATGAAGATCCTCCGCTTCAACAAGAAGATCTCCATGCTGTCCGCGACTGTCCGCCACAGCAGCGCCATGATGGTTCCCTTCGCCGTGCAGTTCATGCTCGTCTTCTTCGCCTTCGTCCACTTCGCGCTCATCGTGTTTGGGGAAGGCTCACTGAAGTTAGTCCTGATCTGAATTGCAATCTGGTTTCTGTTACATTTCGGTCAAATTCGTCGTAGGCCGTCGTACGACATTTTGTAGAATTTTCAAGCCGACTTTTATCGTAACAAGACAGATTTCATCAAATATTTTACAACACAGGCACAACAAATAAATTAGACATCCCCAAATTTTACTGTTAAGCTCCAGTTTTCGTCAAGGCATGAGCAACCCTATGCTTCTGTGCTCGCCACTGATCACTCTAATATTTTGTGTTGAAAATTACGCTTCAAATCTTTCTCATAACGACATTTACCAACGCATGTAGACTTTCAAGGTAAGACTTGCTTTCGTTCCCAATCCGCAGATACAACGACATCATCAGCGCTGCAGAGACCATCTTCTCCATGACCATCGGTAAATTTGACCACCAGGAACTGACGGACATCCACATGGTCCTGGGACCAGTCTTCTTCATCACCTTCATGCTGACCGTGTTCCTCGTCATCATCAACATATCTTTCACCATCATCAACGACAGTTTTGTGGAGGTGGGGTTCCTCCTACTGATTCATAATACCCGCTTTACATGATCAGGTGGAATGTACCGTCTGATTGAAAATTCTTTGTACAATTTTATATTTAGTGCATTCTAGAGATTCTCATTGTACAAGGAGGTCTGGCTTTTAGAATACTATGAAATTAAATACCATTACTTCTGCCAGTACAAAGTATTGTATTGGGTTTGTATGGTTATATGCCTGCCCAGGCAGAGTAGGTTAACATCACGAAGGTGGAAGATTGGCAGGCAACAAGATGACAAACAAGGAAATATTTATGGGCGTCAAGGAATCTGGCCCGAAGCCAGTAGGAATATAGTCTTGGCGATATTATTTGGTAACATGATATAGGAATAGGTAATGGTACAGGAAATAGGGTGTATTTTAAATGGAGACGTACTGTTCTAACCTTCAGGTGCGCAGTGACATATCCAAACAACCTAACGACTACGAAATAGTAGACTTCATGGCGAACCGAGTGAAGAAGAGCCTGAAGGCTGTAGCTGGTATGGTGACGGGAGACGGCCAAGAGAACAGCAATGGTACGTTAATACTGAGTAAAGAACATGTGTGGATGCAGTGTTTCTGGCAATATGCAACAAAGCACGAAAACAAACATTTAAGCCAACTTAAAAACTATACGGCGCATTGTGTAAACAGCTGTCAAGGGTAATAAGTATTTACGTACCTTTACGACCCACTGCACGTAAAGATTATCTCTAATCAAGATTTTTAGCAATCATTTCTTGTGCTTTGGAACGTTTAGGGTTGAGTCGTTGATTCAGTATGCTAGATACATGTATGACTAACGTAATTTAGAAAGTACTACTTGTATATCATCCTTGCAAGCTATACTGTATAAAATGGTGAGTTGTATCTTAGAGGTATGTTTTGTCCCCCAGACCCAGTGTATATTGAGTACACGACTGAGTGTATCATAGACCGTGTGGACATGTTGTACCGGCGGGCCTCCCGTCTGTACGTACGGGACATGCTGGACGGACAGGCGGAGTCCATCGTGGACGAGTACATAAGGAGCACCTGGAGGAGGTACTTTTTTGGCGACGCCTCAGGGGCGATCCTAATAGTATAGCATGTAATTTTTGCAAGTTTGCAAGAATTCTAGGAATTTCACAGCCATACTGTCCACATGTTAATGAAATGTTAATATGTCTTGTCGGGATTGACAAATTGTCTTTTTTTGTGTGTTTCGTTAGATAAATTTAGTGGTGATCGACATAATAAAATGTATATCATGCAAACCAGTATCTAATTTGCAAAATTAATGATGAAAAAAAATCATGAAATTGTATTATGATACCGTGTGGCAATTGACTTGTGCTTACTGGTCTAACATCAGGATAGTGTACTATGTATATATGGTGGAGCTATACTTACTGATGGAAGAAGGGTCTAAATTTAAAAGTGATGACACCACCTTCACCAAAAATAACACCAGATGTTGGTTTCTCTTCTACCCTCTTTTCTGTAGGCGTCTCAGCATAGATGACGATTTTGACACGCCCCACTGGGACCCTGAAACTGTCAGTGTGAGCAGCTTTCACCACCAGCCTGGACCTACGACGGGCAAGTCTGATGAAGGATATGTGTACGTGGACCATTCGTAAACATGACAACTAATTGAAACAAGAAGAGATTTCAGCCTTTTTGATAAGTATTTGGGGGTTTTGTGACCTTCAAGCTCACCTCATTTCTTGTGTCTGATCTTTTGGCCTGTCAATCCTCCCCCTACCAACTTGCTGTCAACCTACTCTCAAGTTTACCCCATTTCCTGTGCCTGACCTTCTTTCTGCTTGTCAATCTTCCCACACCCACGTGCTGCCAACCTACTCTTTAAGGACAATCAGATACACAAATTCACAGTTGAGCCATCCAAAGCAGTACTTTGATACGCAGTAAATATAGACATATTTCCAACACCTTACAATAAATATACTTAACCATTTCTTCAGAATGATGGCTTGACCTATTGCATGCTGGCAAGCCTGAATGTCAGGTACACAGAAAATTTTACAAATACATATTTGTCACATTCACACGCACTGCCAGCTAGAGACAACAGCTAAAATATGATGCAAATTCAACCTGTTCAGATTTACAAACATACATGCAGTCGCTCATAGAACATTGCTTTAAATGTGTGAAATTGAAGTACCATGTAACTGTAAATGTATCTGTGCAATATGTGAATATATCCATTATCATTGCTATTAAGAGCCATGTTTAAACATGTAGACTTGCAGCATTGTTGTTCTGTGTTGCAATTTGGGTTTAATTGTATATCCATATTCTGCTATGCCGAGGCTTGTTTGACTTTTTATCTGTCACATTAGAGCTACAAATGCATGGCATAACGCGTGTACAAGTTGATTAAAAATGTATCAGTGGCATACAAATGTATTTTGGGTAACAGTGCATGTAGTTAGCTGTTGTTGCTGACTCACTAAACTATCGTTATCAATTTTGATTTGAAATAGCTCGGCTAACTGAATGCAAATACATGTACATGTTGTTTTAGACTGTTTTGTTATTCTTAGGCGTGCAGTACAAGGCTATTGACCTGTGTAAGAATGTAATCTGCCTGCAGTGGTAAAACACATGCTTGATGCGATGTTGTTGCAAGTAAAGACTGTTGCATTCTGACATGGGATCGTGTTTTTTCTGACTGTATTCAGTTTGTATTATTTGTGCTCCCGATAGGCCAAATTGACATCCTCTGAACACGCCAATATCGATGTTGGTACGTAAAATACATTGTCTACAAGTACAAAGTACTGATGCTCTTGATGTGATAAAATACAGAAAAACATTCTCAGTTCACACATTTTTTTATTTGCCTTATATAATACTAATAATAAACATCACATAGCAGTCACTCATTTTACAGCAAACAAAAGAAAAAAGTTATAAGTAGAAAGTTAACAGTAAGGACAAAACAGTAATGGCACATACAACTGGTCCATGTTGGAAAATTATCTCCAATACTTGTAGTTCAAATCATTTGCAATGATTTTTACATATTTCTAACATCTACAAAATTATATCCAGAATAGTTTAAAAGTTTGTCAGGAAGGAGTTGGACAGGACTTGACATGTATGTAAAAGTCACAGACAGATTACACAGAGTTGTAACCAATGATAATGTACATAGTGCTGGAGTAGCCTGGAAGCCATCTCTCAGCTCTTTCAGTCGCTTCCCTGACAAAAATACTGGACCTAAAGAATTTCTATGCACCAGGTGATGACATTACTTGATGAGCTAATGCATTCAACAGGGCCTCTGCTGATTGGATGACCTCAAACCTCTGCAGTCCAATCACTTGTGAGGTTTGGCCAGTCAGTGCGTCTTTTCAAAATCTGCAAAAAAGGTTCAAATGACTGGCAGGTAGACTTTGTGTAGGTTAAGTTTTTTTGCCTGGGAAGGGACCATGAGATCTTACCACAAAAAGTGAAAAAGGCTACTATCAAGGCTAGTGCAGGGTAGTAGCCTTTTTTGCGTTAGTAGAGTGATAGTAGCCTTTTCACTCTGAAAATGAGGTTATCATGCCACGGCTGCTGCCCTCTCAGATATGACAGCTGGGTCGATAGCGACACTTTTGGTGCTGTTGTTGGTCTTGTAGATCCCGACCAGGCGGTCAGCCAGCTCAAACATGTTGTTACGGAGTGAGATGATGATGAACTGTGCATTCTTGGTACGTTCCTGGAAAACAGCACGAGGGACCATTGCAGATGTTCAGATTTGTACGTAAAATTGTCTAACTTTACACACAAAATATACTCAGCCTCTTAGCTTTACACACAACCTTGGAATTTTATCTACTGGTCATGATGTTTCACCCATGTTTATTCAACTCAATTCAAAACTATATCACATGTCTACTACTCTTACAATCATAGGTTTAAAAGGTTTAAGGGCAAAACTACAAGACAGTACCATGTGGATGTAAATTCATATTATCATGATGGTAAAAACATACGCAGTCAATTTAGCTGAAGACCACTTGGGGGATCAAGAAAATGCTGTCAAAAAATTGTGATCACATATAGGCCAGGTGGTCCTTATGTAGAGGTGGTATAACTTATCAATAATAAGTGCTTTTAAAAAAAGAATGAAATAAAAAACAGTACCTTGATATAGCTGGCCACAATAGACACGTTCTTGAAGTCCAGAGCTGCATCGATCTCGTCCATGACATACAGAGGAGTGGGCTTGTAGTGGTGCAGGGCAAACACCAGGGCCAGGGAACTCAGGGTCTTCTCTCCTCCTGACAGGTTGGAGATGTTCTTCCAGCTCTTCTTGGGAGGTCGAACACTAAGGTTGTGGTTACAAGAAAGAGTGTTAAATATGCCTTCCTGCTGACACAATAGGAAATTAGTGGTAGTTGAGTTGCATGCATCTTCTATAAGATTCAGTAGCAAATTTAGTTAAAAAAAGAGCAAGCAATACATCTTTAAGACAAAAAAGTCTGATAACAAGAAATGTGGTAAATAATGTCTTACTGTTTTAAATCAACCACATTAATTTCTTTGCAAAGTAGATATTTCAGCTGTCTTCTAAAATACTCGTAGATGAAAACTACATACAACTTTGTAATACTTTTCTTAAACATTAAAGGCCTTGAAGATATACTGCATAAAGCAAGAGGTTACTACTCACAACTACAGTACTGGCATATTTAGTAATTTAGAGGACTCAATTATTTCTGTCTTATGTTTATCCTTTTTATTGAAAGTTTTGACATTGTGATTCTCCTATGCTCACTAAGTTGACACGTTTGGGAAAAGATGGGTCTGTTATCTAAGTCTTCCTTGTCAGCGTGCAAAATACCTGATTGCCCAGTTGCCCCGGGGCAACCAAATTTTACAAGGGGCAACCTATTTTTGAAAATAGGTAGCCCAGTGTGCCACCTGAATTTTAAGACTGCGACCCCTCCAAATCATGCCTACTTGGCTTGCACCACTGTATCCAGCAAATGCTTTTTAATTTTAGGTACTAGTATTAATGGCTATTACTAGTATCAGTTAACTAAAGGCTGTTAGAAATATTGTCAAAGGCTTATGTATGTAACATTACTTAATTTGAGGAAAGTAGTAACTTATAGGTGGGGCAACCTGAAATTCTGATGGGCAACCTAATTTTTGCCGTACATGTGTAGGTTGCCCACTGGGCACTGGGCAACCTGGTTCAAAAAGTATTTTGTACACTGCTTGTGTACCTGAAGACGATCCCCTCTGAGAAGGGGTCCAGACTGTCCACCAGTTCCAGCTCAGCATCTCCGCCCAGTGTGATCATCTGGTACATCTCCTTCAGCTTGTTAGTGATGACTCCGAACCCTGCCATGAACTCATCCAGCCGCTGCTTACGGAGGTCCTCGAAGGCCTTCCGCTGCTGGTCACGTCGACTCGTGATCTCATCAAGTTCTGAGACACGCTTCAGGTACATTTGCTCCTGAAATGGAATAAATTCTGATATTTTAAAAAACCTAGGTTGTTAGGTAGGGATTCTCTCATTTTCATAGACCTTGGCTGAAGTAATCCAACATATTTATACGGTTTTACAATGTAAAACTGAAATGCATCAGGACTAGGGCTGTTTCCAGTACCATTGTCTGATTGCTTGTGGAAAAGGGACAGATAATTCACCTAATCTAATAAAAATGTTCCGCTGAAAATACATGAAATTACGTTTAAAAGGCAGATAAATTTAGCTGTCTGATAAAAAATTTTAATGCCTTGCCAGAGGTTGATGCAAAAAACCGTAAGGTATTTTTTTTCTTTTTTGGGGTCTCAGACTTGCAGTTTATGATCATGCCACAAAAGCAACCACGGCCAATCACAGGACCACCCTGTTGAAATGTACAGCCTCCTCCATACAGTCCTGCCATTGGCTCACCACAGAACTGTGTTAATATGGAGTTGGCATGTGTAGGATTGCTGTTTGCTTAAATGGCATGCTGGGCATTGAACTTAAAAACCCAGCACCTATGCCACAAAGCATGGTGGGAATGATCATGTGACTGTGTTGACATGGAAACAGAATGTGGCTCAGACCTTTTACTACCTCATCATCGACCCTGGAAATGCATCTACATGTACATGTAGGTTATCAAGGAATCTGCAGAAAAAAACTTCAGAATGTAGATCTGCAGGTTTTGCTTTGGCCAGTTAGGAACCTGAACATTTTATTTTTCTTAGGCCTAATATGTTTAGAATCAGAATGTTTGAAATCCAAATGTCAGGTTGAAAATTTTATGGCCTTGCTACCAGTGGACCACCAAAAAAGACTTTGGCAATCTTAAGGCTTAGGGATTCAACCTGTGATCCAACTTATACAACAGTTTATAAAAAGTGAAACTTGCATGAGGACACTTCTATTTTCAAGGTCAATATTGGAAAACCAATTGTACAACATTACATCAGGTGTCAGATCATGTAGCTAGAAAAGTTCGATCAGCTCGAAAAAATACCTTGCAGGGATCCACCCTCCAAAAAAGGCTAGGGTCCTCATTTTTTTCTAGGGTCGGGCGGAAAACAGGAAACACAACATGTTTTCCCCAAGCCCTACCTTTTTCCTGTACTCGTTGATGGCAGCCATGTTAGGTTTGAACTCTGCTTGTTTCTCCTCCTGTACGGTGATCTCAAACTGTAGCTGCTGTGCGTTGATGGCACTGATCTCCTCTTCTGTCAGCTCCTGCAGCTCACGCGGGGCCTTCTCATCATCAACCTCATGCAGAACCATCTTCTCTATCTATGGGAGGGAAAAAATTCATTGTGGCATTGAGTGGCTGACAAGACCAGCATGAATGAGAATTAAGGGTTGGTGGGTTCTATTTCTGACGTTTCTTGCTAGACGTTATGTCCTTGGGCTAGGCATTTACAGAACAATTCACTCCACTTAATGCCATACCTGGGCTGCGGTAATGTTTGTTACGGGTGTTTCAGCTTGTCATGTCTAGCCATAACAGTTATCACACAGGCTTCCAAAAGTTCCATAGAAATTAATACATTGGAACATGTTTCGTGTGTGCGGCTTTAAACAATTTGAATACCCGATTCAGATGTTGGAATTGATGTTGTTACAATCTTTTGCTTCCTACCTGGGACACCAAATTTTTGCACAGTTTGCATCGAAATCTGTGTTTATTCAGGTGGGTATGACATAAATAAGATACAACACGATGTATTCTGCCCTTCAGCCCTTGGGAAATCCAACCTGCGGTCAGGCTGGTACCCCGATTGATACAGAACACACCGTGTTGTACTCTATAAATCGTTTACCTCCTTTTTCCAGTACTTGATCTTGCCCTGGTTCTCTTTGACTGCATTAACTTTTTCCTCCAGTTGGTGCCTGATGTCCACATGAGCACTCTTCAGCTCATTCTGTTTGGCCTCCAGACTGTCCAGCTCCTTCTTAATGTCTGCTACTACTGCCTCCACTTCCTGCATCTTTTCCTGGGAAGCACAATTTTAAAGGGTTGAGGAAATCTTCTTTGAAATCTCCATCAGATATCTTTATCAGATACCACATTGCAAACTTAGAGTCTGAATTGAGTAGCTTTCGGTTCATTACTAGCAAATCGTTCTTAAAATGTAAGATAACATTCAATATCTCCAAAGAATAAAAATCAAAATACATACTAAAAGTCTTAAGGGGGACTTGTGCAGTTTCTAAGATGTAAGAACTACTGATCATGAAGACATACCTTGGACTCTGTGAAGAGGTTCAAGACCTCTGTAGCCTTCTCTTCTAGTTGGGAGAAGTCTGCCTCGAACTGATCGATGGCCGTCTTGTTGTCTTCTATATCCTTCTCCAGCTTCCCAATCTTCTCCTCAGTTTTGGTGATGTTTCTGAAGGAGGAATAAAAGACAAGATTCCTTCACTCTCTTTTACTAGGAGAAAGCTGTTTTTGTAAAAGGTTCATAGTAAGGTTCAAACAAAAAGTAATAGCTATCAATTTTATAACACTGAAAACACTTTTTCAGACCTTTTAGCAGTTTTGTTGGCGACCTTGGCCTTGGTGACTGCTGCGTTGGCCTCGTCAATTTCCTTGTTGACCTGGTCCAACTTGTCCTGGGCTGACTTCATCTTACTGTTACTGATGTCCATGATCTTCTTGTGAAGGCTGTTCGTACATGGTGTCAAAAAATTCATTTATATTCTGTTAAAATTAAATCAAAACACTTTTCAATCAAACAAACATTAAATGATAACTAGATGACCATGTTCAGCTTTCCTTGTAATAAAAAAAGTCATACAAGTTCCTACCTTTGTACTTCCGCCTCCACTTTTGAAGATGCCTCTGCAGCTTTTTCATATTCTGTGAAAAGACAAAAAGCCAAAAAGCAGATGTCAACATCTCATAAGAATCTTACGTTTTAGACATCCAGAAGTATTTGTCCCATTACCTGTGTCCTTTAATTAAATTAGAGCTGTCATTCTAACAGTCAATCTTCCTCATACCAACATGCTGTCAACCTACTAACAATATGAAGTTCACCACATTTCCTGTGCCTGACCTTTTAACCTGTCATTATGCCTGTCAATATTTACCCAACCCACTTGCTGTCAACCTACTCTTAAGTTCACCCTATTTCTTGTGTCTGACCTTTTGACCCATCATTCTGCCTGTCAATCTCACCCCCCAAGAAGTAAAAAGTCTTGTCACTATTGACCTTTCTTGTGAGCAGCCAGAGTTTTCTCCAGCCTGGCTTGTTGTGCCTTGTCTGGTTCTGCCTCCTTGACCTGCTGCTGTAGTTCTGTAACCTGCTGCTTCAGGGTCACCTCCTGTTCTGTCAGGGCCTACATGTACACAAGGGTTTGGTTCTGGTTGTGAGTATTAGTACTAAACTGTAGGGATGCAGTGCCCCTAGCAGATTACAAAAGAACTGCAGAAATGCTAGAGACTATACAGGTAACAAACTAAGTTTTATACCATTCCCTATCATCTTCATCATTGTCATGTATCTTTCATAAATTTGAACATAAATCGTAATTTTCTTTCACAGTATAAGGAAAGGAGGAACGTTTTCACATGTTTTAAATTTTCAGTTGAGACAATTTCAAAGTATATACATGTATTCTGAGTTAAGAATTCATGGTGGACAGGTAATATAGTAATGCCACTGCAAAAGTTTCATGATTTACAGTAACATCATAATATAATAGATGAAAATGAACTTGACATTCATCCTTTCTCCTGAAACTTTTCACATGGACTTAAGAACAGGGAAAGATTGATGGTTAACCTTGATGTCCATGTCAAACTTCTTCTGGTCCATTTTAATCTTGGTGAGTTCCCTCTCCAAACGTTGTACAGTCTCCTCCAGGCCGTGTTTCCTCTCCTTCAGCTGCTGGGCTTCCTGTATGTATGATACCAGAGTGTTAGCAACCATTTTTAGCTCAAGGCTAGGGGTCCTTCCCAGTGTGAGTGGATCAAACCTTGCAGTTGGGTGTTACACATCCTATACTATATAGGTGGTTTACCAGTTATACGAAAAGAAAAAAACTGAATTATAAATTCCTCTATCTATAACATATAAGAGGACTAAGTAAGTAATAATATATATGCCTCACCTGAGACAGTCGTGCAAGCTTGTTCTCCATGTTCTCCACTTCCCTAGGGTCGAAGTCACTGACAACAGAGGACCCCATCCTGCCTTTAATTACCTTAGTACCACCTCCAGTCATAGTTCCTACAGAAAATAAACAGGAGATGAAAATTTGTCTAAATCCTGAATAGTGATGCATACCGGTTCACTGGACTTGGATCCAGACTTGTAAGAATGTTTAGGTTCAAGTCCAAAAAAACCTAAACGTCAAGAAGTCCGGCTAAAATTGGGTTTAGGTATGCATCACTAATCCTGAATGATAAAGAATCCTGAGCTCCTATTGGACTGATTTTCCTATAGTGATAAAGAATCCTGAGCTCCTATTGGTAGTTCTGGGAATGGGATGTTCTCTCAAGTTAGAGGTCAATGGCCAAGTTCTGAGGGTCATTCGGCATTAGAGATTGTGCAACACAGACTACTCAAAGTCAAACATGAAACTACTAAGACTGTGTCAGGAATCAGGATGCACGTTATACCTGCCACGTCGATGATCTGTCCTGTGAGTGTGACCACCCGGTAGCGCTGGCTGCCCTGGAAGGCACATCGCGTGGCCTGATCCAGGTTATCTGCCACCAGGGTGTCACGCAGGGCATAGTAAAACGCAGGCAGGACCTTCTCATCTTTCACCTTCACAAGGTCAAACAGACGGGGGATGTTCTCTGGACTAAAGGAAGTGTGGACAAGTTTTAAGTTTCAGGGTGGCATCATTAATTTTGTATATCCATCAATAATTTATTTATACTCAAGTCTAGAACCTGTTCACATTTTTTATTCACTAAAAATGTGTTAATTCTACCACAAAGACAAAAGTTTAGCACTGAAAGTGGACAAAGATTAAAACATTGTATGGGTATTGAAGTTAGCACCTGATGCTTTTGGAACTATGCCTAAGTTGACATTCAATTAGTGTATAAATTAAATGTATGAAAACTTACGTCTTGATCTTGTTCTGGCAACTTGCCCTGTACCTTTGTTGCTGAAATAGAGAAGAAGTCATGTCATTCAAATAAAAACTTACAATTATTAATGCTCAAACTACTGCTTGTTTTCAAGTATCTATCAATTACATGTACTACCTGTTGCCTTTCCAATGTCCTCCTCTCCGCAGGCTTGCCTGCAATTCTCCTATGAAGTGCTAGGTGGTGTTTATGACTTGAAGGTAAACAGACTTACCTGGTCCAGACCCAGGAACTTAGCCCTGCCGATGTCGGCCTTCTTGAGGAAGTTGACACACTTCTGAGCCGTGTCCATGGTGTCTACCAGGATGGTGTCCAGGTTGCCACACGCCGTGGAGATCGCTACGTCGTACTTATCATCGATGGCTCCTAGGTCACCCTGATGACACCGCAAAAATCATAGGCATTCGCCAATAAAATAACCATTCAATCAACCTGGCAAATAGGTTTCTCAAAAATCTCAAAAGTGGAGAATCATTCTAGGGAATTCAATTAGTATTGGAATTTGTTTTTTCATCTATTTTTATCTGCAAATCATTGGCATTCGTCGATAAAATAACTAATCAATCAACCTGGCAAATAAGTTCCTCAAAAATCCTCAAAAGTGGAGAATCATTCCAATTGGTATTGGACTTTGTTTCCATCTATGGGTTACATTGCAGGTCCTTAGAAAAATTTGAAGTATAAAAGAAATACAGTATTAAGTACTTCAAAGTTATCTGAACCAGACGGCATGTGATCATGTCCATACATTGTAGCAATACTGTACGTGTAAATTGTGTAACTTCCGTGGTGGTTTTATTTTGTAGAGGGAAGGGAAGAGAGGTTTCCACCGCGTTTCGAAAGTGTGGTTGAAACAATTCTGTGGTTAAACAAGGATGTATTCACGGTGTCATGAATTCGCAATAAGGGGGTGAACTTTGAGAGTATCACAATTTACAGTAGTTTCCACTCTCCATATACAAGTTTGTATCTGACTTAACTGACCAGTCTCCCAAAGATGCCGGGTATCTTCCCAGACTGCTTCTGTAGCATGAGAGCCTCCAGAACCTTCCCACGACTCCTTTGTGCCTGCATGGAGCTTCGGGCGTCTTCCACCTTCATACGGCATTTTCTCAACTGAAAGTAGACATATATCTTTTTTAAATGTAAAATAAGAAATCAGAGATTTCATACCTGTGTAAAATATTACTTTTTGGTAATTTAATTCCTGTGCTGTGCATTATCGTTTCTGCTTTCCCTAAAAATTTTTCCTCTGGCACCTTGAATCAGGACCTAACTTCCTGTATCTGACCTTTTATGGTCTGTGGTTAGGGAATTCTTCCCACCCGTGAGCTGTTACTCAACTGTACAAACACATCAGGAAACACAAAAAAAAACAATACCTTTGTACACAAAGGTAACGAAGGTAAAAATCTATGAAATGTTTCTGAAGTCCTTTTATCATTCAAAAAATTTGTTACCTGTTTGTTACTGATGGTAAACTATGCCTAAGCTTGTATGCAGTTCTGCTGCAATGTGCTAGGAGGTGCTTATGAAAGGAATCAAGTAACACTAAGTCATACAGACCTCCTGTGCCACCTCTGCCTCATCCTTTGTGACTTTCTCCAGGTCAGTCCTGGCTTTCTGTAGTTCCTTCTCACACTCTGGGATACGCTTCTCCACGTCCTTGATGCCACTGGAAACCAATCATTAAGGTCACATTTCTTCCTTATTCTCTTCATATCTAGATAACTGCCTTACTGCATTCATGCCTCACAATGATCAACAAGAAATCAGTGATTCCAGACCTCTGGAAAGTGTTTTGAGTTTTCTTGAATGTACTGGAACAGTGGAGGGGATTGAATGGTGCAATTCAATCAATATTACACCACTTCCTGAATATCTCCTCATAGTGCCCAATTACCCCCATCCGGCACATTCTGGGTGACCACCCTATCAATCAACTGTAATAATTGCCTCCCACCCACTGTAAACTGTACCTAATATAATAGGACAGAGACACAAATTCAAACCACAATTCAGCCACCTGAATTTCTGTCTACAAATGTCTTCTTTTATTCACTATTCCACTGTTATCTTATATCTTACCTTTTCCTGTCCTTGAGAGTGTTGACTGCAGTGTCCAGGTTCTGCTCTGCCCCCTGCAGCTGACTGACAGCGTTGTCATAGCGACTGAGGTAGATGTCCAGCTCCGACTGGGCCACGGCTGTCTTGGACTTGGTCTCATTCAGATCCTTCTGTAGACCCATCAGGACAGTCTCTTTTTCCTACAGAAGTCCAAATAAGGGAAGATTGTTACTGCAGGTTTATAATGCATATCATATAGCCAGAAGTCGTTGACCAATCAGAAGGCTTCATTTCCCACAGGTTATCAGGCCGTAACCTCAAAAGTGGTCGGTTATTAGAATAACCGACCATTTTTTGGACCGTACCATTATACAGGGGACAGGACACTTTCGGTAATGTTAAGACTTGTAGTATGTATGTACATGTATTAAAAGTTCATTTTGGATAATATAATTTATTTGAAAATATAACACAATTGAAAAATTTAATTCTGCAGCCCTTGAGACCTGTCTGCAGTTTTGCTGCCAAGTGCTAGGAGGTGCTTCTGTGTCAGTACTAACCTCCTTTTCCTTCTGCAGTCCCTGAGTCTCAGTTTTAAGGCTGGCCATGACCTCGGCAACCTTTTCTTCCTCCACCTTCTGTTTCTTCTCCAGGTGTTCAATTTTCTTGGTCTGTTCTTCTATCTCCTTCTCACTCTTGCCAGGCACCAGGCGCAGTTCCTCCAGCTAGGAAAAAAGGTGGCAAGGTGGTTTTGTGGTTAGGACTGTTGACTTAGTGGTTCTGGGTTCGAATCCCCAGCAGAACCTAATAACCTAAAAGTCAATTTTCCTAGGCCTAAGCCTCAAGCACCAAACCTCTAGATCTAGATCTACAAGTAAAAAAAGTACCAAGATCGACAGCAAACCTTGCTCCAGAAGGGAACGTACCTTCTTTTTCTCCGACTCCAGGGAGGCCCTGAGTTTCTTATCCTTGCTCTTGCCGTGTTTCAGGTCCTCTCGAAGCTTCACGTCTTGACGTTCAAACTCAGAGAACTTCTCCTTGTTTTCTGTACACTCGTTCTGGAGTTTCTCAAGTGCCCTACAAAAGATTAAGATTTTTAAACTTGACTAATCCAGTGAGACTAGTACTTGTTCCTTGAAGAAGACCAGAGTGACTGGACGGAAGCTCTGAAACAAAATATCTAACTTTAAACAAGTTACATGTATGGCAATATGTTTTTGACAACATATATATAGGGTTCTCTCAAATGTTTCAAATGGGCTGAACACTTGGAATAAAACAGCAGTAAAGAATGACTGACTTGTTGGCCTTCTTGCTGTCCTTTGTTTTGGCCTTCTTTTCTTCCTCCAGTTTCTGTAGTTCCTCGTCTGTTCCTGCCATCCCTTCTTTAATCTCTGCCACCTTTGCTTCTGCCAGCTTCTGATTAGCTGTGCACTCATGGCTTAGGAGAGAGAGACATATCATCATTAAGAAATTCTAAGTGATCAGATTGATAGAGATAGAGAACATGATAGTAATTTTTCCCTGCTTGTGTACTTACATGTAGACCTGGTACAACTTGTGCTTCCTGATGGTGACTTCATTTTCTGCAGCCAGCCAGGCCATGGCTTCATTCTTAGACCCCTCCAGCTCATCCTTCTCCTTCTCCACTGCTTTTACACGATTCAACTGTGGAGAAAACATCATCAACTTACTTTTTAGAAGTTTAATTCCTAAATTTGCCCTGCACTCAGTAGGTTGTGAGTTTGATCCACGGCAGAGTCATACTCATAGCAAAGACTTTAAAATGTTACATACTGGTACTGCTTTCTTTGCTTAAAACCGTTCCTTACCTTCTCTCCCCTCTGTTCGTTGAGTTCCTCCACGGCTTTATCCAGCTGTTCGATGGGTTGCTTGAAGCGCGAGCTGCCGATGATGTCCTCCAGATACTCCAACATCCCCTCATCATGCTCTGTCTGAGCCTTGGGCTTCATCATGGAGATCTGTTCTACCTCTCCCTGTCAGGGGAAAATTACAGTGATTATTCAAAGTCCTAGACTTTGGCTAGCTTGTGTTGCATTCAAGAGGTCCTGGCTTGAAATCTGGGCTGGGTCCAAATACCCTCTGTATCCTGCACCAGACAAATTTTAACTCAGAATTTAGGAATTATACTCAGAATTTAGAAAGTATAGATCATACTATCAGTAAAAGCTGTTCAGATTATCCATTGCCATTATTTTTTTAAGTGATGACAGTCAATGTAGCAAATAAAAATACATACACCTACATTTGTACCTGTGTATACAAACCCAGTACATGGACCAGTGCAGGTTAGGTGCTGGTAGACATCAGAAATGCCTGCAGCCTGCACTAACTTGCATATTCAGGTGGTATTCCAAGGATATAGATAGACAAAATTACTGTAGTGTTATCAGAGTAACAGACATGTGTTGATATAGCAGCATAATAGACATACTTACCTGCAGGATGAGGAACCTATTATGGTCCAGGTCAATGCCGTGTCCACGCAGCAGGGCAGCAACTTCCTTAAACTGCATCCTCCGCCCGTCCACGTAGTACGCAGACGTGTTGTCCTTGTTGGCAGTACGGGAGACAACGAACTTGCTGCCAGGGACAACCTCAAAATCATCGCCAGGCTGGAGCAAACAGAAATTTGTTTGTCAAGGGTGTTCAGACAGGGAACATAATTTCTTCTGCTGTCAGTTACATAATTACTTCTGAGATGGAAGTATTGTTTTGGGTGGCACTGGGACCCAGAGTTTGTATGTATCTTGTCCTTAGCAGCAAGAATTGAAAAGTGCACTGGCAGAAATTGGGTTTAAGTTGATTTTGACCCAGTGTGCCCTATGTGGTAGGAGGTCACCAGGCATGTGTAATCATGGTATGAAACTTAGATAGAATTAAACCCTGGCACAATATACCTGAGAGTAAGTTACGTCATACAATCATATGAGTAATATCCACTTTCACGTTCTAGTGTCATAGCTACAAACAGTAAGAAATTGTAATAATAGGTAGAGGAATGTATGCTTATTTCATACATACTGACTGACATCAAATAAAGAAACTTATTGCCATACAAGTATTGTAATTTGCAGATTATAAGAAGTCCATACTGCCCACAGTTTAGTCTTGCAGACTGCAGGCCCTGACACTTCATGTTGCTCTAGCATGCTGTCACAGCTCACAGTTAGAATGAACATGTGTGCTGTTAGGTGACTTGGTGTGATCATGGTCACACCATGCATGCATCTCCTAATCTGGAGATCATATAATAATTATTATATATTTGATCTATACTAATATCAGCCTTATCTTGTTTAAAGTTAAAACTTTTGGTCCAACACAAAAATTCTCCCACCTAGAGCTTTCGACCAGTCAGTCTGGTCTTCCTCATCAGTAGACCGACCCGGTGAAGCTTGTCACGTGGCTTCTTTGTGATGTCAACACTGGGTCAAAGGTGGTCTACTGAGGAAGACCAGAGTGACTGGTCGAAAGCTCTAGGTGAGAGAATTTTTTGTGTTGGACCAAAAGTTTTAACTTTAAACATGTAACTACCAACACAGATGAACTTTCATGGTAGTATCAGCCTTACCTTGTCCAGTATCTTCTGGAAGTGCACACTGACAGTACAGCTGGTCAGGTCTCTGTGTTGGTCAGAGTTGTGGATCAGGACTGAGATCTTCTTGGAGCGGATCTTCTGGGCACGGTATCCGAACACAAACAGCATGGCGTCAATCACGTTCGACTTCCCGCTACCGTTGGGGCCGACGATGCATGAGAAACTCTGAATAGGGAAGAAATTGTAAACAAGTGTTAACAACTTACATGTGTGTTTGTGTTACTGTCTTTCCAGACAAAGTAGGTTGACAACACATGGGTTGGGAGAAAAATTGATATGCAGAATGACAGGTCAAAATCTCGGACAGGATGAATGTCTCAGAATCTGACCGGGAGCCAGAAGGTATTTGTGGTCGTCATGGGGGAATTCAGGAAGCCAAGTTTTGCATACATACTTCCTAGAATTCTCAAATCTCTGGTTTCTTCTTTACCTTATGGAATGGTCCCAGAATCTGTTTGCCAGCGTAGGACTTGAAGTTCTCATTGACAATGTGTGTGATGACCAGCCTCGGGCCTGTACCATCTGCCTTCATGGGCGGGGGTGGGGGAGGAGGGACAGTGATGTGCAGCACCCCCGTGTCAATGACAGTGCCCTCCTCTGTGAGAAAAGATTAGAGCAATGTTACAAATATATATTTTAGTACTTCTTAAATGAATTTTATAGCACATTCATGTGATGATAGTGAGTCAAACCTACACAATGGCCTATGTGTCCACTTTTTGGTGGTCCCTTACGTAATTTCCCCCATTGACACAAGCATTCATCAAGAATCCTGTCTATGGTGACCACCTGTCCACATAGACCAGATTTTCGCAGTCCCCTGAGTGCATGGTCTTCTTCAGTTCTTGGGCAGTTTTGATTATCACTCTGCATTCAATATAATTTGGAAGTTACCATACCTATAATGTTATTTTACTTCGCAGTTCTGGGTTTATGGAAAAAGGAGTCCAGTCCGATTGGCGGATGAAGTGGTCAACTGACGAGATTTCCAGGGCCAATCCTGCTTGCAAGTAGCCTGATTAAATCGCTTTATGGTTGCCAGGATACATAGGTGTCCTGTATGTATAGAAACTACTTTTGGGTGGTCCCAAGAGGTGTAAATCAGTTGTCCGCTATTCCTCACCCAAGGCTGCCTGAATTACGGGTTAAGGCGGCATATAGTGAGTCATATATGCTAATTCAAGTTCCCATACAAACTCTAAATAGTCATAAAAACTCTAAGTACCCATAGAAACTCTAAGTACTCATAGAAATGCGAAGTACCCATAGAAACTAGAAGTACACACACAAGAAAAAATTGTGCCTATGGTCTTTCGTAAAATTTCGTAGAAACCAAAATCGGACTGGACTGCTTTTTCCGCCAATCGGACTGGACTCCTTTTTCCATCAACCCGGCAGTTCTCTACTTTGTCTATTCAGTACGTACCTTCCTCAGGTTGCTCTGGCACAGTTCCCTCCTCAACCCCCTCCATTGGAGTAGTCTCTTCCATTTCTGTAATATTCATAATAAAAATGCATATGATAAATTTTATCTTCGAAATAAGTGCAACATACACAATGCGGTGGGGATGTGTGTCCCGAACTAAAAAAAGTTAGGAGAGAACTAGAAAACAGGCCGACTTTCAAATCAAAAATTATTTATGTCTATGTCTGTGGACTGAGTGAGACTTTTCCAACTGTGACGTCCACAAAGACCATTTTTCCAGTAACGAATGGAGAATGACAGTTACTCTTTAGTTGAAGTTGAGCTCACAAAAGTCTTTTTCAAACGAAATTTGTTTCAACGTTTTCATGTAATGTATTCCTGTACATTTTTGGACCTGCATACGAGTCTGCATACACAAAACATCAACTTCGCTCAACTACAGTACTTCCTGTCAGGTTAGCGAAAACAAAGACGTCGTTACACAACGCAGGAACACTTTCAGTTAGAACTACACGTATTTAGCTTACCTATATATAATATAGATGTCCTAAAGGTACCTATAAACGTGCCTTCTTATGTAATTCTACGTTTACTTACCGAGGATGTTGTGAAATGTTCACTCACCGATATTTTTGTCAACCCGAAAATGGCGCCTAAATTCCGTTACCGCATAGCATCATGGGAAATTGAGTTTGTGAAAATGGTACATTTTTGTTTATATTCTGTTTTAAAAAGCCCAAATACAACAAATTTTTTACAAAAAATAAATCGATCGGCTATAAATCTGTTCCATAGTCAAAACACATAATCATGATATCATCACGGAAAAGGTCAGCAGTTGCAGGTCAATAGAGGCTATACTATCTTGAAATTGGGGACGTAAATTGAAAAAAAATATTTCAAAACCCCATATATCTGAGGTCAATATGACAGATATATCGATGTAATAGCTTTATATTATGTCAATAGTAATACTAGATTTGTGTTAGGTCATTATAACTATCGTAGCGAGATTCTAAAATGTATTTTGTAATTTAAAAATATATTTTCACCCCTTTTTCTATATCGGCTGGTCCATGGAGTCACAATGTCACAGTGGGGTCTCCTCTCCGGAAGTTGGCGGCCAAGTGAAAAAGCGAAGCGAATTTGTTTTCAACTTTCCGCCAAGGTGGAGTTGTTTTACGGGGTCTCCCAGATGTTGCGCCCTTGTACAGAGCCTAGATGAGCTCCGACAGGCTAGCTAAGATCTAAAAAAAGCCCCTACCGTGCACGGTGAAGCGGATACCGCGCGCGCTCATGCCTGTTTTCGGCTGGTGGGCCATAATGTCCCGTAAGACGAAATATGTTTTCATCCTGGCGATCCTAGTGGCCGCTATTGTCGGTAAGATCTCTTATTTTCATCCCACTAATATCAGTTTCTTCTTGGTTTCTTATAGGTAGGAAATTTAATTAGCCGTGTCTCGTTTTTTATGCTAAAATTATGTTCTTATCACAATTTTTGTATGCTAGAAAAATGGTCGATTTCCTGGTTATACTACAGTGTTGACATTCGCGGGAAAGTTACCAGCTGGTCAAACTTACATCATCTAAAAGTGTTCCAGTAAAGCAAAGACGTCTGTTTTCTCATGCTAATTATAGTCTTTGTGAAGCAAGCTGCTTTTCTCCAAACTGGGAACAGTTCAAATTATCACTATAGTAATATTTTTTGCACATAATTTGTCACGATAATTTGTTTTTATTAACCATCGATGTACAAGTTGTAAACAAGTTTATTATGTTTACACTGTGGATAGTTTCATAGTTTTACAGAATATTATTACTATTCAGTTGAAGGAGGTTAAATCTCCTTCCTTGATCAGTTCAAATTATCGTTACAATTAGTTTTTTCTTGTGCATTGGCAATTTGCAATGTTGTGTTTACACAGCTAACGTTATAAAGTACAACATTCATTTCCTTAGCTTGTAACGTTTATGTGTTTTTGTAATACAGGATATGTGTAAGGATATATGGAGTTATTTACAACTACTTGTATATGTTTATGGATTTGTTAGGACATGTAACAGTATAATTGTAATCATGTAAGCTTCAGCGTACATGTACATAATAACATATCCTGTTACATTTTGCCTGACCCTGACCCTCCTGACCTCAATGAAAAGCAGCCAGCAGGCCAATTTAAGTATTTCAAGAGTTAACAAGATATGCTCAAACAACAGTTATATGCATACACAACATACTTAAAAATGCAGAATATGCATACTATAAATTACAATTTTTTTGTGGTAGATTTCTATATTTGCGTTTTTCGTGGTCACTTCTGTACTGAGAACTCATCATTATCGTGAACAAATAATTCGCCATCTTTTTTCTGCACCTGCTGCCACCGCGAACAAATACATGTAGTTCTCGCGAACATGTCCATTTTTCTCAGACCGCAAACTTTTTTTCCCGCGAAAAGTGATTTACAGTATCTACGTTTCTTCACACATTTAAAAATATTTTTCCTAAGCACATGAATGCTTCCATGCGCAACTTTTGGCACCAATACCAGTGCCTTTTTCCCAGCAGTATTGAATGCACCACATTCTGGAAAGTCTTTCCTTTGATGAAAGTTTGAATGTAGGTCAGGCTTTCCAGACTGCCAACCTTCATACACAAATTTCCTACATGATCTGTGGTTTTTGGCAACAACTCAAGGTTGTGGCAGAAAAAGCGAGCGTCATTGTCAAATAATCCCTGGCTGCGGTTGGCCTCATGCCTTTGTAATGTTTGATATATTAGTAACTGTACAAGGGAACTTTTGGAAGCCTATCGTACATGTGATTGGTAGTTATCACATGGACCAGAACACCTGTACCAAACATCATCAGAGCCAAAGTATGACATATGAAAAATTGGAGTGCGAATTCTGTTTTGGACTGCTGCATTGTTTTTCTGTATTTTTCTTTGTCAAGGATTTGATTTTGAACCCACTTGCCAGTTAAAATGATAGTTTGTACAACTTTGTATATAGTAATATTCTTTGTTAACGACAAACATACTTAGTAGGGTAAAGCTTTGTCCATCCAAAAAATTAACCAAAATGTGATTACTTTTTCAATAGCTTATATATATACAATAATGCAACTGTAGCATTGACAAGAAAATATCTTTATGTACACCTTGATACTCGATTATAATCTGCTAAGATGAAAGAAAGGAAATGTTGTCAACAAACTGGGCTGTGAGTGAGTGTGATACTGTTGTGAAACTGTTGCCAATGTCCCGGGGTTACAGAGATCCAGACTGGGTAGGTGGCCTGTGTTTTGGTTTGGGCTGTTTCCCAGAAAATGTCTGGAGTCTTAATCCTCAACCTGACTGGAATTAGAGACCCCAAATTAATTTACGTACCGTGTCAAACTTCCACAGTAGCAGCAACCACAGCTATCGTTAAGTTACATTTCTGACAGATACAATTTCCAAATTTCCTAGGAAGTTTGATTCAGTGATAGTACATCCATACATGTAAGCATGTAAAATGATTTTCATGTATCCTGTCTAACATTTAAAGGAGGTATATTAAACCTTGTTAGTTTGCTCATACCAAATATTTTGTCTATGACATATCGGCCTTTGTAAGGGGGAAGAACTTGTAAAGTTTGTTTTGACTGATCTTTTCATGTCCTACAATGTTTTCATTCTAATTGGTAACAGGCTTGGTGTGTTTAGAAGGTAAAGTTACCGGAGCTAACATGCACTGTATATTAAGCATGCAAGTTACAAATGTACATGTCAGTCTAGTGCATTTATGATTTATCACAATTATAGTAGCAACAAATGAGAGAGACTTCAACCATCAATCATTGGAAATTCGGAATTCAGTAAGTGATTAAATTACATCATAGTTAAGTTCATATAATCCCCTCCAGAGTTCCAATACATTCACAAAAACCCAAAACACTTCCTGGTGATCTGTGAACTTCAAGGTCATGAAAAACTCATTAGATACATTTGTACGTGTTCATGTTGTTTTGTCTGACTTTGTCTGTTAAGTCTGACATTCACATTCTTTTGACTTTCTGTAATCTTAAAATTCTGTATTAATTTTTCCTGCAATAAAAAGATCTTCTCTAGCTCTTTGGATATGAAAACATTGGTATCCACAATGCAACAGTATTACCCAGCATGCAACCTGGAGCAAACAGTTTGGAACAAACTCAAACAACATTTGAGCTAGGAGACTACGTACTAGTGTACATGTATATGATTGCTATATCATGAAAACTTTGTTATCCAGAATGCAACAGTATTACCCAGGATGCAATCTGGAGCAGGCAATCTGGAAGAAGACCAATCAATATTAGATCAGATTGCTGCTTTCTTTACAATTACTTGCTCAATTCATAATAATTTGGATTTAAGCCCAAAGAATGCCCTGGAGTAGATCCATGCAACATGAGTTACAGCCAGACAGTGTTTATGTTGGAGAAGCGTGCAGTTGTCTGTAACAATCAACAATTCAATCATTTAAAATTCTTCTGAATGCCACTAGTACAATGAGAGACCACCTATAGACTATACTAAGTATATTACCACTTTGTTACCTAATGAAGCTTTAATTTACTTCCCAAATACTGAGCCTTGAGGTTAGAATGTATCATCTTGGCAACGTTCTGGAACAAATTAGCGATACACCGCATAACTTGTAGGGTTGATGCAAAACGTTTGCGGCATGTTTACAACTTCTCAAAGACTGACAGACATTCTTTGCCAAGAGGGGAGGCTAGGGTCCCACCACACTGGTCACGTAAGCCTTGTACTAAGTTGTAGTAACCTCAGAAGAGAACATTCAAGAAGGATGCCTGTACGTGTGGGGAGGGGGCACTGAGAAATTGAACATGTAATGCAGGTATTTCCTGTCCAGTATTACTTAAGTTCAAGGTCACGTGAGCATATGTACAAGTATATGTACAAGTACGTGTACCTTATAAGTTCTATGATATGGCTAAGTCTGCGGACATTTTTTTGCTCACTTACTAGTACATACATCATGCACAACAATATTCCAGGGTAAAAATACAATGAATGAATGAATGAATGATACTTTATTTCCGTGTCGTGCGCTATCCCGCGCCCAGCCCGTGTGGGCTTATACGACACCGATTCAATAAATTATTTATACATAAACAAAAGACGATCAAAGGTACAGGTAACAGAATCCAAACAAAATATGAACGCAAATAAAGGTAGGCTATATACAATAATGGTGAACAAATAAGTGAACTCATAGCAGATCGTAAATACAAATAAACAAATCTGTACATAATACAATTGTTACATTAGTGAATCCCACAAATGTATAGAATTTCAACTGTGATCTTTAATTAGATTCTGTCTAGCATTTGTTTACAACTTGGTTAAGTATCGAGGTTCAATCCTTGGTCAGATGTGCTCGAAAAGCCACTATACATGTACATGATGTATGTCAAAAGCATCTATCCACATGTTCCAACTTCCGTATCAATGTTGAAAGACTATTATTATATTAAAGCAGATTTCATGAAAGGCACATAAAAAAAAACATGGCAAACCACTTAATCTGAAGCCGTGACCTGTGCAGGGCATTGCGTGATACACTGACAGTGTCCTGACGACCCTCCCCTGTAATCCCCCAGTCGGATAATCTCATAAACACCTCCTGTTTCCCGGTCCCTGTGGTTCAAGTGCATCACTGTGGAACCCCTGGAGTAAAGGTCACATACTTGACTTGACCTTGGGCTTGGGCTACATTTTTAACCCAGCTCTACACCAAGGTTTGTTCTACCAGTATAAACATGTTCAAGGCAACCTGTCAAGGGTGTGTAAAATCAATTTCATCTGTACAGTCAGATAATAGGGTACTACTAAAGGTGGAGGTCCCATTGCCCTTTTTTAGGCTGTGTAGCTAAAGGGGTTGTTAATCCACTGTGTCTAGGGCAGGGTGTTGGAAGGCAGAGCCCATCCCTCTCCTTCCACTGCCTTTTACCCCCCCAACTGAAGTCAGGTTCCATTTTACACCTGGGTAGAGTGAAGAGTTTCAAAGTTTCAACCAAAGAAAGTCATGGAATGTCTAATGCCAGGAATGCATAGAATGTAATCGTGTGTCCGCCAGCCTAGTCACTAGAATCCATGTTTTCAATTTCAATTTCTGTATCTTCTTGTAAACAAGAGTGTAATGTGTTTTTGAGCTCTTCCAGAAAGGTGCAAGGATCAACACAACTCTTTTTAAGGTATACATGTACCTAACCAAATGCCCTTTGAAGAAAAACAGCCAACATGTATGTTTTACAGTTGCTTGCTACATGAAAATGGAAAAATGGAATTTTCAAGACAAGTGTCAGGGAGGGAAGGCCAAGGCTTTGGGTCTAACAAAAAAGAAACTTCCTGATACCCTGTTAAATTTCAGTATTGTGTTTGTAGGTAATGAAAGAAAGCTCTCTTTTCAGTCCAGTATAGCTGACCCAACTGCACTTCACTATCCACATGCTAGGGGGTGCAGTGGTACAGTTCAAAATGCATATGGTGCAGTTCTGCTACTACACACAAGATGTCCCCATATGTACATGTACAAGTGAATATGTAACAGTTTTCAAATGTGCCACTAGCCAAAATAATATATAAAGATACATGTACCAGTAGATTTTAAGACAAGCATCATGCATAAGTTTACCTTTATGTAATATATGAAAACCTTATACATGTACATTCAATATAAAACTGTGATCTTTTATTGTGTGTTTCAGTTACATGGGGGAGGGCTGGGATCACCAAAGATGACATGGAGAGGTAAGGAGGTGTATTGAACAATTTACATAGACCAACTTGGCACAGAATACTTATTTCATTGTCACATTTAAAAGTCAACATGTTCTTAATGATCACCCTCTGAGTTCATAATGATCACCAAGTTTTGAGTTGGTCCCCTTGTACCACATTTTTTCACCATCACCATCTAAGTTTTAAGTTGGTCCCCTTGTATTTTTTTACCACAAAGTTTGTTTTTTTTTCACCATCTACATGTACGTAAAAGTTTTGAGTCGGTCCCCTTGTACTTTTTTTTACCATCTACATCTAAGCTTTGAGTTGTCCCCTGGTATTTTTTCCCCATGAACATCTAAGTTGTGAGTTGGTCCCTGGTATTTTTTTTTTACCAACATATAAGTTTTGAGTTGGTCCCCTCCAGTCTGGCATGGTTTTCCCATTAGACAGAGTGCATATGACCTTGTAGAAGGTCACATTCTAACCCCAAGCGGAACAGCTGACTTCAGGTAACGTTCTGATTTTTCACAAGGGCTCGAATATAAACTCCTTTCCCAGTTGGAAGGTTGTGTGTTAAACCTGGGCCTGAACATGTACATGTGTGGTATGCTTGACGTTTCTGTTGTAAAGTACAGTTACATGTATATGCTAGCAAGGTACAATGTATTTTGCACATGTTGAATTGTTCATGCATATAGCATTAAGGCAGGTAGGTCTTTTAATATCGGGATCATTCATCAATGACTGTATACACATGTATATACTGTACACTGGGTAGACTATATTGTATGCACATGGGGTGTCGTCTGCATGATTTCTGGGATCGAAATGCTGGTAACACCTGCATAATGCATGTTATTGCAGGTAAAATTGGAGCTGTGCAGGTATTTCTGATGTCTACCTGCACCTAACCTGCACTGGTCCATGTGCTGGGTTTATAAGTAAAGTGTATTTACATGTAGGTGTATGATTGTTGATTGTTTTTTAGTGCATTGACAATGAGTGTTACTGCCTATGAAGCTATGATGTATGAAAGAAATATCAGAGGTTTCTGAACATTTTTAGTATGATCCATACTTTCTGAATTCTGACATCCTCCTTCGCAGGGCTAAAATCCTCCGGTTCGTTCCTTCGGGTTTTAGCCCTGCTATTTACCGCTGACAGTTTGACTTTTGGTGACGTCACCGAAAAACTGCTGTCAGCCAATCAGAGAATTTGCGCACCGAGCTTTGCGCAAAAACCGCAAAGGTCGCTGGGAACCTATTAGCCAATCAGGTTACATGTTGGGACAGGCCAAGATGGCGGCTATTACAATACTAGAAGTTTCGTGCGAGCCGTGCAAGATTTATTTGGAGTCGAGCGGCTTCGTGAGCATCAGCAGTCGATGCTACGGGCGCTGCTTGATGGCAGAGACGTTTTTCTGAGTGTGCGGACAGGAGGAGGGAAGAGCCTGTGCTATATGGGCTTCCCAGCAGCGGCCAAAGCCCTGGCCAAAGCCGAGACAGAGTTAGGGCAAGCCCCCCGACATCTGATTGGTTTGTGCCAAATAAGGCAAGCTCATGAATTATTTATAAGTGACGTCACCAGAAGTCAAACTGTCAGCGGTAAATAGCAGGGCTAAAACCGGAAGGGAACCGGAGGATTTTAGCCCTGCGAAGGAGGATGAATTCTGAGTGATGCAGGTGAAATCTGTCTATCTGGCGTAAGGCTAGCGCTGCATTTTCAATGTTACTTACACCAGTACAGGTATAATACAGAAAAATATATTTGAAGCCCTGCCCGTCGGGATCGAACCAGGGCCTCCTGGTTCAGCAAGTTCTGTCTTCTATCCTTTCTTCACTGATGAAACTATCTGGCAGTACTAATGTATCAGGTGACTCCTCTGCAAGTCTTCAGCTGCTAGACACTGTAATCCCATCCAGATGATGTATGTTTGTGTTAGAGTGTACTGGTATAGCTAGGGAGGTAGCATTTCGTCTAAGGCCAACTTTAGACTGACGACAGTATACGAAGGCACGACAATCGTTGTGGGCGACGGCTGACTTTAGACACATGACCAGGAAGTGTGACGGACACCCGCAGCGCAGGAGGGCACGCCGCGCGCCAATTCAAAATGGCGAGAGAACCCCTTTTTTTCGGCATGCTGCAGAAGATTGTTTTTAATCTACTTTTAACTCCTAGTTTGTGCCCAGCAAAGGAGGGGTATGAGGCACATGTACCAAGCGGGGCAATATACTCCGGGTTTGAACCCGCCGTTCAGTGCTGCCGTCGGCCTGGCTATATTGGCCGGGAAATGTGGATCGGCAGATCGGTTCGTACCGGAGAAGTAGCGATTGGTGGCTGGGGATTGTACTAGACACGTATGACGATATAAAGTTTTTGGTTTGATGGCATTTAATGATACTGGCGATGTGCTTGGACATAAAATAACGCTTGCAGGCTTATTTGCATAAGGCCAATGACCTCCCACTTCCTTCGCCGGCGACGGTTCACTTTAGATGGTGGAAAATCCTCCTCGGACCCCCCGCTGAAGGATCGCACGATAGGAATTACCGTCGTGCGACTATTTTGATCGTCTTTAGACGGTTGTAAAATACCGTCGCAGGCAACATCTTGACGATAAACATTCGTACGACTATTTAACCGTCGTCAGTCTAAAGTGCCCCCTAGTTCAGTGATGGTAAATTATTAGGTGTATCAGCTACCTTGCAGAGGTAAATGGTCCTCATACATGTCGGACTCATTTCAGATGTCAAACAGTGAAAATCTTTCAAAATATTAAGGTGTTACTACATTGTAAGTTCTAATTTCTATATGTCGTCAACTTTTGCAGATTCCCCCAACATACATGCATGTATATTGTACAAGTCATGAATTCAGTCTTGTTTTCTGACAATATTAATAACAAAAAAAAACTCAGAAAAGAAATCAGAAATTTCAGACTTAATAATAAACCTCCAATTTCTTATCATATTTATATTATTTTATGCAATAAATGCCTACCCGAATTCCCCCATGTCAACCTCTAAAAATTCTTTCTGGCTCCTCCTCCCAGATTAAGAGACCTTTGACCTCCTGTGGTTCTGCCTGTCAATCTTCCCCAGGCCACCCATGTGCTGTCAACCTACACGTACTCTATCCAGACAGATCCCCAAACACACAACTTAGCAATATAAAACTGTACATACAAAAGGAGCTTTAAGGTACATCTGTTACCTGAAATGCCATAACTTTATGCAATCACTTGTGAAAAAGCCATCCTTAGCTGACCTTCCACATCTGGTGTGTTTCAACCCTCCGAACTTACCCGTCTACACACATGATTTATCGTTGGCAGAATGTTTGTAGAATTCCGCCCCGACCAAGTTCAAACCTGGGTCAAGTTTATGCCTGGAAGCCTGGAATTTTGTTTAAGTCTCAGGCAAATGTAGCAGCCTTGATGATACAGACAAGCATTGAACTTAATCAGCCTTCGCGAGAGTTTGTTGAAATCTTTTTTGTTTCAATGCAGTTCCATGTACATTTTACTTTTGGGATAGTCACAGCATACATGTAGGGCAGCAACAAAAGTTCCTTCTATCCTGGGCTATTCTCTGGATACCATCCCAAGTGTGGTTGAAGCTCTTCAGCACTTTTGCAACTATTATTCACCGAGTGATCTTAGGATTTTCTCTTCCCTACAGGTGTTATACTGAGTGCTATTCTTATTAATTGTCATTTGTGTTCTATCCATTTCCACCTCCTTCTAACTCAGTAAGAATGATGGTGTCTGTATATTCTTGTTTGCATTTGATTGAACCACAAAAGTTACTGAGAATTGGCAGGACAGACCTTTTGTAGGAGCTTATTGAGTGATGTATGTGTCCTTAGGGAAATCTTTTAAACAAATATTATTGTTAGAGCCATCTCTCAGACCCAAGGCTGTCACCAAGGAGGTTCAAAAAGAAGCCCTCCTTGATGTCACTCACAATTCCTGGGAAAATTCCTAATTGAGGGCCTGCATGGGGGGGTAGTGATTACGAGTTATGCAAAATTGTCACCACCGATTACGAATTGTATTAAATTCTCAGAGTTGATATTATTAATGACTTAACGTTTTGCGGCTAATGTACTATTACGAATTACATTGATTTTTTGGGAGGCTGCCTATGGATTATGGAGTCTTGGAGACCAAAAAAGCCTGATTACACCTTCCAAAAAAGGCATGTAGTGATGTAGCAAAATGTTGACCAAACAGTTGTAGTGCCTACTAGTAAGGAAGTGAAGAGTGAAGAGTGAAGGCCCCACCCAGGGTTAGATAGGGGACTATCTACATGTATGTGTAACTGGCAAAGGGGTACCCTGTCTCCAGATGGTCAACACGTGTGAGGGTCTATCTGCATCAGTGCATGCCTTTTTCTGTGAAGCACATAGCAAGCTACATGTATCTTAAGTCTTCATCGTTAATTGTAATTCAACGTTTAACACTGTTTGAATTTTTCGCGAACTGGTTGCTTTGATTCTATGTAGTATGTTATAAGTTATCCTGAATTCATCGTTAAGCATCATTTAGCTAATTTTTCATGTCAATGGATGGGAAACCTTTTCGAATACATTTTTTACTTCAATGTCATCTCCACTTTAACTGAACCAAATGGAAGTTCACCTCACTAAGTGGAATGACAGATTGTCCAAAAGCTCACCACACATCTAGCATTTGGTTGTGTCACTGTTTGCAGAATAGTTTTCCCTGGAGCTAGGCACCGCAAAATCTTTGTGCGATGACAAGTCAATTTCCTGTTAAGCATTGCCCAGCGGATCCCCCATGTGGACCCTCATGTAAGGCATAAGCTTGCAGACAGCTACATGTACCAATATTAATTTGCTCCCCCAGTAAGACACCCACTGAGGTCCATGGGTGCGTGGTTTTCATTTGCTAGCCTGCCTGTTCGATTTTTTGTCAGGATCCCCCATGCAGACCCTCGTGTAAGGAAAAATCTTGCAGACAGCCACCAATACTTTGCCAGCCGTTCCCCCACTAAGGGTCTCTGGGTGGTTATGTGATTTGTTGGCCTGTCTGTTAAGGTTGCATTTGTTGCCAGGATCCCCCCATGCAGCCCCTCCTGTAAGGTACAAGCTTGCAGACGGCCACCAATAATTGGCCGGCCGGTTCCCTACTGGGGTCCAGGGGTGCGTGGTTGTGATTTGCCATCCTGCTTGTCGGCACCCGGCCCACAGTCACATGGCCTGCCGCTCGCTGTAACTCAGCGACTGTTACGTTACAGACAAACCCTACAGTACAGGTGGACCTCGACTGGCTGCTTCTAAGTTCTATTTCTCCGGTTGCCCCACCTGTGGAACCATGAGCGTGTCTTTGAGCGGAGTTTTCACCATTTAGTAGTAACATGCTTCTGGTGAAGGTGTTTGTTGGTCTGTGGATGTTTGGCTGCATCACCGGCCTGGTGCTGAACTGGGACTCGCTGGCAAACTTGTACCGGGGATGGCACGCGGACGACAAGAATAAATACTACAGGATACTGTTCGAGGATGGGTATGAGCTAAGGTAAGTCAGAGGAACGTCTCCCGAAAAACTTTTATCCAAGGAACTGAAGAGAGAGTGCTTTAATTTGTTTTTCAAAATCATTTTTGACTCCTTACAAAGAGTACAGCTACCATACTTGCATTGCACTTAGTGTAAAAATAATCGTAAAATTTCATCTGAGTTGGTATAAGTTACATTCAATTGTGGGATATTTTATTTTTTCCCAACTCAGGAAAATTGGATTCACAGAAATATTCGCTGGGATCATTTAGTCTTCTTCAGCTGTCTAACCCAATCACTCAGAACACCTGTAAAAACACTTACAATAAGACTTGAGCTTGTCTAGATTTCATTAACTTAAAGTTTGCTACTTTTTAAGTGATACTGACACTGTCTGACTTGTTACTATCACTAAATCACTTTGTATCTAACTTGCTTTTGTTAATTCTCAGATTAGATTGATATGATTATCAATGGTAAAGACAGTACCAGCTGTTTGGCCTTGTAATCTGGTATCATATATCCAGATTATGTATTTGGATTAGCAAGCTTAAACTGCTTTGCAACTTACATATGTGCCTGTGAAAGAAATTTAAACTGCATTGTATAAAGGAAAGAAGGTAGAAACTGTGGAAAGACTTTGTAAGTTTATAAAGAATTTATGGTAATTTGATAAGACTTAAAATATTATAGTAATTGCTGAAAAAAATAGACTGTAATATACAATACATTGAGTATGCAGACTAGTTGTCCGTATTGTATCAGAATTCATATGCATGATCGCCATTGATCCAAGCTCCAAAAGTAATCCAAGATGTCTTTTTTAATGTAATATTTCAATCGAACTTTAAATTAATGTGTATGGCACAAATACATGACTTGTACATTGTATATTTACAGTACATACACAAGCCACACCAGTTGATTTAATCCTTCAAGCCCCTATTTGGCTACAATCATGCTCGGGTTACTACCAAAACTTGTTGTCAGAAGCTAAAGAAAACTTTTGACAAGGCAGAACCAATCCAAGACTGATAGGAGCTTTACCTGGACATCCATTTCAATCATCGCTGCTGGTTTTATTGGTTTTCAACAGTTTATTTACACTTGATTGTAAGAAATACTTGCTGATGCTTAAAATTTCTGTATTGTCATGTAGGCCTGCTTCCCAACTCATTTGTAAAGGTTGTATTTGATTCTTCACTTTGACCCCTTCAACTACTGTTATTCGTGATACTTTTGCGGTGCTTTTTTTGTTGCAAACTCATAACACCACAAATATGTCTTCCTTGCTTGTACATTTGTACCTGTGCTACTGAATTTCGAGCACAGCCAAAACCTCTTTAATTGCTTTCCCAGGAAAAAAAAACTTTAACCACATAGTAAAACCAAGTGTTGTGAAAGCTTCATGATTTACAGTATATGCAGGAATAGATTCCTGTATACAACTTGTGCTGTATATTCTTCTTTTAGTACTGGATTGGACTTTGCTGAAGTTTTATTCTGTTTAAACTGCTTAGTGGTCCAATACAATCTCTGTAATGTCAGCCCCGTCGTTAAAGTTGCCCCAAAGAAACAGGAAGGGTTTGGCAACAACAGTGGCTCCAAACAAACCATCACCATGGTGAGATACTGGACACTGCTGCCAAAAGGGACACTACTGCCAGGTGCATGCCAAGTTAAATAATAAGCTTAATCAAGAAAAGATCTCTTCTTTTTTTTTCAAACTAATGGCATGATTATCATCTTTCTTGCATCTCAAAAGCTGCAAGCATTATTTTCCTGTCAATGTTGTTCGAATTGACAATGTATATTTAATATGTATAATTATTATAAGCATTAGCTACCGATTCTATATTAGTTACAGGGTTAGACAGCAGTGATAAGGTTAAGCATAGCTGTTTCTACAGTATGTGAAAAGTATAAGGACATGTTGAAAGCCACACTTGCAAGCAAATGCAACATATTTTACTCCATCCTTATGCATATTTCACTCCCTACTCAAAAAAATGGATTGTTCCATGATTGTCAACCTTAGGAAAATCAATGTATTTCACTCCTAATCCTGTGTTATGGGGTGAAATTTTATAGGGATGTGGCTACTGGTAGTCATCATGTGTGTCATTAAAAACTATCACCCACACGATGTTCTACTAACATGAACCAGAACGTCTAGATCTCAAAGGCAGGATCAAGTCTTCAGAGTTGCTTTCAAGTACAGGTTCATATATCTCTCATCTTCCATTAAAAAGTAACTTCTTTCCCTGCCACTTGCCAGCTCCACTTCAAACATCAACCGACATGAAACAGTGTCAGATTCCCCCTCTGTGTTACCTCCCAGGGTCCCCCGTTGGTGCAAGATAAATAAACTGGCAAAGTTTGCAGCTTTGAACTTGGCCTGCGTCCCAAACAGATGCATCATATGTGACAGAACATGTGGTATGAAGTGACCTGGTTAGAACTGTGGCTACAGTTATAATTCAGACCATACTGTCAATTACAACATACCCACTATTGCCATGGAGACAGTGATACCCATGGTATACCGGTAAACCATGAAGTAATTATTAGAAGTACATGTGTATAAAGAAGGACTTAATTGAAGTATTTATATCCCAAGAGAGTATCTCAGAAAGTTCTTAATAATTATATCATGTACAATGTAGTTTGTTTTTTTAATCTTAAGCACACACACATTGACTTATTACACGCATTACATGCAGTTCAAAGGCTTGTAAAAGATATATACTGTGGGCCTTGTTCTCATTATAGATAATCTAGATTGTCAGTGTGAGATAACTGTGTCTATAGCAAAGTCAGAAGGTTCAGGGTCAACCAGTTGTAGTGAAGGCCAATCCTGTGTAACACTGGGATATGTACTATTACATGTACAAATGTATGTATAAGCCATACACTACATGCATACATGTTTGCAATTTGTTTTTTATTTCTTCCTTGGATGCATACATTGTAAGTCATAATTGGTTTGGGAAGTGAAAATGACCAATGGGGCAAGTGGATTTTTGAAAACTTGTCCAACCCTGTTATCTGAATGAAGACTGAAATGTTGAGCCCACTGACCCGAGTTAAAGTAATTACACATGTACATACCCACACGTCAGCATGTATGACTCATAGCTGTTTCCTGTCTGTAGGTTACGCAGAGAGGAACTCAGCAGCCAAATCAGAGAGGTGAGGACTTCACGTTGTTGTACAATTGCACTTATGTTTGAGTTTTAACTCAGCATGTTTAATATTATACTGTCAATTTGCTGAAAGATACACATTACTAGTACATGTATATTCCTTAGCAAAGCAATTGATTGAGGTACTAAGTAAGTTAGCTAACTAGGAAGAGATATTGAATCTACATGTAGGTAGTGCAATATACACAAATATAGCACATGTATGTTCACATGTTTGTATTGTGTATACCATATACAAAACAAAATGTACATAATTATATACAAGGAGGTTTTTGAACAGTAGTCATGTAGGTCAACAGTACATGGGTGGGGCAGAATGACAGGAGGTCAGAAGCTCAGACTGACATTGTGAGGAAGGAAATGGGGTGAAGTGAATCTAACCGAGAGCCAGCAGGAATCAGTGGTAGATATGGGGGAATTCAGGGAGCCGCTTGCAAATCTCCCAGAAGTTTGAAAGTTGATTTTGAAATTCTGATTTCTTGTTTCTTCCTTCTAGGCTTTAGAGCCATTGGAGAAAAGACTAGGAAACTTAGAGAAAGGGTGAGTTTCTCAACAGATCCAATTTTTTTATCATATGAGATTTATACAGTTTTACATAACTGTTGTTTGAGCATGCATGGCCATTATTCTTTTTCTTTATTTTATAATTTTTGACATTGTTACTAAGTTTCATCCACACATTTTAGCAATTTAAGACACATTATTAGTATGTTATCTAATTAACATAATTAGCTTTTGACGACAGTTTAATTGATGACACCTTGACAATGACAATGACACCAATCATTATTTATTAAAGAGACGCTTAATTTGATTTTCAGCGATATGTCGAAAGCAGAAACACACAGGTAGATTTTTTTCTGTTGTTGACAAGCCAATAGTTTCAGCAGATGTCAAAAACTGTTCACTTTCACAAGGCCATCTAGGAAAATATGTTGTGTTTCTGGTTTCTGACCTTACTGGCCCTAGCAATAACCCACCAAACTTTATTGACCGCTGGTAAGGCTATGATAATAATTGTATAGTATAAAATTCTGAATTCTGAAACGTCATTTAATGCATTTTCAAAGCCTTTTTTCTGCAGTAAATCAGGTAGCATTGTTTTTCCACATTTGTCAAGCATTTTCCACAATATGGCACGTCCCTGAGACAGTCCCATTGCATTGTTTAACTTTATATGTTGGACTTTTTAGTTAAAAGAAATCTTAAGAATAATTAGAGAAAAAGTCCCTACCTACAGACCCTAGTATCCTTGTTTTTATCAGGACAGAAACTGGAAACACAACATTCATAATTTTCCTAGTCACGCACATACATTGTAACTTACATGTACATTGTTGTAGATGGAACTCTTAGTTACACCTGTGTCTCACTCTGTGTCTCTGAACTGACTAACAAGTCTTTTGAGTGAACTGCAGTCTATTTACTGTAAAATTAATGTGTTTAATTTTGGAGTAGTGGTATTTCGCAGTAAGCCCGGAAAATATAAAAGGCATATCTGTTGAAATAATGTGTGACTGTTTGAGTTACAGTTTGTAAAATTGTTGATGAGATATTTGTACATGTACATGCATATTCATGCAAAATTGCAATTGATAGAAAAGATGGCAGCAAAATATTTTCAATGTTCAATTAAATTTAAGGTACAAAGACTGAGTTCCGAAAATTTGAATCATTGAATGAACTTGAATTTGCTTTGCATTTGTCTCAGCTTTGTGTGAAGACAAACATACTGTAGCTGTAGTTATATATGTTTATGGCTATGCATGCTTGTCTGGGACATACTAAATTCCTCTTATTGTCCATACATACATGGAATTAGTTTGAAGATTGGTATAAATGTCATAGCTTATGAGATGCAATATGAGAGTTTATATAATTATTATAAGGTCTACAGGATTGGTGGAAGGGTCCTACATTGAGGCTGACTAACCAACTTCTCATCACACTTCAGCTGATTTGACTATATGGATGACATCCTCTTCTGAGTCTTCATTTCTGAATTAGATTCATTTTTTTATTAAAAATTTTCCAAATGTAATTTTAAACTGATGTTACAATTAAAGCCACAGATTGTAGTCTGACTGAAACTGGAAATCATTTCAGATGGTCTGCCCCTCTCAGTGCTTGATGGTTGTGACCTTTGTTGACCTTGTCCTGTTTACCCACAGCTCGGAGGACTCCAAGTATCCCAAGGTCAAGTTCCTCATGGAGAAGGACAGGAAACGTATCCTGGTAGGTCAAAGGTTACACTGTATCATTGTATAGCAAATAGACAATGAATATGCAGATTTTTCATTAATTCATTTAGTCGTTCACTCTTCCATGAATATGTTCCTGATAAAATTATATGGTACATTTGTATCTGTAATGACTTTTTTGTACATGTATGTGTTATACACCTTTGAGTAAATGAGATATGTAGAAAATGTGAAATGTAGTAAATGAGATGTAGGAAATGCTTCCCCCCTGAGGCATTGCCAAAAAGTTATTGACAACAATCATGGTCAACACCAACTTAGATTTTAACATTGTTTTTGTTTCAAAAAGTACTGTTTGCTTCATAACAGGAATGTACCATTTTCTGGTTTCCCAGGTAACGGGGGATGTAGGGCTCTCGCCTTTTAGCTTCATAACTGCAATGTACCATTTTCTAGTTTCCTAGGCTGCGTATCCTACAATGTAGGTAAGAGAGGATGGAGGGTTTGTGGGCCCTCACCTTTTAGACACTGGAACTAACAGGAATGTACCATTTCTGGTTTCCCAGGTAACGGGGGGTGCAGGGTTTGTAGGGTCCCACCTTGTGGACCGTCTGATGATGGACGGCCATGAAGTAGTCGTGATGGACAATTTCTTCACCGGGAGGAAGAGAAACGTGGAACACTGGCTCGGACACGAGAACTTTGAACTGCTGAACCATGATGTGGTAGAACCACTGTATATTGAAGGTAAGAGTGTGTAAACTCCTTCTTTTTCCATGGTGTAGGTATGTGCAATATAGTGATTAAAAAACTAAACCACACCTGTATGCTCAGTGCAGTTTTCGCAACTTCGGTTAAAAAGGTCTTGGACTACAATTCCGGCTAGACAAGTATACCTGTGAAGTCAGGTTTCAAGCTGTTTTCAGATGGACTTTTTATATCCTCTGTGGTCTTTACATTTACAAGGTAGAAACTGTACCCAAATGTAAATTTTGGACCCAAGAAATACAATTGTTTATACTTATCCTTGTTTTTCCCTCCCAGTGGACCAGATCTACCACCTAGCCTCCCCCGCCTCACCACCACACTACATGTACAACCCCATCAAGGTAAGTACACATACATGTACATTTGTACATGTACAACCCCATCTACATGTAGGTACATGTACAATGTAAGCACACATACATGTACAACCCCATCAAGGTAAGCACATAATGATGTAGAAAATGTGGTGATTGAATTATACAGAATGGCTCTTCAAATGTGACTTCTAAGTCTTAGCATTTTTATGCACCAGTGCATTTTGTTATCACTTTTATTTTTTTCTCTTACAGACAATCAAGACCAACACAATAGGAACTCTGAATATGTTGGGTAAGCAAACACCATGTACATGTTAGTGTTCTCTACATTTTATATCAGATAAATTACAGACAATTTTGAAAATTTGTAGTTGTAATGAACAAATGACATGACCTTGTGGTACAAAATCCTGGAAGGGTTGTTATTTTTTGTTGCTGCATACAAGGTGAAGTGTAACATTTTGGCCTTTGTTTCAGGTCTTGCAAAGAGAGTCAATGGCAGATTTCTGCTGGCTTCAACATCAGAGGTGTATGGAGGTGAGCTGTTATGAATTCAAGATGTATTACAATGTATATACATGTAGTTTTTGTTTCATGGTGGGTGGGGAGTGCTTTTGCCAGTTGATTGTTATGTCAGGGAGGTCAAGCCTGAAGGTGACGTACGTGTACATGTAATAGGCCCCATGCCCAGTATATCCAGGTGGGAGTGAGTGAGTGGTATGTGGAGGCATTCAAAAACTACATCATACAATCAGTAGTTACTAGTAATACACTCACAAAAACCCCTTCCTGGAAGTCAGAAATCTCTGATTTCTCATTTCAACTCTACATGTAGATGGATATGTTCTCAATAAATACTGTACATTATGCATTTTGAAATCTTTTTTTCTTCTTCCCTCAGACCCAGAGGTCCATCCCCAGAATGAGGAGTACTGGGGACATGTCAATCCCATCGGTCCACGGGCCTGCTACGATGAAGGCAAAAGAGTAGCTGAGACAATGTCATATGCTTACGCCAAGCAGGTACAGTACGCAGTCATGTACAATGCATACACATTTGCATACTGAGTACATTTACTACATCAGTGCAACTGTTCAAATTCTGAAGAAACATTCAAATGACATATGGATAGAATATGTGCGGGCCCAGTGACCAAGAGAGGGTACTTAAGCTGTGTACCACTTTTCCAGGAGCATGTGCAGGTCAGAGTGGCCAGAATATTCAACACCTTTGGTCCCAGGATGCACATGAGTGACGGCCGGGTCGTCAGTAACTTCATCTTACAGTCGCTGCAGGACCAGCCAATCACAGTCAGTACACAGTAATTAGATTATCATGTCATAATGAAAAGGGGTTTGGAAATGTACAAATTTAATGCCATTTGATGTACTGCTGGGTATAGACATATATTGAGTTCTGTTCCCTGAATCTTGGGTTTGTCTGTCTATCCTGAAATGGTGTTTTTAGTTGCATGATGGGTAGGAGATGATGTTGACAGTTGATTGACAGGGAGGGACACACAGTATAATATCTGAATCTGATTGAATTACATCATACAATCCCCTCCACAGTTCCCCAACACTTCCTGGGGGTCTGTGAAATTGAAGGTCACGAAAACTCAAAACACTTCTGAGACTAAAATCTCTGATGTCTTGTTAATACTGTGTACTGCCATAAGAAAATGACCATGCTTATATATTCTATACAATTCTTAAAGGTTTTTGGGGCAGGGAAGCAGACAAGATCATTCCAATATGTCAGGTGAGTGCTTGATATTAGGCAGAAGTCTAACCACTTTAAGCATGTAAAATTAACAAATCTATGGTTGAAACTCCTACATGTACAGACGTTAGTACCAGTAACCATTCTTATTTAGACCCTTGTCACTCTTGGTGTTTGTTTATTTGTTTGTTTGTTTGTTTGTTTGTTTGTTTGTTTGTGAACACTTTTCTTTCTGCCTCCCCCAGTGACCTGGTGAATGGGTTGGTGATGCTGATGAACAGTAACATTTCCACACCTGTCAATCTGGTAACTCTACTCTTATTTCTTTGTCTTTAGATACCGTACATATGTACGTTGTGAAACTTTTGGGGTGGTTTTATTTTGAGGTAGGAGAAAAAGGAAGGTTTTCACAGCATTTTGAATTCACTGTTGAAAAAATTCTGTACTTCAGTACTTGTACAAAGAAGGCAAAAATAAAATGACAGGAAAAGTTTCATAATTTACAATACTTTAAAGTTAGGATTTGATGCAGTTACATGTACTAGAAGTAATGTAGATTTTACCTCAAAAGAATATTTAAGAAAAGGAATTCACTATATAATGACATGTAAGTTTATATCATATTTCCATTTCCTTTTTCAGGGTAATCCAGAAGAACACTCCATATTGGAGTTTGCAACAATAATCAAGAACTTGGTTGGTGAGTTGGTTTATTGTCTTACAGTACATGTAGCTTGGTCAGTTTTATTGTTTTAGTATGTATCAGATTTTGTATAGCCGGTATAACTGCCCTTCGGCATTACACACCAGCTTTGCAGGCATACAATTTATGTAGTTGTTATATTGTGCAATCAAAACATGTTAGTTTAATTTTTCTCATGTACATGTAAACCTTTAGAATGGTTACATATCAGGCAAAGTTTGAGATAGAGCTGTTAGAGTGTTTCGTAATTACCACTGAATTTGCTGGTATGTTTCATCAGGTTGCAAAAGCGATATCGTCCACGTAAAGGAGCAGGAAGATGACCCCCAGCGGAGAAGACCTGACATCACAAAGGCCATGGGCATGGGGTGGCAACCAAAGGTACAACTGCTGCTTACTTCTGTTTATTACT
Source organism: Branchiostoma belcheri (assembly GCF_001625305.1). Classification (NCBI taxonomy): domain Eukaryota; kingdom Metazoa; phylum Chordata; class Leptocardii; order Amphioxiformes; family Branchiostomatidae; genus Branchiostoma; species Branchiostoma belcheri. The sequence goes on along the minus strand of NW_017804032.1, from coordinate 1,545,389 downwards.
CCCAGGCACAGAAGTATTGGTTTGGGTGGCTGAGGTCTGGGTATGTGTACAGTCATGTTTGTCTACACTGCTGTTTCTAAGCGTTTTGTCTGAAAAGATATTGTATAGAAAAGAAAAATTCTGAAGCAACATTGACCAAACATCCAGCAGTAACCGTGATGAATTCTGTTATAATGACAAAACAACTTACAACTCATGTACATGTGTAACAGTCATTGCAATTATGGTGGGTCAAGGGTTACAAGAAGTCTAAACATTGTTGACAGTTGACTGCCACTTATTCTTGATAGATAAAAACAAGTCATCAGTTGTATATGCACGATAATTCCTGCAACGTTGCTGTTTTGGGTCTTATCATTGTTTTGTGCAAATGAAAATGTACTAGAAAATGTAGTACTTTACTCTTTGAACGTCAATGACATGATTTTTCTGTGCATGCCACCAGGTGTCGATGATAGAAGGACTAAACAGGACCATCGAGTACTTCCGCCAGGAGCTCTTCCAGTCTTCTCACAACCAGAAAATGATTCTCAGACCAGACGACAAACTGGTATGATCATCCTGGGAAAAACAACCATGCAATATCGCTCTGGAGTAGTTTTTACCTACATACAATACAGGATAGGAACCCAAGTCTTCAGCACATGCATATTTACTGTAACTAATTATCATTATTAACTGGTAATTTCTGTAGTTTCATACTACTTAGTAGTATGTCCTGATACTTTGTAGGTTCCATTTTTGCGTTGAACCAGGTTAAATTCGTCTTCCTGATGTAAGGTTTTTCATAGTTTTATGGTCAGCACTGTAGCAGTTTGATTATAACAAAATACACCGGTAGCTGTTTTGGGTACATTATGTGTAAAGAAATTAAGGGCAAACATTGTTGACAAATTATGATGTTTGTCAGGTTCAAGGTTACTGTATCTTTGTTGACAATGATTTTGAACAAATCTACCAACTTATAAATGTTTAAAATCTTACTAGTCTTAAAATAGTTGTGCAGTAACCATGGTTTAGAAGCTGGGTAGCATCAAAACTACATGTACATTGTACATGCACAGTTAGAAGACAATATGATCTAGCTTATTACTAATTTAACTTAATTTATGTTTGAAAGATTCAGTGCAGTCCTTTACAAATATGATACTTTTTCCTAAGATTTTATTGCAACATGTAATTTACATTGTAGGTGTGAAAAACTTAAGCCTTTAACGATTCTCTTGCACAAGAAGATAAAAGTTCACTTTACATTATTTTTCCAAGCCTTACAATATGTATATAATGAAGTCTCACAGTTGTGCATAGAATAGCTTAGATGACGATACATGTAGCTTCTCAAACGCTCAGATATTTACTAGTATTAGATCAAGTCTTTACTTATTTTTCAAAACTATTGTGTCCCTTAAATGAAGAAATGTATAATTCTGTTACGGTTAATTCTGAAAAGGTCTGCCTTCATACAATGTGTTTCTGTCTTTTAATGTACAAAAGACTAGCTATGAAGGGAATCTGTAAAAGCAATACATGGTTACAAATATTACGTAAATTCTTAAGTATATTTCAGGGTAAACAATCGCTGACTCTACCAGCAGAGATCCCGAGTCTTTGTCAACAGACAGTCCAATCAGGATGCTGTTAAGTAAACATGTTAGGGTCTCCATTTACAAATCCTAAATTTCAAGTCAGTTCCTTGATCCAACATGAATCGAAGTGGAAAATTCTGATGTCTTTAAATTTAGACTCTGATTTTGATCTCTACCAATAAAGACTGTGTGTGGGATCTCTATGGGTAGAATCAGCAAAAATACCAGTGGAATCACTGATTCTATTAGAGTTCATACTCTGGCATACACATGCAAGAGGCTACTAGTATACAGATGTATTACCTTTTTGTCATGTAAATTGATATGACTTTTCAATGCTTCTTAAATTGTGTGTCCTTAAATTTCATTGGTCCGTGGCAGGTCCATAATCCTGATTCTTAAAAATTTGCTTTTCTTTTTTTTTTTTTGGAAAAAGGCAATAAAGAAACTTACTCTATATTGAGTCTACAGATCTAAATGTGTAACAGTTTTCTTGGATTAGATGCTTTATATGAGTGATAGATTTGAACTAAGATCCTTTAAAGTCCTCTTAACCTGTAGTACACAGAAGTAGCTGTTTGGTCACCAATTCTCTGTTGATTACAGGATTAGGCAGCAAAGAGAAGGTTAGGAACACATCAGAACATCAAAATTGTTTACTTAGAATTAACGTTACAGGGTAACTAAATCTATGTATGACCTGTACACATGTTCAATAAAGAAGAACTTCAACAATGTTTTACACATGATGTCATGAGTGGAATCACTTGTTTAAAAAGACCTACATAATTTTACTACAGTGACCAGGCCGAGAGAAGGCGCTGACTTCATCACGCTTCTAGCAGCCCTTCCACTGGTCAGTCCTTTAGAGGCCTTTTGACCATCACATCCTCTACATTTGTAAGTCAGGAGAATTGGTATTTATTCATTTGTGGTAACATGAACCTGAATATGTGCTATTGTCAGACTATGAACTGTCTGTTACCATAGTGTTGGAGTCTGTGATGACTGGTTCCTGTGATATATCTAGAGAATCCTGCTATTGGACTGATTTTCATAGTAATAATTAAAGAATCCTGAGCTCCCATTGGACTGATTTTCATAGTGATAATTAAAGAATCCTGAGCTCCTATTGGCCTGATTTTCATCGTGATAAAGAATCCCGAGCTCCTATTGGACTGATTTTCACCGTGATAAAGAATCCCGAGCTCCTATTGGACTGATTTTCATCGTGATAAAGAATCCTGAGCTCCTATTGGACTGATTTTCACAGTGGTAAAGAATCCTGAGCTCCTATTGGTAGTTCTGAGAATGGGAATGGTTCTCTCTACTTAGGTGGATTACCACAAGCTCTCGGGGAGGAGATAGCCTCCTGTGCAGGCCCCGCGGCGGTGGAGACGAGTTTTTAACGCGTTATTTTAATACAGCCGGCCATCCTACATAGCCGACGAGAGAAGGTTAAAATAACGTGTTAAAAACTCTTCTCCACCGCCGCGGGGCCTGCACAGGAGGCTAGGGAGGAGACCCCTGACAGCAAGAGATTGTGTACCACAGGCTCAATACCTACAGTGATATATGAAGTGTTTAAGGCCTGCAAGCATGTATGGTTTGGAAGACGAAGTGGCTCTGGTAGAAGTCTGTCTGATGCTCGAACAGAGGCCCGGTCTCCGACCTGTTGTTACAGACGAAGTAGATAGAAGAGTGGTACCGCTGGAGACGGCTTCCGTCCACCAGGTCACCGTGGTAATACAGCAGGTGCACACCTTTTATAATATATAGGGAGAAAGAACAGAACGCACAACATCATGGATTATCACTGCCTTCAAATGTATTCAGGAAAGGAACAGTAACAGGTTTTATGGATAGCCAGTGTCAGATATATATATATATATATCTATTTATGTGCATAGTTTGCCCTTGTTTTTTAAATGAATGGTCTGGAATTTGTACAAAACAATATATCGATAAGCAAGATGGCAATATGCATTGCCCTGCATAATAAACGTGTAAACGACGCCATCTAGGGAGGCACAGCAGAATTACAACTCGCAGCTGTACTCACCGTCGTTCCTCGGCAGTGGATTGATCTCAAATATGGCGGCATCTATGTTTCCCAGGGACGCACAGTGTAGTCCGATGTCGACCTGATGGAGGAAAGAAAAACAACTTTATTCTGACGTCCCTGATAACTTATAGAAGGCCCATATCTTGCGGGCCAAACAAACAAACAAAGCCATCTACATGTAGACGTTTAGCAAAACCTTACCCTGAAGATAGGTGAGCTGCCCTTACACCCCTGCGGCGGGTTTGTAACGTTCCGGCAGATCTGTAGATGGTAGGTGTACTTGGACTCATTCAGTCCACTCTCGTCAGGAGACAGGATGTTGTAACCGTTAATGTTGTAGGACAGGGTGTCAAACACGTACGCACCGCTCCTAAAGACAGCAGAGGTCAAAATCCATTCATTTGTCCAAAACTACAGATCCACTCATTGTGTTGTTTTTATTTAATGCTCATAATTAAACATTTTTCAGTGTCTAATTTCTCTTTATGAACTCTGAATTGTATGTACCTTTATATTTGCACAGTAAAACACGTATGTCCTATAGTCTGCCCTAGACTGACTATATCATATGCATCATGTAACTTAACGTATACTATATACATGTACGACTTGTGAGTATAACCTACAAATCGTAAAAAAAATGTTACTGCACTCCACGTCGAAAGAGTTCTGAAGAGTTGCTCATTAACCAATTGATGAAACATGGTCATTGGATTTTTGTCAAGACCTCAAAGCATTAATTACTAGCATTGCGTTGATATTGAATGTTTTACTTTCCTACATGTACCGTGCCCTTATGCTCAGATGTTGTTATGAGCAATATGTCGAAGCCAGGTTTGACTAGAATCCTTTTTACGTTCTTCGTAGCTAGGTGAAAAAGACTTTAACATTGGATTAAAAAAGGGTAGGAATATACTGTACTCACTTTGCTATAAGTGGGGATAGATCGTACACATTCCCGTCTGCTCCAGTGTAGCGGCAGTTCTGAATGTCAGACACGGGTACTACCGACCCCACACCCGTCACCAAGCACACACAAACAACAACCACGACTATGCCGTTCAACATCATTGTTTAAAAGAGAAAATGCAGATTTCTTCAAAGAAACAGCCTGTTCAACAGGGCAGTGTTTTTCCGGCGGTTGTTTGCGTATATAAAGGTGAAAGGTTGACGTTAAAGTAAACAGAGTTTAGACCGTTGATCAGAGTACAGCTGAGCTTTGATCACTGTAAACTCTTGTTCATACAGGGCAGTAGAAAACTAGTATATGGTAGTCTGGACGAATTCATGCAAATGCGTACATGTGCATATGATGTGATATCACACCTTATATAATTATACAAGGAGAAACGGGCCGTAAACAGAATTATTTCAAATCGCTTGAGTGCGTCATCACTATGTATTGTTTTGTCTAAATGTCAATAGCTGATATCGGGCACACCTTACACAAAATACATACATGTAAAACTTACACATCCTTGATAGATAAAGAAACATATAAAAAGTGCATCTTTTCATGAAACATCCACATCATGGCCTCATTTGCATAATTTATGAGGAAATGCTAGTTGCATATAAGATAAAACTGGAGAGAAGATCTCTAATTTATTTCCTAAATATGTCTGATACAATCTCTGATCATTTCTGCCCTAGCTCTGGACCAGAAAGATTATCAAAGTCGCGGTCTTACTTTTATGCATAAAATTTATGCATGCAAATGTCAACTGCATTTCAGCAGGTACTAAACTTGATGAATTTTTTATGAGATTGTCTGAGATTTTTATCTAGATATCATTGCAATTAAACACACAAAAACAAACCTTAAGTGCAGAGTACTGTTACCTAAAATACACCCATGTTATACAGAGGCCCCAGAGATATCCCAACTATGTATACCAGGAGACTACCCAGTTTTACAGAGAAATCTAGACAGGGCTTCTTGGTCCTGCCGGTCGACACGTATCAGCAGCCTAACACACACACACCAACCACTTCACAGCCATCTGAACACATATAAGCCACTTAACTTTAACACAGACTAGTAGATACTCCTTTTTCCCAATCACAGACTTTCCCTTTCATAGATAACTGCCCAGATATCAGAACCGGCTACGTTCAGATATATATAGGAGGTCCCTAAATAGCTAAGGAACCTGCAATAACTGCGCAGTACCACTTACTGGGCGCTTGACCCAAACTATAATCTATAGGGATGCTTCCGAGAGAACCAGAGACGGCTCTGCGGTTGTATGGTCAGAAGGCTGAAGATTGTATCTCTTCACATAATCTTCAAGGAACGCCAAAGTTGCCAGAGCTCCTTGCTGAAATTCGACAAGACAAAGATAATGTAATTTTGCTCGATTAATGATGAACCAAAAAGAAATCAAAAGTACACTCATAGAAAACACAACTACAAGGTCAACTGAAGGACATACTCTCATGAGGAAGGTCTGGTCCTCTGGCTCCATGTTGAAATCAAAGGTGCCCACATAGTCCACGTCAATGCCGATACATCTACCCACGTCCTCTTCCTGGAAACACAATAAAGAGCTGAGAGAGTAGAGTGCTACTTAATCATATACATGTATCTGTAAGATACTTTGGACGGTCGTGTCTATGTCAGGCACATAGTGTACGGTATAACACTGGAGTGTAGTCCTGTTTTCAACAGTCACACATGTCACGTGTTTAAAAGTCCTATCATGGAACGCGGCTCATTTATAGAATTTCCTCATGAACCAAATTATCTCCTGATTTGCATAATTATTTAGCTAGCATCTTGCTATGCCAATCATTACAGAAGCTGTTTACATATTACCAAAAATCACGAAAAACACTTATCTGATTACAACTTTCAAAAGTAGCAAATGAAAATATACCCTGCAGTTCGAAAAAGCTGCTAGGGGGCCCAAACCTCCGCCACTTCTTTAGGTGGCCCGCTATCTGTCTACCAGAAATATTAACCCTAGTATGCCAGGAACACGAGATATCAAAACCGGAATTTCTAATGCAGTACCAAATACAGCCTCTACCATTCCTTTGATAGACTGTTCACCATGCATAATTGTGGGGTGTGCATCGTTTACCAACCTTGATTGGCTTGCTCCTCCCCACCAGCTCCACGTACTTAGAGCTCAGTTCAAATGGCGTGTCGATGATTCGTTGAGGTACAACCTCCATCAGCTTCTTCCTGAACGGCCCCCAGTTGATGTACATATTTTTGATGGTCTCATCGGTTACCTGTGGAATATCATACATTTTAACATCTCCCAAAGACGTTTAAGTTAACACTTCCTTGAAGCAAGAAACCTTCTTGCTTGAAGCATTTTAACATGTCCTCTCTGTTTTGCAGCAAATTCAGAACCCCATTCATATCATACATCACTCCTAAAGAGGTGTTTTCAGTCTTTCCCGGAGTCCATCGTATTTTCTGGTGTATACTCGTATCATGCAGTCTTTATTTCAAACTTCGTATATCAAGTTCATTAACACACTCTCCCACGAGTTATCTTGCACTTTTTGATGGTCAGGCGTGAAGAGGAATATTGGAAGTTTTTTTTTTATTCTTCTCACTGTCACAATTGTCATCAGCGTGTCGTAATCGCTGCTTTGGTAGTACAAAATGTAGTCTTTACCGGCCCGCCAGGGTACTCTGCAAACAAGTCGTCGAACACCACTTCATAAGAGTCGGCTTCGTGTCTGAAATCTCTCAGCTCCTTTTTGTTGGGAAATTTCTGAAAGGAAAACAACTTACTCAAGGATGTGTAATTTAACTTTCAGGCAAACTATACAGTTTTTTTTATATATTTACTATGTTCCTTTCCCCACACTCGATGGCCTCTCGCGTACATGAGAGGAAAAGGTTGTGTTTAGAATATTTCTGAAAGACATAGCTTCTCAATTGCAAACAGTTAAATATTGGAATAAAGAAAAAAGACTCTCAATTGCAACTTCAAACAGTTAAATATTAGATATATTTATATATAAAATATATCAACATCAATATAGATAGAGAGAGAGAGAGAGAGAGAGAGAGAGATAAATGTATCTTTATAAAGTTACGCCTTATAAGTCAGCACTTACATCCTTGAAGCATTTCAACATGTCTTCTCTGTTTCTTGGTACATTCAGAACCTCATGCAGCCTTTGCCTCTTTGAATCCAACTCTTCTCGCATTTTGTCGTTGCGTTTCCTCTCCTTCTCGCTTCTTTTCTCCTCTATCTTTTGGTACTTCCTTTAAACAGTGGATAAAGTAACGATTTAGAAAGTGCACTTGACGTATCAGGCATGTATTTTTACCACAGAACTTTACATAGCGATGACTTGCGTTTATTTCAGCGTAATATCTATTTGGATATTTGAAATATCACGTACTTTTTTACTTTTGTTTCTGGCCTTTTATTCTTAAATTCATCTCCCGTCATCGTCATGAAGGCATCAAGTCGTTCGCTGAAGACGTGTTGGTAAGCCCTCCTGTACGTCTTAGAGTACTGGTAAAAAGAATAGAATACAATTACAAGAAATACAACTGATCTGGAAGCAAAATGGTAAAGATGAAGCCCATATGCACTGTTATCCAAATTCGTTTGAACATCTTTTCATCATGGTTGAAACGTGAAAATGAATAAATTGCTACATTACCATCATCAATCCAAGAGTCTTTTGTAATTGCTGTTTCCTTTGCTCTTCAGAAACATTTTCAGGCTGGAAACGTGCCTCGGTGCACTGCAGGTAGAAGCAATTGGCTGTTTTCACGTCGTCTGCCTCTTCTTCCAAACGTCTCTGGAAGCTGTCCTCCTCGTCCATGGAGAGCCACCATCCTAAATGAACGAATGTAAAAAAAAAAACATCAAACCTCTTCTATAGTCTTGTATGAACAAGCGGGGCGCCATCACAATGATCACATTGCCATTATCATTCAACAGATGAATATGAGGAGAGGAGACAGGACAAGGCTCTGATTTATTGTTTTGTCTTTTAAAGTTATGCGGTGAAGTATTTATTCCTTTTACATGTGATGTTGGCTGATGATTGAAAACTTATTTTTCAAAGTTGTTTCAGTGACGAATGGATGTTGTAATCGTTGGTAGTAAACATATATAGGTATCATTTCTTGTTCAACACGTTTATACTGTCATAATTTGAATATTTAGGAATCTTAGGAGGATACGACATCGATGTCATCCATAAAATGTTTTTGCTGTGACGTGGCCTTACCGTCATAGCAGTAGAGAGGGAAGTTGGCACACACCCCACCGTCTATGTACAGGTCTGGCCCATCTTCAAACTTAAAGGGAATGTACACCACTGGAAAATGAGAGAAAACGCCATGTGGTGATGCAATCAGATAGATACTCAAAACGAGTACCTATAGTTCTCCTCGCTTACCGACGAATCACATAATGGCGGGACCACTGCAGGGAGAAGAATGAGTTTTGCAATTTACGTTCTTATATACGTGAATTTGTAATTACGTGTTGCTTTGCAGCGTGGCTTCATAATGAGTTGTTACTTAATTGTCAATGTCCTTCTGACCAAAGAATCAAATTGGGCAGTCCAGTTAAGGTTATATTTTGTATATTTTTGTTCAGACGATATTGATATAATTTTGATGATACTATAAAGCTCTTTGTCATCGATATCCGTCATTGATAAAATTAATATACCTCTACATGCACCTTTTGTGTTAGTCAAATAAAAATATACAGTATCGACAAGATTTACCTGGCAAGGACATGGACTGCCTGACCGCCTGACGAACACTGCAGAGTGGCGAGGTCTTGGCATGACAGTATTTGTCGATATCGAATGTCAGGTTGTAAGTGACGGTACACAGTTCTTTGCCGAAAACGTTACGGAGCTGCATGAAATTGGGGAAAGCAAAATAGTCAGAACGAAAAATCAATGCCTTTACACCAATGAGGTTATTGATGTCCTTTATCATACTTTAAGAGTAACGTGTAATATCTGTAATATCTGTAATCAAACCTGACTTATACTCTACGCCTGGTATAACGCTCCTTCAGTGGACGTTGTTTTTGAAGTCCTTTCGACCATGCAGTGACCAAATCTAGAACCAACTCAATAGTTTTGAACTAACATTATGCACATACCTGAGATAGATTGATGTTCCTGTCCAGTCCTTTATCTTTATGGTGCTTGTCAAGATGCCTCTGAATGACCTCGCCGTACCAGCGGAAAAACTTGTCCCCTCGGTTCCCACCAAAAGCCGTGAACAATTTCCAACAAAGATAAAGTTCACAACGTGACCGCCGTGGGGACTCTGCAAAGTAGTTGACAAAGGATTCAAAACGTTTAAATTGTTTATTTTCAAACTCAATTTGGTCTCTTCCTTATGTCACAATGCAGCTCTGGCCCTTTCATGACTTGGGTATATATAACAACATCATTACTGGAATCCAGGGCACAACAATGCTCGAATATCAGATGTCTAATTTAATTACATGACTGGTGTTTTGGGCTAGCTTTTATCGAACACTATGGTATACGTAGAGACCCATATGTTGACAGAGAAAAGATATCCAAATACAATCCTAGTATCAATCTAAATATCGGACACAGACCCATCAGCGTTCTCTCCATGTCCACATTTCTCATCTCCTCCAAAATCTCATCTGACGTCATACCGAGCGCCATCAGACCGGAGGTTATTGCGCCTGCGCTGGTTCCTGCAAATCTTTTGATATTCTCCATTATCCCGGCAACCTCTAGGACCTTCAAATGCAAACCCAATGTCAGTAAAATGTATGCATATTTCAGAAAACGGGAGCGTTTTTTAAGCGAATGACCACGAATTACTGCTCTGGGGCCATCCTCGTCGCACGAATCTGATTTTTTTTTAGGTGGCCATGTTGGCGACAGCCCACTAATTCCAGCCCCTATTGGAATATATGGAAACCATTGAAGAACTGAGCTGTCAACAATCACCTACTTCTGTAAACACATATTGACAGGGTAGTCCAACTTCCAAATTGTCCATTTAGGCCAAAAATTTCACTTTTTGACCAGCGATACATATCACTGCAAATGCAAACACTGGCAGCATGACCTCTGACCCCCTTGAAAACCACCAAAAGACAAGAAGATGGGATTAGTTTTAGAACCTACCAAGCAGCCAAAACAACACTAACAGCCAGTTTTTTTCAAGTTTATAGAAATAGAAATAACTTTCCAGCTGGAAAATACCAATACACATATCAAGAAAAAGGCTGTTTTCAGTTGGTTTGGCTGCACTCAATCAAAGGGGTCTCAGATTGGGTCCTCTGGGCATGCGCCATTTGGTGGCCTTTGCCCTGTTCAGATTGTGCTCCCATTTCCCAAGTTTGAAGCGAATACATAGATCCCAAGTTATATAAATCGAAGTTGACAGTTTTACTTCCGTCTTCTTACTTTCGTCTTTATAAGGGAATGACCACTGACACCTTGCAAAATATCGGCCCTCGCGCAACGACTGAAAAATCCACCACCACAAACATGTTAAAATAGTTCTCCCCTGAATTTCGGCGAAGTTTCCGTGCTTTACAAGCTTTAAAAGTAACCCATTTTTTGGCAAAACATGCGCCACGATGGCTTGGCCCCGTCTACATTTCAAAATGGCCGACCTTGCGTTCAGGGACTGTTCTATAACTTCAGCGGGAGAGAGTGTTGCAGCAAACCGTCAGAAGAGCGTCAGAAAACAAAGAATAAAGGAAACACAGATCATCTCAAAACATCATATCAACGCTTACCTTCATAGCACCTATGTAGGCAATCCCCTTGGCCCCTCCTCCTTCCAACACAAGGTTTTCAAATGGAAAATTGTACGCTCGGTACTTTCTTGCAATCATGTTAAGATCGTCTGGAAGTTCAGCCACGGGTTTGGCCTGTCTGAACCCCAACTTTGAGCCTCTCATTTTAGCTGTGGAAAACGTAGCTCCCTGGTGTAATGTAGTAGTGTAAGACAAGATCAACTGGTATTGTTAAAACACACAAAGTGCTCGAAATATGTGTCTCATATTTTCCGTTTCCGATATATTCTTTACACTTGGGTAAAAAATAAGTGATAGAAGTGAGTCGTACATTTTGCACGTCCTTGGAACTTGTCAGGAAGTTTGGACTTGGCAAGTGCAGCAGTTACATTATACGACAACAATATTCTGGTGTTGACCTAACCCCCCCCCCCCTTCCCCTCATAATATGGCGTGGCCAATAGCATGTGCTGCAAAGTGGAAGAAAAGAACAGTGTAACGCAACACATATTAATTTCATGTTGGGGGCTGGGATGAACACACACATAATACTATAAATATAGGTCTTCGTGTTAACGACTATCCATACAACTAGTCAATTGCTTTGATTTGAATGCCTATTTGAAGTAATAACTTCCTTGATAATAGTCTATAATGTGGACGTTGTTGGCATGGTCCTCTAACTATACCTATAACTATACTATATGTTAACAAGGGTTTCTACGTGTACAAACATCTCTTATCCCTATATATTGTCTGTCGACCCACACCAACAAATAATTCATATTTATCTTCTAATGAATCCCGTCAAAATATACCTGCAAAGCTGTAGCTGTTGTGTCAATAAAATCGGTAGCGTTGTTGTTTCCTTCCCGAAACCATCGAAAATATTCTTCACTGCGCATGTGGATTACGTCAATCTGCAACCATGACAATGACCCCACTGTGTGTTTACATACATGCCAACGGTGGCGCCATAGAATTAACGTACAACGTGCAACAAGGAATAGGCTGTTGTTCTCCGTCTTGTAGTTTGAAAACTTAGAAATTGTTCCTTGTTTGAGCCAGTTTTAGGTGTGGGTCTCCAGGGTTAATGTTACTTCACACAGGTGAGTTTTTTCCGACACTACGAATTTTACGCAACAGGAGAGGGAATGCGGTCCACCCATTTATCGGAATGCCAACTGTCTACACAAAGGAGGGTGAAATCTACCGGAATACACCCTTCTTTGATTAGTTAACATCCCAGGTAGTCCAAAAAGGAATGTTGATCATATTGGGTTCCATACAAATCTCCCCCCCCCCCCAATCAAAATTTCCTGCCGCCGCCTCTGTTTGGGTAAATTTAAAGCCTTTAACTTCTATATTTGTGTTTTTTCACTGTGACCCCGCTAAACAAACACTGTGTAATCCACAATGAAGACAAACATGGCGACCGACCGCGTCGCCACCGCCTAACGTAACTCAGATATTTCGTGTGATTTCTTGATCCTTGGGCTATGCATGTATACGTTGCCTTAGGACAAATACAGCAATCTGGGATGTTCACTCATCAAAGCAGGGTGTATTCCGGTTAATGTATTTGTATTTCTGTATATTCCGGTAAATAGGCGGACCCGAAGAATGCCAGAGGCGTGACATCACAGCTTGATCGCCAGTTTTTTTAATTTGGTCCCTAATAACGTTCGATACGTATACGGGTGTTACGGCCTATGCGATAACTAGCCGTATGGCACATGGGGTTCTAATGGTTGTCCTGTCGGTGTTCAAATAGGAAAATACATTAAAGAATGTTTCGATCTTAGAGAACACATGTTAGAGAATAGTTAACCTCTATTGTTACATCATACATATACTCTGTACGTAAGATGACGTTATCCACACATGTATTTAGCTTTGTTAGATCTTTAGTTAAGTTGTAGAAGACCATACAAAAGTCTCTGTACTTTTTTGTTGTGTCAATAAAGAATCTGTCATACCTAGGCCACGATAACGTTCGATACAGATGTTCCAGATCCGTCCCGTCGCGACCATTGCATGTATCACATTTCAAGACTTTCTATTTTTCTAGCTTGGTCTTGGACGACTGAACTCGATCACCGAGAACGAAAGCCATTTTTCTAATCAACAAGCTTCAAAGTACTACTGTTACTGCGACCTCGAGACACAGAAATGGATGGCAAAGGTGGCAAGGTTGTGGAACGTTTTCTATTATTCGCCGTCCTCATGTTATGACAAGCTCGAAGCAAGTGATGCGTTAGATCCCCGGAGTTTAACGTTGCTTTCTTTGGAGATTTTTAATATTTATATCATGATACTATCGTCCTAAATAAATAAATTACATACTTAGGTGAACTTCTTTGCAGGGTTGACCTAATAATGGGGCATTTGGACATTCAACATCATATGATATAGTTAGTTTGTACTTTACACAACGGTGAACGATTAGTAGATACATGTGCAAACGTTCAGCCAAACATTTCGTGTAATGCTTCTTATGAGTTTAATCCCTATCATTCTAACAAGTTACACTTTATACCTATAAAGTTATACATATAGCTTACATATAAGTACCGTATTGGGATCTGTGTATCTGTATATCCGGTATAACCGCCCTTCACCAGCTTTGCAAGCACTTGAACACCTCCATCCTATGTTGATAACTCTGGTACTTGATGGCAAGACTATTTCTTGTTGTTTCTGAGCTGGTATTAGGTACTTAGTACTTGGTAGGTCAACCAGTTTATTAGTCATTTTGTACATCATGTATAGTCTGGACATGTTTTGTCTGTCTTCCAGGAAACCCACTGTAGGTTTCTTTTCATTTCCTTGACACCAGTGTTTGTCAGCATAGGGCCTTGGATTCCATAATACTCCAGTTTTGAGATGAGCCTGCCAAGGGGGACTTTGTCAAATAGAGTATTGCTAAATCTATAGGTACCTGTCTCGTATCCAACAAATCTGTTCCTTTCTACTCTTTTCATGTTGTTCCGCTAGAGTGCTAGTCGTGAGGCGCCGAAGGGTCAACAGGGGGGAGCTGCAGAAGGTGAGTATTGTGTGTATTTGTGTATTTCTTGTCTCACCTGAGGAGGGTTAACGTTGTATTGAACGCAACCAGTCCGCGTTTCGACTGGCAACCCGGCTTACGCAATCAATGCGGTCCCATGGGAATCATGGGAAATGCAGACGACAGTGGTGTTGAGGTTGATTTTCTCGGGTCGGTTTTTACAAAACAAACACTCATAGACCCAAATTTTTACTATTTTGTAAAGCTTTATGTGGCACTTGTGTGACTGCTTATTAAAGGGCATATATATCTGGGCACGAGCCACCACTACGTAGTGACCCTTTTTTTAGTGTCATCAGTATTATTGGTGAAATGCTGTTTTGCGACAAAACGACAATGAATATAGATAGATTCTTTATTGACACAACAAAAAGTACAGAGACTTTTGTATGGTCTTCTACAACAACTAAAGGTCTAACAAAGTGTATGGATGACTTCATCCTACGTACAGAATATATGTATGTGGCAAATTACGCACAGAATATATATCAGTGATAACAATAAAGGTTTAACTATTCTCGACATGTAGTCTCTAAGATTGAAACATTTTTAAATGTATTTTCCTATATATATTAGAATACTGTATTGGTTATCTCCCCTGAGAATGTAATTGAATTTTTCTATAGGATCTAATGCCTAGGTCACATTTCCAAAGCGGGGCCCGGCCGGGCTGTTTGTATGAACGAAAAACTAACAATTCATGTCAAGAATATACAGAAATAGTGCCCATGATTACTATCAAAAAATTGTCTGTGTTTTATTGTCTTTTATATCGTACTTTTCGTTCCATAAGACTGCCCGGCCGGGCCCCAGTTTGGAAATGTGACCTCAGCATAACGTATTGAAATCGGTTGAACAAGTGGAAAGAAAGGTGAACAGCAATAGGCGCTTATCATTGTATAGTGTACAATCCATTATAAAATGGTGCTCATTTTCAATCATGTGTAAAGCGAAACATAGATATGAGTGTCTACTACCAAGTATGTGTGTGTGTGTGTGTGTGTGTGTGTGTGTGTGTGTGTGTGTGTGTGTGTGTGTGTGTGTGTGTGTGTGTGTGTGTGTGTGTGTGTGTGTGTGTGTGTGTGTGTGTTAAGCTGGAGATAAACGTGGGTGTAAAATCTATCCCTATATATGAGGAATTTCTAGTCTTTATGTATGTGTAATTTTGCCATACTTCGTTCCCGGTAATATCGTCATTTCATCGTATCGTATTGACTTGTCTTCTCATCCGGGTCGCGTTCACACAGGGGGGTTACAGCTGGCTTGGGCCACGCTTGAATTCCCACTCAAGCCGGTTCAACCTAGATAAGCTGAAGTTTCACAAAAACTGCTATGTGTCCCTCATTGAAGGTTAGTGGTATTTTGACGACCCTTTATTTCTTGAAAATGGTGTACTGGAAGTAGGGAGTGCATTAAGCTGCAATAAAACGACGACAGGGAAAGACAAGCGTAAAAGCAGGGGAGAAATTTACACACTGCTCTCTATTCGGCTCGATCCGGATTATTTTACGCTAGTGGGAATGTGGCCTAAGAAATGTGAATGGGCCTTTAAGTTTTGACTAAGACAAGCACGTTGATGCTGAATGGCAACATCTTCTCCTACGGAGGACAAGTATAAACATTCACCACAAACGTTTTAAATGTCACCTGAAACGTTTAAACAAATATCATATAAGAGGAATCATGTTTGAATTGGATATGATTTAATGATGCAACATGCTTTGTATATTCCCCAGTTCTTCTTGTTGCCCATTTCCACAAACGGCAGGATATGACGGATTACTAGTATTTTGTTTTCTGTAGCGGCTCGGGGAAGAGGAAGTGCAGCCAGAAGCCGCCATGTCGAACGCCACGTTAGTATCTGACATTTGTTCATTATGCTCAGCTGTCTTAAGCCTCGGTCACAACTCGCCGTACGTGCTTCTGCGTGCTGTCTACGTGCAAAAACGTGGGCAATCGTACGGCATCCGTGCGTGGTGAGTACCACCTCCGTACGGAATCCTACGGATTTGGGAGCACGCAGACACGCCGTAGAACTTTAAGTGCATGTAATACTTTTTCTACGTGCGGTCTGCGGATTTACCACCCGTGCGTGCGAGTACGTGCGACGCGCGTGCCCCGTACAGCCTATGAGCGTGCAACGTACGGACTCCGTGAGTCTAACTTCACTATTCTCACGTGCAATTGCTGTACGGACAGCGCACGAAGCACGTGCGTGCCACGCACGGTGCTTGCGTCATCCGTGCTTACTCCTCACTTCCCAGTTGACCTGCTCAATGACCACGCAGAACACACGTGCACCATACCAGGTGCTCCGCACGTGCAACGCACGTGCAACGTACGTGCAACGCACCTGATCTCTACAGTATATAAAGACAACTTGACGGGCGGCTGCCAACTCGTCTCCAAGATGCCCAGGAAGGCTCAGAAGAAGACTACCAGACAAGACCCAAAGAAACGGGCCGCGGAAGACACCAGGGCGGCTAGTGATGATGAAGTTAACAGGAGGTGCACGCACTTACAACGTGCGAGTGAGTAAGGAAACCGTGCGTACGCCGCACGTGTAGGTACGGCCTTTACGCGGCAACGTAGCAATCGCACAGAGATCGTGCGTTGTAAGCACGTACAACTCACTTACCACTTGCGCAACGTACGATGCACGCAACCGCTGACGGCCAGGCGTGTCGTGCAGACCACGTACGTACACCTTGCGAGTGACGTACTCCCTCGGCCGGCCACCCTACGTTTGCAGAAAAAACGTAGCAGACGTAGCCACGACAAAAACGTACGGACAAAAAGCACGCACGGCGAGTTGTGACCGTCGCTTAATTGCACTATTGTTCGTGGAACACATGCTTTCGTCAGGTGTATATATTCTGTTTTATATTCTTAATGTGGGAATAATATGAATATGTAAATTTACTTGTAAATGAATATACAATTTTCTTTGACTGAAAATCTGTATAATCGCAACCAAAAGAAACCAGCTTTTTTTTCAAGGTGCCAGATCATGTTGCAGGTTGTCCTGCGTCATCCCTGTCCCTTCCTAACTACTAGATATCATTAACAAACTCATGACATGTACAGACCACAAGCTTAAGGAGGCTTCCCAAAATCATGAAATCATGACAGTGACATGCAAACAATAACCCTAACAACAAGCACCGTCGCCATGGCAATATATGTTTTCATTGTCAGTCTTGTTTACATTTGTTTCTTTGATTTTTCAGACAGTCGCTCTTGTCTTGAGAAGATCGAAACAAGAAATTGGAAACCATATACCTACACGAAATATGTAGATAGAACTTTTGTATGTCTGGGGGGGGGGGTGTCTAAGTGATCACGGAAATGTGATGATTACATATTGCACAATCTCTTGTTTCCAACATTTTGTTATCAATTTTGGCCTCCACATTAACATGATACGTGCATAGTGATGTTAACCGTTGACTAAATTACACATGTCACAAGTATGAAATACCCAAAATTTTTCAACAACGACCTCATTTGCATAATTTACATTTTATTTTGTACATCTCCGACAGAGATGTGTACATCATAAAGTTGCATTTTATTGGACATCTCAGACAGATCTTAGATGACATTACAGTTCTTGATCATTCACTGTTTCACTAGTTGCTTATGAAAAAAATGAACGAATATAAGATATTTCAATTTTGGTATATACTTTATTTATCATTTCTTTTCTAGGTATTACGTTATTGACATTTGCCTTGTTATCAATTTTGAGCATGATTTTATGTGTTCTTTTTTATGTACATTCTACAACCTACACACAACACATGATGACTACTACAATACGGCGGGCAAATATGCTACAGGGTAGGTACAATAAAATATTCTTTAAAGGTAACCCGTGCGCTATGCTTTGTGTTGGTATTCGATATTACGACACTTCCGACGATACCTCACATGTATGTATACGTAGAAATAATATAGTCTTTTTTTATATTCAATTCAGCCAATGGAGGAACTGGAACCACACCCAAAATCGTAAGTAGTAGAACACGGATTGTTGCCTTTTAATTTTCACAAATGTCCAAAATGTTTAACTGATAGTTGTTCACAGGCCTGGGAAAAACTTTCCTGTGCCACAAAACACAATATTTATGGCCTACACTTTGATCTATGACGCGGCTAAACAAGGTAGTATGGACACAACTCTTAAAGACGGGAAAGATTAGAATTCTAGTAGAAAGTGTCATGGCCAGGTAGAAATTGCACTGTGCAGTACAGGAATATGACGGAATATGGCGACTGCATGATTTCAATTGCGACGACTTTCCAGTTTGAATATAAATCCGCCATGTTACACAACTGGCTTTCGTAGCGAATCGGTTGCAGTTCATTTGGCCTCCACAGAGCGCCAATTAAACGAGGGCGTCAAAGGCCGATATACACAGACAGAATTTTATTGTTTTTGAATAGAGGTTGTACCTTAAACTCATACATATTCGTTTTTCGTATTTCTCTAGCGTTGCACCATACTATAATTTCCACCGCGCCGAAGTGGGTCATCTTGGGATCCTTTACTATAGAAATACATGTACCCATAGGGCAAAATTCTATTCTGCTATATTCAACCACGACTGGAATTAACCAGGAATCGGTAACGATGTTCTATTGGCACGTAGTGATGGCCAGGGCAGCGTCCCTGCTGCGCCCATGTTTGTACATCCCCCAAACATAAGGGCGAGGTTTTCCTAGTTTCTACCAAACGATCGTAAATAGTCCATCAATTACCAGAAACCTCATCAGCATTTTTAAAGACAACACCCAACCAATCACAGCACAGCTTTGCTAACATTTTGAACACACAGCCAACCAACTACAGCACAGCCTCGTCAATATTCCGAACATGTTGACGAGGCTGTGCTGTACGGTTGGTTGGCTGTGTCTTATTCTGGAAACCAGGTACACGTTGTATCGGAATTCCAAGAGATATAAGAAAATGCCGAAGTAAGATGTATTCAAATACCAACATGTATGTAGTGCACACTCGATTAGGTAATTGAAAGAATTTGTACATTAGTATCCACGTGTTTTAAAAAGAGAGAAGACGCTTTTAGAAAATATAGATCTAGAATAGTACATTGGTGCTTTTAGATTGTTTTTGGATTTTGTATTCACTCCGACGCAATGCAATTACAACGTGCGCAGAGATAAACTAGTCACTGTCTCATCATCTAGTAAAACGAAAAGACACGAAAAATCTTTTGTACCCTGTGCGCCGAAGTTATTGCTTAAAACCTGATCTTTGTATTATCTTAGTAGTTTTTATGGTGTTATTCATCTCTGTTAATACTGATTTTTAATGTGTTAGTTGATGTATTCATTGTTGTGATAAGCTTTTGTGCTGTATTTTACTGATAATGATGCAGACATATGTAAGATTTTATGCTAACTTTATTGTAATAATGGGTGATGGTATGTTGTAAATACTCGACATATCTCATGCACTTCACTGTGACACGCCAGTCGATATTCAACAAATCTTAATCAGAATCTGTGTATTACACGCTGTGCCCCGGATCTTTGCCTTTAGCCTTTCTGGCATTTTTCAATATGCAATAAAGAACATTTTATCATTATTTGCATGCGTGTTTGGTAAGGATCCGGAAGTGGCTGTGGTAACAGTTGCTCTGATGTTCGAACATCGGACCTGACATCTCTGTGCTGTTGTCACACACGAAGAACACGCTGGATTGGTAGTGGAAAACACGTGACCCACCGGACGGGTCGCCATGGTAATAGGACAGGTACACACCTGGGAAAATAGTAAACAAGTAAATAAACTAGAAAGGTGACATTTGCAAAGCAAACGCATAATGTTAAAATTCGCATATCTGGTATGCT